>NW_016107824.1:630242-702443 GCF_001604975.1 Cebus imitator | reverse complement strand
CAGTGTCCTTAGTGGGCGGTCTTCACCATTGTTTGGTGGTGGCCAAATGACCTGCGTCTCCCACCCTCCCTGCTCTTGGCAGAGCAGACACCACCTCCATGTCATTGCGGCCTTCTGTGGTTCCTGCACCTTCTGGAACATCTGAAATCAGCCCTGACCTTTCCCCATGGTCGACCCCCAGCATACCCAGTGGACAGTGTGTGCCAGGAACGGGACCACCCACCCGCTCTCACTAGCATACCCTTCATGCCTTTGAACCTGGTGATTGAGGCGTGGGGAGCTGGGACAGGGTGTCTTGCTGGCACACTTCACAGGGACTGTCCATTTGCATGCAGCTCTGGGTGTGATAGGACTGAGCTTCATGCTTCTGCTTTATGGAGTTGCTGTTTACAAGTCATTGTTGTCGTCTGGAAGGATTCTGCAGTGCTATTTTGGATTGTTGGAATCTAATAGTCAATGGTTTTCTTTAATAAAAAAGTTCAGTAACTTATGAACATGTCTGCTCTTCCAAACCTAGGAGAAGATAAGGAGTCAGTTTTCCTAGGTAAGGTAAGATGGTGATTCTGTCTTAACTTGTGCACTGCAGGCTGCTTTTGGAAATACTGTTCCCGGAGAGATCTTTCAAGAGGCAAGGCCACTGCAGGTGTAGCCATCCTTCCAGGGAAAAGCCCCCTGGGCCCCCATACCCTCTCTCTGTGTGCAATGCTCTCTATCCTCCGCTGTCCCTGCTGAGAAAAGACGGCCCTTTACTAGGGAGAGACTGGCTTGGTTTCCAGCATCTCCCTGGGTAAAGGGTGGGGCAGCAGGGCAGTGTGGATGGCCCTGGACACACAAGTAATGTTGGAAATTGGTCCTGCTGCCCTCAGAAGGGAGGATTTGTACGTTGCCTGTCTTAATAATGAAGTTTTGGAAAAAGTGGCTATGATTTTTAACATGGAGTTATTTTTTGTTCAGTCATTATGTTAATGGAAAACTTGTGTGTGTGGATTTCCATTTTTTTTTGAACCTACACTAAAAGTAGGTAAGTTGTTCATTGGAAGCTGATATTTTTCTCAACCTGTAATGACTTTACTTAAAAAGAAAAACCTGAGGATTAGGAGAAACTCTGGCAGCCCCTTTGCTTCCCTCACAGATTTGACCCAGTTGCTGGGTATGGCGGCACATACCCGTGGTCCCAGCTACCTGGGTGACTGAGTGGGAGGCTGGCTGGAGCCTGGAGGTTCTGGACTGTTGTACACTCTGCATCAAGTTTGGCATCAGCATGGGGACCTCCTGAGAGTGGGGCTGCCAGGTTGCCTAAGGAGGGAATGGCGAGCCGCTCGTCCCTGGTCTCACATACCCAGCCTCTCCGCCTCTGGCTGCTCAGCAGCTGGGGTGAAGCAGGCAGGCTCTTGCATGGTCTCACGGCCGCTCACGTTGGCTTTCTGTCATCAGACATGAAAATGGTGCCAAGTGGGGTTTTCTTTACATATTGTACCTGATGGATTGTGTACCTAAAGCGTGTTCATATTTCTGAAGTCTTTGAAAGCATTTGAATGAAATGTGAAAACAGCATTGTGAGTGTATTGTGGTGTTGGGAATGGTGACTGTCTTCTTGCTCGCCCAGTAGAGTTAGGGTATTGGTAGGGAGCAGCTTGAGGCTCTGCCACAGGAACACCCACAGGCTCTCGATGTCTCTGGTGCCCTTCCCTCTGTGGGGGTGCCGACTTGGGGATGGGCTTGGTCTGCTCTTCAGGGTGGGGTAGAGGTGTGCTCCGTTAGCAGGTGGCCCTGGCAGGAGGGTTCTGGTGACGCATCAGGCTCCCTTTGAGTTCTCTCTTTCTTCTCTCTTACATACTCTGCCATAGAAAACCATTTCTTTCGACTGGGTGCGGTGGCTTATGCCTGTAATCCCAGCACTTTGGGAAGCCAAGGCTGGCAGATCACCTGAGGTCAGGAATTTGAGACCAGCCTGCCTAACATGGCGAAACGCCATCTCTACTAAAACTATAAAATTAGCTGGGCGTAGTGGCAGGCACCTGTAGTCCCAGCTACTTGGGAGGCTGAGACAGGGGAAGTGCTTGAACCTGGGAGGCAGAAGTTGCAGTGAGCCTAGACGTGCCACTGCACTCCTGCCTGGGTGACAGAGCGAGACTCTGTCTAAAAAAAAAAAAAAAAAAAAAAAAAAAATTTTTTTTTTTTTTTTCTCAAGGCTGGGTGCGGTGGCTCACGCCTGTAATTCCAGCACTTTGGGAGGCTGAGGTAGGTGGACCACCTGAGGTCAGGAGTTGGAGACCAGTGTGGCCAACCTGGTGAAACCCAGTCTCTATTAAAAATACATAGATTAGCCAGGTGTGGTGGTGGGTGCATGCCTGTAATCCCAGCTACTCTGGAGGCTGAGGTGGGAGAATCACTTTGAACGCAGGTGGCAGAGGTGGCGTTGAGCTGAGATCATGCTACTGCACTCCAGCCTGGGCTACAGAAACTCAGTCTTAAAAAGTAAAGAAACAAACCATTTCCCGGTTTGTGCTGACACACACATGTTCTTACACAGGTATGTTCTTACCTACCTCTGGTAGTGCTATTGTTGGACTGTCTAGTGGACCTGTTTTTTCTGTAGGTGTTAAATATAGGTTGCCAAAAATGCAGTCAGACCGAAAGGCCACCTGATTGCAGCCAAAGAAGGGAAAAATCTAGTCCTACTCTTTCTGTAGTGTGTGTCTTTGAAACTCCTTAGCAGCTGTCTGTGCCACTGCTAGTGCAGAGGCTCCTTCCTGCAGAGGCCATCCTGTCCTGTCCTCCCCGCCTCGTCCTGTACTGTCCTGCCCCGTGCCGTCTCGTCCTGTCCTGCCCTATCCTGTCCATGTTAGACACTCCTTCCTGCAGAGGCTGTCCTGCCCTGTCCTGTCTCACCTCAGCCCCCTGAGTAGCTTGGATTACAGGCACGTGCCACCATGCCTGGGTGATTTCTCTGTTTTTAACGGAGATGGAGTTTCACCATGTTAGCCAGGCTGGTCTCGAAACTTCTGAGCTCGGGTGACCTGCGTGCCTCGGCCTCCCAGTTTCAGATTCTTTATCTTGCCAGATGCTTTTGCGGAGTGCCTCCTTTGGTGGGAGCTGAGTTTGACAGGGCCCTAGAGGGTGTTAGTGAGACAAAGGTCTGACTTCAGCTTGGAGGTGGTATTCAGGAAAGGTGGGGTGAGTGAGGAATCTGCACCTGTGCCCACTGGGTGCCATCATGATTGGGCTTGGGGCCTTCTTGGCTTTCCACCTGCTGTATTGCTGGTCTGAGGGCAGGGACTTCTGTTGACCTCCCATGGGAGGCTCATGTCCTTATGGCCTCTTGGGGTTTGGCTGTTCCTGGTCGTGCTTTGTTCCATGGGGACTTCATGGCTCTTCCTTCCTGCAGACACATGAAGCAACAGCGTCCACTTGACATGTACCAAGGTTTTGAATCAGACAGAAATCAGCCCATCAGGAAGGGTAGACACAGCGCCTTTATGAACTCACGTGCTTCCGGAGTGTGGGGATAGCTGTGGCAGTGATTTATTGGTCTGTTCTCTCAGGAGGTCAGGGTTGGCATAGGGCTGCTGCTGTTTCTCCAGAGCACCCAGGCAGGCATGGCTGGGTGGGGTTTCCCTGGAAATCTGACTGCCAGTGCTTCTGCCAGAGCTGTTATCTTGCAGCTTTCACCCCAGCTGAACACTTTTCCTCTTGTGGCTCCTGCCTCTTCCTCTTGGAGATGACCCTTGCCCCACACCTCTCCCTTTACTCAGCAGCACGGGTGTCTGTTTGGCCTTAGGCTCTGGGTCTGCATGAGCCACCCCGCCGGGCTGGATGTCACTCTTTTGAAACATGTCTTACAGTGGTGTGAAAGTGGAATCCAGACAAGAAAGAGGTGTATGACACGGCATAACTAAATAACTGCCTTTATTAAAAATGATACTTTTGGCCAGGATTGGTGGCTCACACCTGTAATGCCAGCACTTTGGGAGCCTAAGGCGGGCAGATCACGAGGTCAAGAGTTCCAGACTAGCTTGACCAACATGTTGAAACCCCATCTCTACTAAAGATACAAAAATTAGCTGGGCGTAGTGGCAGGCGCCTGTAATCCTAGCTACTCGAGAGGCTGAGGCAGGAGAATTGCTTGATCCTGGGAGGCAGAGGTGGCAGTGAGCCAAGATCACACCACAACACTCTATTCTGGGAGACAGAGTACGACTCCGTCTCAAAAAAAAATAAAGAAAAATATTACACTTTTGTTTCTTGGATATGATGTCAAAGTGGTGGTTAAGTGTTTATTTCAGCTGGACACAGTGGTTTACAACTGTAATCTCAGCACTTTGTGAGGCTGAGGCTAGAGGATCACTTGACCCCCAGGAGTTTGAGATCACCCTGGACAACATAGTGAGACTCCCATCTATTTTTTTAAAAAAACAAAACATATTTATTTCTTGGCCAGGTGTGGTGTCTCAGGCCTGTAATCTCAGCACTTGGCAGGCTGAGGCAGGTAGATCACTTGAGGTTAGGAGTCCAAGACTAGCCTGGCCAACATGGTAAAACCCCATCTCTATTAAAAATACAAAAAATTAGTTGGGCATGGTAGCACACAGTTCTCCTGCCTCAGCCTCTCAAGTAGCTGGGATTATAGGTGCAGGCCACCACACCCGGATACATTTTCTTTCTTTCTTTCTTTCTTTCTTTCTTTCTTTCTTTTTTTTTTTTTTGAGACGGAGTCTTGCGCTATCGCCCAGGCTATAGTGCAGTGGTGTGATCTTGGCTCACTGCAACCTTGGCCTCCTGGGTTCATGCAATTCTCCTGCCTCAGCCTCTGGAGTACTTGGGACTATGGGTGTGCGCCACCATGCCCCGCTACTTTTTTTTGTATTTTTAGTAGAGACAGGGTTTCCCCATGTTGGCCAGGATGGTCTCAATCTCCTGACCTCGTGATCCGCCCACTTCGGTGTCCCACAGTGCTGGGATTACAGGCAGGAACAACCTTGCCCAGACATTTTTTTTTAAAGTAGAGGCAGGGCTTCGCCATGTTGGCCAGGCTGGTCTCGAACTCCTGACCTCAAATGATCCACCTACCTCAGCCTCCCAAAATGCTGGGATTACAGGCATGAGCCACCTCGCTCAGCTGCCCTTCTCACCCCTTTTTGGATTGACTGTTCACCATGTGCTCAGGGAGTTCACTAAGAGCCCTTTAGAACCTTGCTCAGCCAGAGTGGGCACACACTGGGCAGCAGGTGCGCATGTTCTATCTACCTGTGTAGGTCTGGTCACCTTTGGGGCCAGAAGGGCACACACTCCTTCCTGTAAGCCCCAGTGCTATGCTGATTATGCAGCCCTGCTACCCGTGCAGGAGATGCTCCCTGAGGCCTCCACATTCTTCTCTGCCTTTGCTCACTTCTCCCTGGAAAGCAGGCAGGCACTTGTCAGGCTTTCCTTCATTTTTTTCTAGCATTTCTGCAAATCTAGAAACCTGTCTCCTGTTGGTTATTGTCTTTCAACAAAGACTTGTTTGGTATTACATAAAAAATACTTCGACACGTATAAGGCAGTGGGCAGGATCCTGGGGCTGCTCTTAGCGCCCTGTGCCCTGTGCCCTGTTTCTTATGCAGGTGGAGGCTGCTGGTTGTGCTCTTGAGTAGCCCCAAGGAAGGTATCTGAGGGCACAGGGAGCTCTAATCCACTTAGAAAAGGCGTTAAAATGGCAGCATTGGGGCAGGCATGGTGGTTCATGCCTGTAATCCCAGCACTTTGGGAGGCCGAGATGGGTGGATCCCCTGAAGTCAGGAGCTTGAGACCAGCCTGGCCAATGTGTCGAAATGTTGTATCTACTAAAAATACAAAATTAGCTGGATGTGGTGGCCTGCACACTTAGTCCTGGCTACTTGAGAGGCTGAGATGGGAGAATCGCTTGAACCTGGGAGGTGGCGGTTGCCGTGAGGCAGGATTGTGCCGTTGCACTCCAGCCTGGGCAACAGAGCAAGACTGCGTCCCAACAACAACAAGGGAAAAACAGGGATGGTTGTTTTGCAACGGAGCTGCATGAATAACATTTTTCCATAGTGAATTTCTTGTGGCAGAGGAGCTTTATATATATTCTTTGATATTTGGACCTGGATTGAAGCTTGAGGGGTTTGGAGTTGCAAAGTAGTGTTTATAGAGATAAAAGTGTGTTTTGAGAAATGATGATTGGAAAACTGAAAAGGTCACTGTCTGCGGCAGTTTATTTCTAAATTATTTATTTTTTTGTATTTTCAAAAATGTTAGATTGATTTTATTTTTTGGGAAATTACTGTATACATTCTTGTTGCTAAAGAGAATGTTAAAAAAATAACAGCTGACATCTTCTGTGCCCGTTGTCCTCAATCCTGAGTTCTTTGTGAATCACAAGAACCAACACGTCCTTCGTAAACCCGTGCATCGCACTGAGCTGTTCCATACAGCTCTTCCGTGATCTTGGGGCACTCGCATCCCAGTCGCCTGTGGGTAGGAGGGAGAGAGCAGTGGTGGAGCAGAAAGCTCTAAGCTCCATTTGGAGCCGGGAGGCCAAGGCAGGAGTGTCACTTGAGCCCAGGTGGTTGAGGCTGCGGTGAGCCATGGTGGAGCCACTGTTCTCCAGCCTGGGCGACAGAGCTAGACTCAGTGTCTTAAAAAAATAAAAAATGCTCCAGTTGGATGCCTGGAAACCAGAGTTACTTGAGCTGATTTTGGATGTGCTGATAAGGTGTGGCCTCCTTTTCCCATGGCCAGCTTTTGGTACATAATGAAAGTCCCATTCACTGGTAATGCTTCATTTGAGCCTTTTAAAATTTTTGTTTCTTATAGGAATTGGCACAAGGTCTGTGTCAGAAAGTCCTACGTTTTCAAGGTAAGATAAAAATGCATGAGCCCATGTTGTTTTCTGGCACACGTGTACCAACAGCGTGCACCTCTTCTACGGCCCACGGGCTGCCAGCAGCTCCCAGAACGGCCTTGTGCTGGGGCAGGCCTGGGGGCTGGCCCCACCTTGTAGAAGCCAGTGACATAGCCTTCCTGGGGCTCATCCACACTTCTCATGGTTTTGGGCACAGGTGAAACTAAGTTTTCTGCTCTAAGGTACAGTGAATGCCACAGCAGGGCTTGTCCTCGACCGCAGGAGGCATCTTCCTGCTCCTCAGTGTGCCATCAGAACATTAACCCGAAAAGGTTTTTAGCCTTGGAAAGCCCTTCCCCACCTCAGCCGCACCTAGCAACCTACCCTTAAAACATGCATGAAAGAGTTTTCAAAAAACAGTGCCTGAAATTCCTGAAGTTCAAGACCAGCCTGGCCAAAATGGTGAAACCCCATCTCTACTAAAAATAAACACACAAAATTAGCCAGGCATGATGGTGCACGCCTGTAATCCCAGCTACTCTGAGGGCTGAGACAGGAGAATTGCTTGAACCCAGGAGGTAGAGGTTGCAGTAAGCCGAGGTCATGCCCATTGCACTCTAGCCTGAGTGACAGAGAGACTTTGTCTCAAAAAAAAAAAAAAAAAAAAAAAAAAAACAAAAAAAACACAACCCCCAAAATAACAAACAATGCCTGGGAACGGCTCCTCAGCCTCCAACTCTGGCTCTGCCTCTCTTGTTTATTACAGAGGCTGGGTGGGGCACCTGCAGATCCAGCCTGGGCAGACTGGGTTCTGCCCTGGAAGTGGTGGAAGCTGAAAGCCTGCCTGTCTGGAATCTTGCTGGGGCCTGTGTGGGGCAGGCCTCTGGGATGCACGTGTGTGGTGTGCGCATGAGTACATGTGTATGGGAAGGTGCCGAGTGCAAGATGTGTAGAAAGCAGCATGGTTGCTTGTTCTTAACCCTTTCTACTCCAGCCACTGCTAAGCTCAGCCTTTCTCTGCATAGTACTAGGTTTGTAACTCTGGCAGGTGGATAAGTTTAGATGCATTTTTCTTAGTCTGCTGATATTGTAAATCTTTGTGTACACCAGTGTCTTCAAACAAGAGAAACCTGAGCACTGGAGTACTTGCTAGTCATGCTGGCCAGTTGTGTGCTCTCAGCCAGGGCTATTTCCAACCTACTTTATCTGTAGCCTTATAGCACAGTACACATTTAAAGCTCCACATTTTTGCTGTTTTCTGAGGAGGGTTTTGTGGTTAGGCTTCAATGCCATGATTTGTAATTAGTATCAAGAGTTACAAATCAGTATTGACCTAATCAGTATGGTGGACATACATGTTTATGAAATCATTATATGCCTTTGACCCTTGAACAATTTGGGGATTAGTGGCACAGACCCCTCTGGTACAGTAAAGCCCACATATAACCTTTGATACCCCCGGAATTTAATTCTGTTGACCAGAGCCTTCCCGTTCACATAAACAGTCAATTAACACACATTTTAACACAACACTGACATATACAAAGCACTTTTTTTTCTTCTTCTTTAAGAGACAGAGTCTCGCTTGCCATGTGGCCCAGGCTGGTCTCAAATGTGGCCCAGGCTGGGCTCAAGTGATCTTCCCACCTCAGCCTTCTAAAGCACTGGGATTATGAATGTGAGCCCCTGTGCCCCTTATATTTTATATGTCATAAGGATTATATACTGTGTTCTTATGGTAAAGTAAGCTAGAGAAAAGAAAACATTATTAATAAAATCATAAGGAAGAGAAAATATGTTTACTATTCATTAAGTGGAAGTGGACCACTATTAAGGTCTTCATCCTCATCATTTCACCGAGTGGGAGGAGGAGGAGGAGCAGGTAGTCGTGCCACCTCAAGGGTGGTGGAGGAGGCAGAGGGGCAGGCCGGAGAGGCAGGTGCATTTGGGGTCACTTACGGAAGTGCATCATAATTTCTAATTTTTGCTTTTTCACTTCTCTAGAAATGTTCCTGTGTGCTAACAGTCCTCCCCTCATTGTCAGCCTTAGTTTCAGTGCTCATATCATAGACAGATGCGTGTTGTACAAGAAGTCACAAGCAGACGGGAGTGACAGGAACCCCACTGCAGGAGTGTCTGATGTCAGTTTGTTTTCTAGCACTGCTGCTGCCTCCTCCTCCTCACCTGGTGTGGTTCAGAAGCACTTATCACCAGCAGGTTGTCTAATACTAATTTCTCTGGTGTGGTATCTCTTACCTCTTGTGTTTCTGCAAGATTCATGTCTTGAAATGAAACACTTTATCCACCCTCCCCCCACCCCCCGCCCCCGTATCCACAGTGTTTTCATGCTCTTGATTAGCTCTGTTGTAAACCCTGTGAAGTGAGGCACAATCTCTGGAGACAGTTTTCTCCAGCAGGAATGCATTGTTTTGGGCTTGACAGCTTTCATGGCTTTTTCTGTAACTGTGGTGGCACCTTCAATAGTGTCACCCTTTCAGACATTCATGATGTCCTCTCTGTTCAGTTCTCTTCCGTGTTGACAATCCTTTTTATAGAGTGCAGTGCGTAATGAGCCTTACAGGTCCTTGTGACTCCTGATTCAGAGGCTGAATTAGAGACATTGTGTTTGGGGACAGGAAGACCATGTTGACGCCTCTGCTGTTGAACTCATGGGGTGCTGGGGACCACGGGCATTGTTCATTGTCAAAAGAACTTTAAAGGTAGCCCCTCACTGGTAAGGTACTTCCTGACTTCACGGACAGAGCATCAATGAAAGCAGTCTGGAAAAAGGGTTCTTGTCCTGACTTCTCGTTGCACAACCGAATACCTGGCAGATGGTGTTTATCTTTTCCCCTCAAGCCTCAGGGGTAAGGCAGCTTTATACATAAGGGCAGTCCTGATCATAAAACCTACTGAATTTGCACAAAATTTGTAGCGTTAGCTTATCCCTTCTTGCCTTCTTTCCTAGTGCTCCTTTCTCTTTCTTACTAACAAATGTTCTTGTAGCATTTTCCCCCCAGAGTAGGGCAATTTTGCCTACATTCAAAACCTACCGAGGGCCGGGTGTGGTGGTACACATCTGTATTCTCAGTGCTTAGGGAGGCTGAGGTGGGTGGACCACTTGAGGCCAGAAGTTTGAAACCATCCTGGCCTACGTGATGAAATCTCCGTCTCTGCTAAAAATATAAAAAATAGCCAGGTATGGTGGTGGGCACCTGTGATCTCAGCTATTTGGGAGGCTGAGGCAGGAGAATTGTTTGAACCCTGGAGGTGGAGGTTGCTGTGAGTCAAGATCATGCCACTGCATTCCAGCTTGGGCAACAGAGCAAGAGTCTGACTCAAATAAAAAACAATAACAGAAAACCAAAACCCCAGTCCAGGCCTATGTCCTTTTTCCTCGATGATGATATTATTATTGTTTTAGGGCACGAATCTGCTACTCGATGATACTCTTAATATCTGGGACCTCATCTGCTACTTCTTGGTTTGCAGGAGCTGTTTCTCCTGTTATCTTGACATTTTTCAAGCCAAACCTCTTTGTAAAACTATCAAACCAGCCTTTGGTGGTGTTAAATTCTCTGGTTTTAGTTCCTTCCCTTTCCTTGTGCTTTCAGTTGTTAATAATGGCTTTGCTTTTCTGGAATCAAACTAGAGTCTATTGGTATGCATTTCTTATAGCACTCCTGCACCCGCATAAAAGTTGCATTTTGTCACATGCTAGACCATAGGGCTACTGGGGGAAAAAAAAAGTTGCATTTTCTTGTATCCATGCTGCTTGTGAATTAATTTTTAAGCCGCATTTTCAATGAGATAAAAAGGTATTTCACAGAAAGCTTTCATGCCTGCTGCCATACCTGTGGGATGGCTTCACGGATGTCCTGTCCTTTTTTGTGTGGTGGCCCTTCTGCTGGATTTATTCATTTTGAAATGGCAGCATCCGCAGCTGCAGAGCACAGGCTGTGCTGCATGTCACGCAAGTTTAGCTTTTTCCTAGTTAAAACTCCTGCTGCTTGGGAGCACTGCCAGCATCACTACTGGCACTTCGTATGGGTCCTGTGGTGTCATTTAAGGTTTACGGCATTTCCAGTAAACACAATGAAGAATACTTGAGAACTGCAAGAGGAGGAGGAGGTGGTCGTCTTCATGTTTTTCTTTTTCTTCCTTCTTCGTTACATATTTTTTTAAAGGTTAAGGGTGAAGTGGTTTGGCATTTCTGTTTAAAAAAAAAAAAAAAAAAAAAAAGACACAGTTGGCTGTGCATAGTGGCTCATGCCTATAATCCCAGCACTTTGGGAGGCTAAGGCGGATGGATCACCTGAAGTCAGGAGTTTGAGACCAGCCTGGCCAACAGGGTGAAACCCTGTTTCTACTAAAAATTGAAAAATTAACTGAGCGTGGTGACAGGCACCTGTAGTCCCAGCTACTCCAGAGGCTGAGACAGGAGAGTCACTTGGGCCTGGGAGAGGTTACAGTGAGCCAAGATTGCACCACTGCACTCCAGCCAGGCAACAAGAGCAAAGCTCCATCTCAAAAGAGAGAGAGAGAGAGAGAGAGAGAGATGGAGTCTTGCTGTGTCGCCTGGGCTGGAGTGCAGTAGATTGTCACAGGTGTGATCACAGTCCACTGCAATCCTGATCCTCTTTTCTCAGCCTTCTGAGTTGCTAGGACTCCAGGGCCATGCAACCGCACCTAGCTTAAGACTTGAGATAATTCGTTTACTGCAATACACAATTTCTAGAGAGACCAGCTGCTCACGTGGAGATGATTAGTGTCACACGGTATTTTAAGCGGATACTGAAGCACTTGAGCTCACAGCCGTAGCACAGGCCGTGGTTATGAAGTCGTTATAGTGTGCAGGGGAGTATGTACCGTACTTGGTTTTGTACAGTTATGCCTGAGCCTGCATCTTTATGTTTATCTCCATTTCTCTCTACTGATTGATGCCATGTGTAGTCTCTGTGTAAGTTTTTGTAAACTTTTAACTTTTTATAATATATGTATAATTATGGTAGTAAATGATATATTAATAGCTACGTGTATTTTATACATTCATGACATACTTTTCCTGAAATTTTTTGGTATTTCTGGGCTGTATGGTTTATCGGTAATTTTTTTTTAAATTGTCACAAATCTCTAGTAACTAGTTTTCCAGTATATTTGTTGAAAACAAATCCATGGATGAGTGGCCTTGTGCAGCCAAGCCTGGGGTGTCCAGGGGCCAGCTGTGTACATACACACGTATCCATGTTCATCATGGAGTTATTCAGCTGACATGTTTTATTTCCTGCTTTTTCTCGACCTTACCTGAAAAGAGTAGAAATGCTTTTCCTAATGCTCTCAGGATGAGCTTTTCTCCTCTGATCGTAGAAAACCAGAGATGACCCGAGCTGCTGTCCCACAGCCCTCCTGAGGTTGCTCTGTAGATGGCGCAGCCTGGAAGCATAGAGCAGAAGCGTAGCTCTCACACACAGGGGCTGGCAGAGGCCATCAGTTCTGAATTCTCTCACAGAGCTGGGTTTGACAGGCTCTTTCTGTACTGGGCCAGTTAGTCATATTTTAGATTTTTCTGGATATACAATTCCTGTTGTATTATTCAGCTCTGTCCATATAGAACAAAAGTAGTCATAGATTCTATGTAAACAAGTGAGTATGGTTATGCTTCAATAATTTTTTTTTTTTAACAAAAACACGTGGTGGGCCTAAGTCACTGACCTTGACTTTCTAGGAGTATTTTTTTGAGCGAAGAGAATTTCTAGGATCGGTAAGCATAAAATTTCATTGCTTTCTGTTAAAATATTATCAATCCTTAAAGTCTGATATTACTGTTTTTCAAAAGCATTGTCATGAATAAAGGACCTCTTTAAGGGATGTCATGGGGTGAGAAGAAGGTGAAGAAGATCACCAGTAAAATTATTTCACATTTTTGTCTCCGGTAGCACCCCCCCCTCTATGGTTCCCTCACACTTTCATGTTTTCTCCACTATGACTTTGTGAAAGTGTGGGTGGAAAGCCGTGTCTAGCAGGCTTGCTTGCTTTCGAAAGCCTGGAGAAGCTGAGGGCCTTGATGGTGAGTGAGGAAACAGTGGAGGTGGGTAGTGCTTGGCCATTGGAGGGACTTCCCTTACTTATCCAGCAGTCAAACACCAGGTTTTTGTTTTGGGGGGCAAGGTGGGGGGTTGGTACTTGCTAGGTCTTAAGTGCTTAATTATTTTCTCAGCTTTCTGGTTCTCAGAGTTCGCAGATGAAGTTCAGAGGAAAGAGCTGTGAGGAAAGGAGCCAGAGCTCAGGAGAGGGACCTTTCTGGGCTGTGAGCAAGGCTTAACCAAGTGTGGATCTGTGTTGTAGGTGGAGGGAGAGGTGTGAACTTGCCTCCAGGTACAGGGACTCGGAGAGAGAAGAGCACCAGGAGGAAATCCTTAGGGGCGGTGCGCACACCAGCGCTTGGGGAGCACATTAGAGGGGGAAGGCGGAGTGGGGTGGGGTTTCGGAGGAAGCACAGCAGTATCTGCACAGGGTCCTGTCAGGAAGTGAGACTAGAGGTCCTGGGTCTGATGGCGACAGGCAGGTGTGGGCGCTGTCCTGTTCCGCACATGTTCCCCTGGCTCCCCATCAAGTCTCGGGCTGAACAGTGGGGTGTGCTGGGCTGGTGGCCTTGCTTCTTCCTGTGGGACCTGCCTTGGACAGATCTGTGCTCCCTGGAGCCCAGCGACTGAGGGAAGGAAGCTCCTGTCCTATAGGTGTGTGATAGGCAGGCCCTTCTGGAGAGGGCGAGTGGGCCAGGGCCCCGCCCACTCAGTCACCGCTCCTGACCTCATCCCATGTGCACCACCTCTGTGTCAAATGCAGTCAGCAGCAGCTCTAATCAAAAGTAATAATAAGGATATACCAATCTTGTCACCATACAGGGGCATTTGTTAGGTGCCTCTGGGTGCTCAGTTCCCAGGGGGTCCTGGTAGGTATGGGGGGCTGTCGTGTGCATGCCTCCCATGTGGGGTTGTGTTTGTACAGCATTCTCATGGGTCTTCCTTACCCATCAGCGAGAGTTACGTCATGTTTTGATTTTTGTAAAGTAGAGCAGCTCGTGGGAATGTAAACTTCCGATGTCGGTCTCAGTCACATGCTTGTGATTTCTCTCCATTTGTTGGTTTCTGGTACTGCTGTGAGCCATATTTAGTCTCCCTTGCGGCTGTGCACTCTCCAGAACTGGGCTTTTTCTGTGACTCAGGCAGTGCACGACTTGAAGGGCAGCTGGGTGTGGACTGCGGTGCTGGTGTGTCTGGAGAGGGTGGCCTGGCTCTCTGTTGGCGTGGCTCCCTGGTTGAAAGCGTGTGTTTTGGAGTTGGTCTTCCTTCACATCCACATCACGGTGCAGGCTCTTTCAGTGGGGAATCAGTGTTGATGTGGTGGACACTGCCTCTTACCCACAGCCTTACCACTTACTTTGGGATAATTTTGGAAACATGTTTTTGCTCAAGTTCAGCCTTTAAATTGCTTCGCAGTCTTGGGTAAATTTCTTAACTTTACAGTTGCATTGGACGATCTGTGAAGGCCTTTGCATTACTTCTGTCATTCTCACAGGGCCTCCCTCAGAAGTGCTGTATTTGACAGTCCGGTGATCTGCAGCGGTGGAAGAGTTCTTTATGACAGCGACAGTGGGGACAGAGGAATGATGACTCGAAGGTTCCTTTCTTGCAGTGAACACATGTACTGAGGGTGCTTGCTGTGCCTTCCTTGTGGTGTGTGTACACAGGCAGGCACACACCAATGAGCTTGCGTTCTGTGGATGACATTCTGAGGTGGACTGGGTCACCTGGGAGCTGACTGCTGATGAAAGGGTGGCGCAGGAGCTGTAGGAAGTGGCTTTCAGTGAGTCCGTGCCACAAGGTGACTTTCTGACTCTGAACATTTGTCTAACTTTCCCTTGGGAATATTTTCAGTCACAAAATCTGAGGACAGTGTTCCCGGGCCCCAGGTTCAGTGTTTACTAGCATTTGGCCAGCTTGGGCTTATTCATGTCTTCCTTCTACTTGCTCATGTTTTCAAATTTTTTTTTCTTTCTTTAAAAACTTTTTAATTTTGGTATTTTAATTTTTAGTATTAATATTTTAATGTTAGTATTTTAGTAAATCTCAGACATCACCTAGTTTTACCAGCACGGGTTTCAGTGGGGTCTCTGTCAGCTAGAAACTTTCACAAGCCATGACCTTTGCTCTCTTCACAGTGGCTTGGTAGGCAGCTGGTGCCCCTAGTTGTCTCGGACGCCACCCGCCACTGCTTTGCTGACCCTGTCTGTGCTGTGAGGGCAGTTTGGGCTCCATGGCTCAGGCTCTCCACACCGGTGGCAGGTCCTGCAGTAGTGGCCGCATCCATCGCTGGGTGCTGCTGCCGCCCCTGCCTGCCCCAGAGCCCCTTTTCACACCTTCGAGAGAGGGCTTGGGCTGCAGGAGGCTGCCCGGCTCTCCCCCCACCCAGTATCAGTCTGTCTTGCCGTGCACTGCTGCTGCTTTTCCTCATAGGATTGGGCGCCGGTTTTTCTTCCCAGCTGAGTTGTGAAGGTGCCGCGTGTTCATGTGAGGCTGGTGTCCCCCATGGTGGTCCTTGTGGCTCCTAAGTCCACCTGGAGACCCTGGTTTCAGTGTGAATGTTCATTCCTGCCTTCACCACATTTTTGGCCGGTAGGCTCAGCATCCCCCTCCCCCCGTGTTTGGTTTTCGTTTGTTTTCTTCTGAGATTATCATAGATCACATGAGATGTAAGAAATAACAGGGAGCTGTTCCTTGTACACGTGGCTTAGCTTCCGCACGGTCGAATTTTCCAAAATGAACAGTATCACACTTTGGGTATATATGGGCATTGATAAAGCCCTCTGGTCTTGTTCAGACACCTGTTTTACCCTGACTCAGGACGGGTGTTGAGTTCTATACAGTTTATCACAGATGCAGTTTCCCGTGTTCACAGTCAAGATGTTAAAACCCTTGCATCACCCCAGGGATCCCTGTGGTTGTCCTTCTGCGACCACACCCATCCCCTCCCAGGATCCTCTTTCCAACCTGGCAGCCACTTGCCTGTTTTCTGTGTCTGCGGATTTATCTGCCTGTTCCGGATGTTCGTGTGAAGGACAATCTGTGGGCCTTTGTGTCTGATGCGGCTGAGCTTGGTGCTGTCGAGGGGCACCCATGCTACTGTAGGCATCAGAGCACAGCCCTCCCTGTGGCAGGTCGTGTGGGCGATGCAGACACCTGCCGATGGACATCTGAGTGGTCTCCTGGCTCTTGGCAGTGCTGCTGTGAACACAGACATGTGAGTGTCATGTAGACGTGTGTGCATTTCACGGGCGCACCTCGGTGTAGATTGCCGCACTGCCTTTTGTTTGGAGTCCAGCCCTTTGAAGATTATTGTTTTATATTGTTTTTGGAAAACCTGTTTGGGTTGGGGGAGCTTATGCTGGGATCTGGTGTGGTTGTCCTTTCTTGGGTAGATTGTCAGGCCAGAGCTAGGTAGGGATGTGATCATTCTGGGGGTGTCTCTGGGCTTGCTGGGGGAGGAATGGGTGCCAATGGAGGGTCTCCCAATCTGCTGCTCACATCCTGATTGAATCCCAAGTCCCTATGCAACTGTTGTTTCCTCCAGGCGAGCATGAAGGACCTCCTCTTACAGTCCCACCACCTCTTTGTTCTGTGTGTCATCCCCCGCCTCGCCTTTTTTTTTTTTTTTTGGAAAAGGGTCTTGCTGTGTCCCCCAGACTGGAGTGCAGTGGCATGATCTCAGCTCACTGCAACCTCCACCTCCCAGGCTCAAGCGATTCTCCTGCCTCAGCCTCCCAAGTAGCTGGGATTACAGGCATGAAGTTCAGACTTTTATTTTTTGAAACAGGGTCTTGCTGTGTCCCCCAGACTGGAGTGCAGTGGCATGACCACAACTCACTGTACCCTTGACTTCCTGTGCCCAAGGGATGCCACCTGCCTCTGGAGTAGCTGGAACCACAGGCGTGCACCGCCGCACCTGGCTGATTTTTGTATTTTTTATAGATACAGCGTCTGGCTATGTTGCGTGGGCTGATCCTGAACTCCTGGGCTGAAGCTCTTGTACCATTTAAGCCTCCCAAAATGTTGGGATTACAGATGTAAGGCACTGGACCTGGCCATATATGTATATTTTTTTTGAGCTGTGCATTTTTATTGCTGTCTTTTCCCTTAGAGCAAGAAGTTAATTGAGAGCAAGAGAAAATGCTGCACAAAAATAGCTCTGGTCTGGGCCTGGTAGCTCATTCTTACGTAATCCCAGCACTTTGGGAGGCCAAGGCGGGTGGATCACTAGGTTGGGAGTTTGAGACCAACCTGGGCAACATGGTGAAAACCCGTTTCTACTAAAAAATACAGAAATGAGCCGGGCACAGTGGCAAGTGCCTGTGATCTCAGCTACTTGGGAGGCTGAGGGAGGAGCCTCTCTTGAACCTGGGAGGCAGAGGCTGCAGTGAGCCGAGATCGTGGCACTGCACTCCAGCCAGGGTGATAGAGTAAGACTCCACCAAAAAAAAAAAAAAAAAAAAAAAAAAAAAAAAAAAAAAAAAGCCTCTGAAAACATGTTAAGTATGGACAAAGTATGTTGGAATCTGGTTTGATGTAGGGCTTATTTTTTAAACCAGGGAGTAGTGTAGTGAGCACTGTGGACAAAACTAGAAACCAGATAACAGTGTTTTCAGGTAAACAGAGTACAGCAGTCGGTTGCAAAGACAGGTTCTCCCTCCCCTCCCCCCAGCCCCTTTTTGGTTTTTGGTTTGAGAGAGAAAGAGTCTCGTTCTGTCGGCCACAATGGAGTGCAGTGGTGCGATCATGGCTCACTGCAAACTTGACTTTCCGGGCTCAAGTGATCCTCCCACCTAAGCCTCCTGAGTAGCTGGTAGAACAGGCATACCACCGTGCCTGGCTGAATTTTGTTTTTTGTAGAGACAGGATTTTGCCATGTTGCTCAGGCTCCCAACCAGGTTTTGAACAAGTTGTAGTTGGTAAGAGGCAGCGGCAGGTGGACATACAGCCGCTTGATGTAGTAAGGATGGTAATGCATAGAGCTGTAATCACCAGTTTGCAAAGAACCTGCAGCTGTTGCTGCTTGGAGCCTTTGGGGGCTTTCTTGGTGGAGGGTGTTTTGTGCCATGGAGGATTTACAGAGCCGCCAGGCAGTGTGGACTTGTCAGGCTGAGGAGGGGCGAGTCAGGAACAGGGTAGAGGGGAGCAGGGATGGGTGTGTGCCATGGCCTGAGGAGGGAGCATGAGTGACCATGGCAGCCGCACACTCCACATCGTTTGAAAGCGTTGCTGAGTTGCTGGCCAGGGCTGCGTGGGGTATCACCGGCCTTTCCCTAGTGGAAGCAGTGGTGTGAGGTCTGCTGCTCTGGGCACTGCCTCTGTGCTCAGTAGGAGGGGTTCCCAGTGCTGCGGGGCTAGTGCTGGCCCCTGTGGCAGGAATCTGGAGCAGCACTCCACCCACCCCTGAGAGAATGCTGAATTAACTCCACTGTGGAACGGACACTTGTGTTTTGATGTGAGACACGAAGAGGGGTGTGTGGACTGTCCCCCTTTACTAAGGGGCCTGCTCTTCCTCACCAGTAGGTGTGGTTTGGAGATTTGAGGTAGCGAGTATCTGGTGAGCCTCCAGGTGGCATCTTGGAGTCTATCGTAGAAGAGAGGGCGCTCTAGCAGAAGGAGCCATGGCTGGGCATCCAGCCTGCACACTGGCAAAGCTGCAGGCCAGGAGCTGGCAAACCATCATCAGTGGACCTAATCCAGTCTCTGGTCTATCTTTGTACAGCCTGATTGTGAAGGATTGTCTTCACATTCTTAAAGGGTTGTTCACAGCAGCAATAGAGATGACGTGACAGAGGCCATCCGTGGCTTGCAAAACCCAAAGTGTATGTCATCTGGACCCTTGTAGAAAGCCTTTGCTGACCTTGTCTTGGGTGCCCCTGCAAGTGGGACTTGGTGTAACCATAGCCCACATTTAAATGAGCTGCTTTGTGAGGGCCAAGTCAGGCATGATGTCTGGGTGACTGTGCCGCACCTCTGTCCAGAGTCTCTCTCAGCACCCTCACGACAGATGCAGGAGACAGCTCGGGTTAGCCAAGGCAAGATTGCAGCCGTTTCAACAAGAGTCTGCTGATTGCGCCAAGTGGAAACCGATTGATCATGAAAATTGGGTTTCTCATAGTGAGATACCTCTTCACAACAGTCAGAATGGCTGTTATTAAAAAGTCCAAAAAAGATGCTGGTGAGTCTGTGGATTAAAGGGAGCACTTATACACTGTTGGTGGAAGTGCAAATTAGTTCAACCATGTGGAAAGCTCCTCAGAGAGCTAAAACCAGAACTACCGTTTGACCCAGCAATCCCATTACTGGGTATATACCCAGAGGAATAGAAATCATTCTGCCATAAAGACACATGCAGGCGCGTGTCCCTTGCAGCATCATTCACAGAAAAAGATGTGGAATCCACCTGAATATACAGCAGTGACAGATGGGATAAAGAAAATGTGGTACATATATACCATATATGCCATGGAATACTGAGATGGAGTCTCACTTCGTCAGGCTGGAGTGCAGCAGCACCATCTTGGTCCACTACACCCTGTACCTCCCGGGTTCAATCGATGAGATCATGTCTTCTGTGGGAACATGGATGGAGCTGGAGGCCATTATCCTTAACAAACTAACACAGGGACAGAGAACCAAGTGCTGCATGTTCTCACAAGTGGAAACTAAATGTTGAGCGCACATGAACACAAAAAGGGAACCATAGGCACTGGGGTCTGCTTGAGGGAGGGGGAGAGGAGGAAGGAGAGAAGCAGAAAAGGTAACTATTGGGTACTGGGCTTCATATCTGGGTGATGGAAATCATCTCTTCAGCAAACCCCCATGACACAAGTTTACCTGTATGACAAACCTGTACCCTGAACCTAAAATAAAAACTTTTTTAAAAAATTGGGCTTCTACTGAGAGATTGCCTGTGCCTGTTTCTTATTTCCGTGGACACTGGCCAGGAGGAATTGTGGTGAAAGGCCCCTGCTTGGCGTACTGTTCTTCCCTTTCTTGAGTGAGCATACCTACTTCTCAATCGTTAAGACATGCACAAGACATAAACGCTTGGAAATGTTTTGAAAGCGAGTTTCAGAAAACCTTGGAGCCATTTCACACGCAGGGTGTCTCAGCAGCATGGTGAGGGTACACCATGCGGCACCCAGTGCAGGCCTCTCATCTGGGAGGCTCCCCTGCTCCCTGGTTGGGCACAGTTGCTCCCACTCTTCTGTGGCCAAGGAGAGCTCTGTGTTCTGTGCTTTGCAGCCCCCACCAGTGCTTCGGCTTCATGCTCTTTAACGCGACAGCTCTGCCTCTGCTGATGGAAATGTTAGGAGTTGATGACACAGGGTTTAGACTACATGAAAAGTTGCCCTGGGATTGGAAGTATGTGTGTTTTATCAAACAGAATCCAAAGTTTCTGAAATTCCGCATACATCTTTTCAACAAAAGCCCGCTCTGGAACTTCTCCTTCTCCAGGCTTTTCAGCCACTTTTAGAATTCAATTCTCTGACCAGCCAACACAGTAGTCATCACTGGACAGGGTTGTTGAAAAAAGTGAGTTAACCACCTGGTAAAAAGGAAAGCATACAGGGTCTGTCGTAAGGGAAGGAGAGTCTTGTCACTTTTGAGGCCATTTTATTTTATCTTGATTATTTTGGCTTTCAGACTTGTTACCTATTAAACAGATTTCATAGCATCTTCCAGAAAGCTTGGGAGGCATCTTAGAATGTGATTTCCATGCCAGCATTTGAAGATTGCTAATTCATTTGGTTTCATAATATGTGATTCCACAGGTATTCAGCATTTGATGATGCTTTTCCCTGGGCTGTCTACTCGCCAGGCTCTCTGAACGGCTGCAGTTGGATCAGGTTGGCCGTGGTGCTGACAGAGCTTCCACTTCTCAGAATCGAGATGAGATTGTGTGATTCTGAGTAGTGTTTACAGTCTGACAGGGAACATCAATGTGCGATAGGGCAAGCTCGTTCCCACGGCCCATGGTGACTTTGAATGTGGCCCAATGCAAATTTGTAAACTTTATTATGAGGTTTATTTTTAAAGCTTATCAGCTGTGTTAGCATTGGTGTATTTTATGTGTGACCCAGATCAGTCCTTCTTCCAGTGTGGTCCAGGGAAGCCAAAAGATGGGAAACCTGTGCTTTCAGGTCTGACTGCTACGCTCCGTGCTGTTTTAAGGGCGAGTAGGTTAGAAAAATACATTGAAAGGCTCCACTCTGTTGAGAGTTATATCTGTGTTGAAGCAGCATCTCATACAACTTGCCATGTCTCAGGTGATTCTTACTGTGACTAGGATGTGTTTTTTTCGTTGCCTATTCTGGTGTAACAAAACCATGTCAATACATGATGTCTTAAGAAAATAATGACTTGTGATTTCTCATAATTCTTGTGTTGCCTGGTGGTTTTCTGCTGGTCATGCCTGGGATCACTCATGAGGCTGCAGTGGGCTGGTGGCGGGGGCGAGGGGGTGCGGCACTCCTCATAGTTCAATCATGTGAACTCCCACATGTTGCCTGAGGGCACAGGTGGAAGTGGCAGGGTCCTCCTGGGCCAGCAAGTCTGGAGTGCACCCATGCGCCAGGGCTGGAGAGGAAAGCTCTATGTCTTTTTTTTTCTTCCTTTTCTTTTGTGTGGCCTTCTAATGAATGAATGAGAGTGTGTGTGTGTGTGTGTGTGTGTGTGTGTGTGTGTGTGTGTGTGTGTAAATCAGTGTGTAGCTTGGTTAACTGTGCAGGATTGCACTGGCATAATAATAGCTCACTGCACCCTCGAGCTCCTGGGCTCAAGCCATCCTCCTGTCTCAGGCTCCTGAGTGGCTGGGACTTAAGGCACATATGCTATCATACCTGGGTAAATTTTTTTACTCTTCTGTAGAGAGAGGGTTTTGCCATGATGTCCAGGCTGATCACAAACTTTTTGCCTCAGTCAGTCCTCTTTGCCTCAGCCTTCTAAAGTGCTGGGCTCACAGGCTTGAGCCACTGCGTAGGGCTAGGGCTCCACTTCCTGATGGCCAGAGTCCTGGAACCCATAGGCGCGTGTTCGAGTCCACCACAGAGTGTGTGTGTGTGTGTGTGTGTGTGTGTGTGTGTGTGTGTGCGTGCGTGCGCGCGCGCGCGCGCGCCACAGGGGCCTAGGCCACGTAAATGGAAAGGAACATGTGGTGCTTGATGACATCAAGAGTGAGTGAGGCTTGCCACACAGAGTGCATTTAAATTGGACAGAATGCAAAGAAAGTTTTGGTGGTTTTTCCTAGGTTCTAGTCTTAGGATTGTGAACTGTGTAAGTTTTTTTTTTCCTTTAGAGATTTTAAGACTTTGCAAGACTGAATCTTAATCCTTGGCTGGCATTTAAGCATAAATAACAAATTCATATGCATTGTCAAATACAGGGTGAAGTTAGAGAGAGTGAAAGAAAATCTTTAAATGAAAACCTACCTATTCTGATCCGAATTCTTTTATCTGGAAACATTGTATATTTTTGATAAACAGGCATAAGCACGGTCCTGCTGAGATGTATGCTTTCTCTAGTGTCTTTGGAGCTGCAGACATGCCTTCAGTCATCATGTAGGATTTAGTATCGTCCCTTGGGCCTCAGTGCTGTCCACTTCATTCTGTAGCTGTGCATTTTAGATTTGGTTCTAAATGGAACTTTCATACACTCTCTACAGCTCAGATTTTGGTTCTACTTCCAGTCAGCGAGGACAGCTGGCTGTGCAAGGTGTTGCGACATTTCCCTCAGGCAAACAGAAGAGCACTCTTCATCCCTAGCAGGGGGAGCTGTGTACCCTGGGATCCCAAAAGCGTATGTGCCTTTCAGTTTGCCCAGTGGTGGTTTCAGAAGGGGAAGGAGAAGGGAACTGGTATTCCAAAAGAGTAATACAAAAATTCCCGAGTCAGTTTTGTCAACCCAAGTCACATCTGTTAACCCGTATGTCAAATTGGGGCAATAATTGTGTCTCGTGTTGGAACTTGCATCTTTACGAAACGTTCCGTGCATTTAATGAAACATAGCTGAGAAGTACTTGAGGATTAGTCTAGCTTGCCCCTTCCCATGAATTCAGGGTCCTCCTGTCGCCCCTGGCCATCCATCCAGGGTTTTGCAGTGCTGCGCCAGCTCACACCCCGTTGCTGCCTTGTCTGACCTTTACTGTCCGTCTGAGAGCCATGTAGTTTTGAAGGTCTTATCTAGAGTGAGGTGTTTTGTTTTGTTTTGTTTTGTTTTCTCTTTTAAATGTTTAAGGTTAATTTTCCCAAGCTTAAATCTTTTTTTACTTTGTGCTTCTCCTGAAATCCTTAAAAACACTTGTCTTTGTAACTTGTGGTCCCTGGCTTTGAAAGTGATGTTTCTGGTGGTAACCTTCTACTGATGGTGCTTCACTAGGAGTGGAAGGTCTGCCTGAGCCTTTGGCCTTTGCCGCAGTCCCGCTGCCCTCAGAGTGGCATTCTCCCAGCAGGGAGGGCCCCAGTGCTGCCTGGGTAGAGCCTTCTGGTGATGTGGATGTTTCTCAGCTGACTCTGTAGTGTCATAACCAAAGAGTAAAACACTTGTTAATGGCTTGAGATACGTAAATAAGGAGTATAAACAGGTGAACTGGCACAGACCCTAAATTTCAAAGTTGAATGATGATGAAGACGATCACTTGGCCTGAATGAGGCAGCCCATGCCCAGTGGTTTGTTCTGCCCTCAGAGAAGTGTAGCTGGGACACCTCCCTGCAGCCCCTGGGCCTCAGCACTGTGATGGCTCTGTGTGCCAAGGCCAAGGCCTGCATCACTGTGTTTCCTGCTTCTTGGGGCCCTCTGCAGGAGGAAGAAGGGGGGGTGTGCCACTGGGGTTTCCTAAGGGGATGCAGAGCTGGTGGTTTAGGGTAACTGAGCAGGATTTCTGACTTACTGGAAGAAGTGGGGGCCTAGCCAGGGCGCCAGAGCCTCATCTGTGATTGGGTTAACAGGTTTCCATGATGAGAATAGGAGGTGCTGTCTCAGCAGGGGCTGGGGCGGGCTGATCCTGGAAGCCAAGGCCTCCCAGGTTTGCAGTAATGTACTGTGTGAGTTGGATTGGATCCCATCTGGATGTGAGACATGAGGAGACCCTGGTGGGTGCTGAGAAGCAGCCACATCCCAACATGGGCTCAGTGCAGGGTCAAGAGACTGTGGGTTTTGTTGAGGTTTCATGCTGAGAAGCTATGACTGACCAGGTCTTTCGTTGTTTGGATCTTTCTTGGAGGCCTAATAGGAGTTTTTGGTGAACCTAAATGTTTTCTTCTCCTCCTCCTCCTCCTATCTGTAGCCCCATGACTGACACACACACCTGGAATTTTGAAATGGAGTCCCCATATGACAGATGAAGCTGCTTAGTGTTGACCTTAGACGTTCTGGGTTCCATACCATTAATTTCATCTTAGGCGCACCTGCTTCTAGAATGCTGTCCTTCCTGACTTCATGCTTTGATGCCATTTTAGTTACAGTGGGGAAGATAAATTAGTGAAAGCACTGACATTGGCTAATGCATGTAACAGTAATAGATCCATGGTTTTTTAATCTTTTAAATTTTGTAAGATTTATGGTATATTGTTCCTTAGAATTTTGCTATGTGTAATTTAATGTCATTCATCATAAATGTTGATCACGTGATTAAAATGGATAAGTTGGGCATGGTGATGTACACTTGTAGTCCCAGCTACTTGGGAGACCAATTCTAGAGGATTGCCTGAACCCAGGAGTTTGAGACCAGCCTGGGCAACATAGTGAAGCCCCATCTCTTAAGATATATATATATATATATATATATATATATATATGTGTCTGTGTGTGTGTGTGTGTGTGAATAGTGCAGCCATAAAAATGAACAAGATCATGTCTTTTGTGGGAACATGGATGGAGCTGGAGGCTATTAGCCTCAACAAACTGACTCAGGAACAGAAAACCAAATACCGCATGTTATGATTCAAAAAGTGGAAACCAAATGATAAGAATTTAGAAACACAAGGAAAGAAACACCAGACACTGGGCTCTACTTGAAAGGGGAGAGCAGGAGGAGGGAGAGGAGCAGAGAAGGTAACTATTGAGTACTGGGCTTAGTACCTGGGTGATGAAATAATTTGTACAACAAACTCCTGTGATATGTGTGTACTTATGTAGCAGACCTTCACATGTGCTCCCGAATCTAAAAGTCATAAAACAAAATACGTGATGCTGATTTTGGTATCTGTGGATCTCCTTGTTCTTAGGCTTTTACACAAGAATTGAATAAAAACTATTTTATCTTTCTGCATCACATAGAATGTAGTATAGACCAAAATGCAAATATCTCATACTGCTGGCTGTCAAGACTGGGATATGAAGATCTTTCAAAGTGCCTCTTATACAATTACCCAGTTCCTGCTTCAGCGTGGAGAGGCAGAGAGGTGGACAGCCAGCTACCCTCGTGGTAAAAGAGACTGAAATGAGAAGCTCCGTGCCATTAATAACAGTTTTGGCCAGCAGCCAAGGCTCAGAGTATGGGATTAGCCTGAACAGTTGAGACTGTAGGGCCAGAACAAGGAGGTAGGAACGGGGAGGTCACAGTGTTGCCATCTGTGTCCTGACTTGGTGGGGGCCAGGGGGTGCAGTAGATGCATGCGCTGTTTCTTAGCACAGGCTGTGGGCTGACTCCAGGGAGCTGGTCCTCAATTTGCAGGGGATCTACTTTTAAAGGGCTGTAGGTGTGGTTGAATTGTATGCGAAATGGCTGCTCTGGCATTTTCTGGAGTCTTTACTAAAAATAAAGAAGCATACTCAAGCAGTTTGCATTTAGCATTTGTTCTGTGGAGGCACCATTCATGTTAAAGATGGTGTGTGAGGGACAGATAGCATTTCCGTGATCTTGTTTCAGATTTTTTTTTTCTTCTAGAATCAGTCTTTTAGGTGAGGACACTGACAGTGATGTTTTACATATTTTGGAATATTAAAATTTGAAACAGAGAAAGGCTATGCTCTGTCAGTGTTAATACTGAGAATTTAGACATACATTAGAAATTTATAGCCTTGTCTCTAAAAAAAGAAATTTAGCCAGGTGTGGTGGTGCATGCCTGTAGTCCCAGCTAACTCTGGAGGCTGAGGTGGGTTGATCACTTGAGATCGGGAAGTTGAGGGTGCAGTGGGCCATGATTGCACCACTGGACTCCAGCCTGGGCAGCAGAGGGGGACCCAGTTCTCAAAAAGAAAAAGAAATTTGCTGGATGAAAGGTTTGGATCACTGATGACCGCTTGTCCATTGTGAACTGATTGGTAATCGGGTACTGGTTTACAAAATGGAAGGAGAGACAGTAGTTTCTGTCTTTGCGATCAGTGTGTGTCAGACTTGGGTGGAAACGTCAGTAGCAGGGAGTCGTCTTTGCATCTGACAACGGTTGAAGTAAACATTATTTTCTGGTTTGTAGTACTTTACTCTCTGTAGTGTTTTTGAAGAGCAGTTTGTGAGACATAAAACGTAAGTTGTTTTAGTCCATTTTCTGTTGCTACAGTTAAATCCCGAGGCTGGGTACTTTGTAAAGAAAAGTACTTTATTATAGTTCTGGAGGCTGGGAAGTCCAGAGTTGAGGGGCTGCATCTGGTGAGGGCCTTCTTGGTGGTAGGATTTAGTGGAGGCAGGGAGCTAAGTATGTCTGCTCTGCCCTCTCTCCTCTTACCAAGCCATTACTGCCCCACCTTTGTGACCTCATCTCATCCAGACTACCTCCGGACGGTCTCACCTCTCACACAGCACAGACGGACTTCCCACCTTCTGCAGATGTGCGGTCGCAGTGGGGATGATGTCTCCACACGAGCCTCGGAGGGAACACATTTAAATCATAGCAGTAGGAAACACCTGTGTTTCCATGGAACTAGGTATCTTCTTTTTAGTAGCATAATTTAAAACAGCTATGAATAATGTTTCAGAATCAGGGAAAAAACAAAATGTAACTAAAATGTAAGTGAGACGTGGGTTTTAGCGCCGGGAAGTAGTTTGCATGCGAGGTTATCTAGGGCTGGATGCAGACGTTCTGTCCGCAGCACACACGGGCCAGCGAGGGCAGCTTTTGGGTTGTCCCTGAAATTAGCTGCAGACAGCAGTAAACATAGTTGAAATCTTAGTCATTTAACTTACTGTTTAAATTGTTTTTTAATTTTTGTGAGTACATGGTAGATGAATGTATTTATGGGGTCCATGAGATGATTTGATTAGGCATGCAATGCATAGTGATCGTTGGAAAACGGGATGTCTGTCTCTTCAAGTATTTATCCTTTGTATTACGAACAATCCAATTACTAACCCCCTGAAAACTGGGTACCAGTAATACGGGGAGTTATCCATGTGGCTGTTTGAAACATGGTCGCTAAGCTGTGCATGTTTACAAACGTGGAAGCTGTTGTGTAGGTGATGTTCACTCCCGTGAACGGGCAGCTGTGGTGTGGCCGACAGCAGGGAAGGAACGTGCCTTTGTGCTCTAAGTGTTCTGCAAGCTGACACAGCTCCACACAGGACCAGTGCTGATGCCGGAGTGAGGCGTGGGGGCTGTGACCTGTGTCTGTCCTCACGTGGTGGCATTCCAGCAAAGCCACATGGGTGAGTGCAGCATCTCCAGCAACCCTGGTGGTTATTAACTAACACACCTTGACCTTTATCCTCGAGGCAAAAATTGTACCTGGTGCCTCAGTTTCTCCGTTGTTCAAAGCAGTGAGAAGGTTCAGTCTTAACTGGGATCAAAAGGGAATCCATTTTAAAAGATTGACTTCAGATATTGAGCATAGTAACTAAATCTGAATGTGTTTTGAAAGATATACTACTTTTCATTACTTCCATCCCAGTGTTTCTTAAAAACAGGGAAAGGAAGGAGAGGTGGCCCCAGAAAGGGGCACCTTCAGCAGTGGTGTCCTGAGGGCCTGGGGCTGGGCTTGCCTGGGAGAGGCGATTCCTCCCTCAGGGGCATCTGCTGTTCGTCCTGTAACATGTGAGTGGACTCTGCAGTGTTGGCTGGGTCCAGGTCATAGCGTGTGTCAATTGCCTGCCTTGTTGAGGCTGAGTCGTGTTGAGCTGTGTGTAGACACATTTTGCTTGTCTGACATCCACCGGTGTATACTTGGGTTAGCTGCTGGGAACCATGTCGTGTGAACTGTGCAGGTTGAGGCGCACCTGTCTCTTGGGGGCCCTGCTTTCGGTTCTTTTGTGTATCTACCCAGAAGTAGAACTGGTAGATCCTGTGCTTACTCCATTTTTTGATTTTTTGAGGAATCGTCAGGCTGTTTTTTAGCAGTTGCACCATTACACATTCCCACCAGCAGTGCACAAGGATTCCTGTTTCTCCACAACCTCACCTGCTCCCTGGTTCCCTGTAGGGTGCCGGAGACTGGCAACAAGCACCCTGTCACCAGGACACGGTGAGCACAGTCCTTTACAGTGTGACCTTTACCAGCAGATCTGATGGACCAGAGGTGAATCCTGGGTATGTTTAAAGGAAGTTTACTCACCCTGCCCCCAGTCCCACTCCTCCTTTGGAGGTGTGCTGTGCTGTAGCTCTGGCCGAGCCCGCCCCTGGGCAGTGCCCACCCCTGGGCAATGCCCCCAGATGGCTCCACCTTCTTCCGCTACCCTCCTGCAGACTCGTCCTCACCCCCACCACCACTGCTCTGCCACTGCAGACCTGACTGCTGCAGTGTTGACGGTGCCAAGCACTTTTTATATTTGGAGATTTGTCTGACATTGGTAAAGTCATTTTTGAGACTTCAAAAAGAATTCTCCATGAGTAGGAAAAGAAGGCTTTTCAAATTCTAGGGTGAGATACTGTGTTTCATCATGAAATTTGTTTTTCTTTTGCTTAATGCAAAATTTAGTTTATTACATGCAAAACGTGTGAAGATGCACGCCTTGGAAGATTAGAATGGGTATAGGTACACTTTTCAACTGTCTGTGCAATGTATTATTTAGAAGCAGTGGAGTGACCTTGCTGGTGGCACCTGAGGGAGTGCCAGGCATGGGGCTGCTGGGCAGGCAGCTCCCGAGAGCCCTGCAGGGCTGGGCACAGCTCCCATCAATTATTGACATACTTGGGGCACTCAGCCAGGCTGGTTCACAGGGCTGGAAGCCAGCTCTGCCTTTGTGTCTGCAGCTCTGCCCTCTGCCTGTCACCCTGTGGCAAACGCAGCCCATGCTCCCTGCATGAGAGGCTGCAGCGGCTCTGTCTTGCTTCTCAGGGCTAATGATTGTTGTGTTCCCATAGTGGCTGTTGATCATGAAAAACATTATATTACATAAAATATGTGACCATGCCGAGCACGTGTGGCACATGCCTGTAATCCCAGCACTTTGGGGGGCCAAGGCGGGTGGATCACCTGAGGTCAGGAGTTCAAGACCAGTCTGGCCAACATGGTGAATACTCCATCTCTACTAAAAATACAACATTTAGCCAGGTGTGGTGGCAGGCGCCTGTAGTCCCAGCTACTCGGAAGGCTGAGGCAGGAGAGTTGCTTGAACCCAGGAAGCGGAGGTTGCAGTGAGTGGAGATTGTGCCACTCCACTCCAGCCCGAGTAACAGAGCAAGACTCCATCTTAAAAAAAAAAAAAAAAAAAAAAAAAAGTCGGGCATGGTGGCTCACGTCTATAATCCCAGCACAGGAGGGCGGATCACCTGAGGTTGGGAGTTTGAGACCAGCCTGACTAATAAGGAGAAACCCCATCTCTACTAAAATACAAAAAAATTAGCAGGGTGTTATGGCATATGCCTGTAATCCCAGTTACTTGGGCGGCGGGGGAGGGAGGTTGCAGTGAGCCGAGATAGCGCACCTTTGAACTCCAGCCTGGGCAACAAGAGCGAAACCATCTCAAAAAAAACAAACAAACAAAAAAAAAACCCCAAAAAACATATATATAACTAGTTTCTTCTCGTTGCCTTGGACTGTTATTCATCTTACTGCTAGCATTTCCTGCTCTATCCTTTGAGATCCTCTGGAGAAGTAAATAGAAACTTTGTTTCTCTCTCTCTCTCTTTTTTTAAGATGAAATCTGGTGCCCTCGCTCAGGCTGGAGTGCAGTGGCACGATCTTGGCTCACTGCAACCTCTGCCTCAGCCTCCCGAGTAGCTGGGATTACAGGCGCCCACCACCACTCCGGCTAATTTTTGTATTTTTGGTAGAAACAAGGTTTCACCATATTGGCCAGGCTGGTCTCTTCTTGAACTGCTGACCTTGTGATCTGCCCTCTTCATCCTCCTAAAGTGCTGAGATTACAGTTGTGAGCCACTGCGCCCAGCCCTACTTTCTCTTGTGTTACAATTTTACATCAGTGTTAGGATGAAGTAAATGAATCCTGTAAGGTTAGTAGATAAATATTCAATGTTTTATGTTTTCCATAAACTTTTCTCAAGTATATTTGTTTTAAAATAATTTTGTTGTAGTGACCCCCTTTGCTTAAGCATACCGTGAAGTAGAAGAAGCAGGGAGAGAAAAGAGGAGGAAAAGACAAGTCACTGGCGAAGCAGGTGTAGGCCCGGCTTGGGGGCCTGTGTGGTCATCCTGAAGGAGGGCAGGCAGCACATAGGAGACGCACTCAGGAATCTGCCTGGCCGACCACACACATTCTCAAAGGCAAGCGGGACCCACCCAGCCGAGGCTTCTAGAGGCAAACTGGTGCATTTGGTGGACAAGGGCCCGGTGCTGAACACTTTGGTGCCAGTGAGTAGAGTGGACAGAGCTTTTACCTCTCAAAGGTCAGCCACAGTGTGTGTGAGGTCAAGGGTGGAGCTGAGAGGAAGTGGCCCTGACCAAGGCCTCACTCTTGTGGGGCAAGGTCTTCTCACTTTACTGAGTTTGCCAGAAGCTCTGCTGCGAAATCGTGGGTGTGACCCTTGAAGATCTGCCCTGACCTTCCTCTGTGCCCAGCATCAGCGAGTGCCCTGCTGCCATTGAACCGAGAGCAGGGGGTGGGCTTCACTGTGACTTCTGCTCAGCTTTTTCCAGGGGCTCTGAGATCCGGGGGGCTTCACTGTAGCTTCTGCTCAGCTTTCTTGGTGGCTGCCTGAGACATTGCCGGTCATGGGCCTCTGGCTTCTGACTCGCCTTCCCCCAGGGCTCTGCACCTCCTGTGTAGCACAGTGTACATGTGGCCACCATGTCCAGTGCTTGGGACAAGTCTCATGTCATGTCCAGCACTCCATCCCTAGGGAAATGTGTCTCATGCTTTTCAAAGAAAAATAGCAGCCAGATGCGGTGGCTCAGGCCTGTGGTCCTAGCATTTGGGAGGCTGAGGTGGGCGGATCACTTGAGGACAGGAATCAGTCTGACCAACGTGGTGAAACCCCATCCCTACAAAAATTAGCCGTGCCTGGTGGCATGTTCCTGTCATCCCAGCCACTCGAGAGACTGAGACAGGAGAATTGCTTGAACCTGGGAGGCAGAGATTGCAGTGAGCCAAGATCACGCCACTGCCTTCCATCCAGGCTGACAGCTGAGACTCTGTCTCCAAAAAAGAGCTAATATCAGCTTTATTTAGAGAATTGACACACTCTAAGTTTACCCAGTTAAAGCGTACAGTTCAGGGGTTGTTAGTGTATTCACAGGTCTGTTCAACCACCATGACTGTCAGTTCTAGAACATTTCTGTCACCTCAGAAAGAAACTTGGACCTTTAATCATCACTCCTTGTCCCTCCTCCAGGCTCTGCTTTCTGTGGGTCTGCCGTCCTGGTCATTTTGTGTCTGTGGAATTGCATGCAGTGTAGCATAACAGGATCCTGTGCATGGGATGCAGGACCTGTGTCCACAGCGCCCACAGCAGCATTGCCTTAATGCCAAGCACAGAGAGGAGCTTCTTCTCCATGCCTTAACTTACAGACATGTCAGAGAGTCTGTATCCAGTGTTTTCTTTAAACAGTTTGCTAGGATTTTCTTTGAATACATATATTTATGAGATGGGAATCAGTTATTTGGTTTAGTGGGTAATGAATGCCTGGAGTGGTTTGCAGAGGTAGTGAAAGGTGTGGGGTAAAGTCAGCCTCCTGTGTACCTCCATTCCCCGAGCCCTCGAGGCCATCCTAGAAGGGCTGCCTGCTCAGCATCAAGGACAGCCTCTTCCTGCTCCCATGGGAATCTGGTCTTCCTTCCCTAGGGCCATGGATGCCATTCCTCCAGGAATTTGTTCTGCTTTTCCAGGTGTGTTTGGTGTCGTGTGGGTGTGGGGTGATCAGTATTTGATTTCATTCCTGGCCATGGAACCCCTTGCTCACGCCCACCACCAGCTGCCTCCACCTCTGCTCTTCTTCTCAACGGTGCTCTTACTGTGCCTGCCACCGTCCGCTCTCTTGCACTCTCTCTTAGAGCTTTTTTGAGGTACAATTTTTAAATACTGTGGAACGCACTGATTTTTAATAGCAGTCAGGGGATGCAGCCTGAGAAATGCATTGTTAGGTGGTCTTGTCCTGTGAGCGTCACATAGTGCGTGTACACAGACCTAGAAGGCAGAGCCTCCCCCACACCTAAGCTACATGATAGATCCTGTTGCTGAGTCACTGTGCTGAATCGTGTAAAGAAATCGCAACACAGTGCAAAGTGTTTATGCCCTGGGACCACTTCCGCCTAGTGATGCTTTTATGGTGCCACATTCCCCCGTGATGAGTGTGGCCTGTTGACCGAAGCATCATGTAGCTCATGACTACAAATGGGAGAGTTTTAACAAATTTGTTGGAACAGTCTCCTTCCCCCATCACAGTCACGATACAGAGTATTTCCATCGCCTCAAAAAAGTTCCCCTTTTCCTTTGTGCAGCACTTTCCTCCTGTTTCCTAGACCCAGGATGCTAATGCGCTTTCGGTCACTATAGGTTTTGTTTTTCTAGAACTTAGTATGCATGGAATCATCGAGTGTAGAGTCTTGTGTCCAGTGTGTTTCATCTTCCTTTTGAGATTCATCTGTGTTGTGTGGTGTATGTCAGTAGTTTTCTGAGTAGGTTTTTTGGGAGGTAAATATGTCATATGTTTATTCAATAAGCGGTTTGTAGATGTGTACATGGTTTCCTATTTTTAGCAATTGGGAGTCAAGCTATTTTGAGTAGATGCATGCAAAGCATCCAGTGGATGTGTGGTGTACTTTTTCTCTGTTAAATTCCTGGGCCTGGGTTTCTGGGTCATATGTTAGATGAATGTTTAACTTTTTAAGAACCTGCCAGACTCCTTTCAGAATGACCACACAGTTTTGTCTTCCCACCAGCAGGGAATGGGAATTCCATTTGCTCTGTCCTCACCGCTATGTGGTATAATCCATATTCTCCATTTTAGCCATTCTAGTGGATTGTGGTTTTAATTTCCATTGCCTTAATGACAAATGATGTTGCTTGTGTTTTCAAGTGGCTTTTTTGGTGAGGGGAAGGGGAAGGGATTGTCCATGTATCTGCTTTGCTGAAGCACCTGTCTTTACCTTCACATCTGCCATTTGTTCATTTCTCAAAATCGGGTTGTCTGGTGATTTTTGAGAGTTGTTTATAGATTTTAGACACAGGTCCTTTACCAGCTCTATGTTGTTTGAATTTTTTTAAAAACCGGTATTCGGCATGTATTTTTCTTTTCTTTTTTTAAAAATTATTATTATTTTAGAGATGAGATTTCACCATGTTGGCCAGGATGGTCCCCATCTCTTGACCTTGTGATCCACCCACCTCTGCCCCACAAAGTGCTGGGATTACAGGCGTGAGCCACTGCGCCCGACTTTATTTTTATTTTATTAATAGTGTCTTTTGAACAGCTACAGTTTTCAGTTTGATGAAATCCAACTTAGTAGCTTTCTCTTGGGTACTTTATGCTTTTTGTGTCTTCAAGAAATATCTGTAACCCAGTGTTGTAGAGATTTTCTCTCATGTTTTCTTGTAGAAGTTACATAGTTTTCACTCATATTTACTTCAATTATTAGGTAATTTTTGGTGTATGGCATAAGGTAAGGTTAGAGGTTTTTGTTGTCATTTTTTTTGCATAAAGATATCCAGTTTCCTGCATCATTTGTTGAAAAGCTTCTTTTCCCATTCAGTTGCTTTACCTTTGTTAAGAAATTGGCTGACTATATTTGTTTGGGTCTATTTTTGGTCATTTCTGTTCCATTGTTCTATTTATGCTTTTGCTAATACCACAGTGTCTTGATTACTATAGTTACTATTTTAAAAAAAAAAAATTTTTTTTTTTTTTTGAGACGATCTTACTCTGTTTCCCAGGTTGGAGTGCAGTGGTGCCATCTAGACTCACTGCAACCTCTGCCTCCCAGGCTCAAGTGATTCTCCTGCCTCAGGCTTCCGAGCAGCTGGGATTACAGGCATCTGCCACCACATCCGACCAATTATTGTATTTTTAGTAGAGATGAGGTTTCGCCATGTTGGCCAGGCCGGTCTTGGACTCCTAACCCTCAGGTGACCCACCTGCCTTGATGTCCCAGAGTGCTGGGATTACAAGTGTGAGCCAGTGCGCCTGGCAATGATGACTGTAGTGTCATGTTATGTCTTGAAATCAGTAATCAGTAATTTTCATCTGTCTTCTTGGCTCTTTTTCTTTTTTCTTTTTTTTGGGGGGGGGGGCCGGGGACGGAGTTTCGCTCTTGTTACCCAGGCTGGAGTGCAATGGTGCGATCTTGGCTCACCGCAACCTCCGCCTCCTGGGTTCAGGCAATTGTCCTGCCTCAGTCTCCTGAGTTGCTGGGATTACAGGCACGCGCCACCATGCCCAGCTAATTTTTTGTATTTTTAGTAGAGACGGGGTTTCGCCGTGTTAACCAAGATGGTCTCGATCTCTTGACCTCGTGATCCACCCGCCTCGGCCTCCCAAAGTGCTGGGATTACAGGCTTGAACCACTGCGCCCGGCCTCTTGGCTCTTTTTCTACAGTGCTGGGTTCTACTGGGTCCTTTGCATTTTTCAGAATCCACTTGTCAATTTCTATTTATAAAAAGTCAGCTGGGATTTTTGATATGAGATTGTTTTGAATCTTTAGATCAATTTGGAGAGAATCAGCATCTTAGTATGGAGCCTTTTTATTTCTAGTGGTCTTGCATATATTTTATCCTTGTAATTTTTTTAATCCTATTGAATTTTTTTTAAACTTTAGTTTCCTGTGGTTTGTTGCCGGTCCACAGAAACACAATTGATTTTTTAGAATACTGACCTTAGGTCTTGCAGATTTGTTTAGTTATTCAAAACAGAAATTTCACAGGATTTTCTATATAGACGTTTGTGCCATCTGTGAATGGACAGTTTTCCTTTCTTTTTTTAAGGAATTATGTTTAGGAATTCTAGTACAACACTTAATTTAAGTGTTGAGAGTGGAAATTATTGCCGTTTTCAGAATCTTAGGGGAAGAGTTAAGTTCTTCAATTAAATATGTTGCCTGTTGTGTTTCAGTAGATTCCTTTTATCTGGTCGGCAGTTTCCTGTTCTTAGTTTCCTGAGAATCTTTTTGTTGTTTTTGTTGTTGATTTGGAGTTTTGCTCTTGTTGCCCAGTCTGGAGTGCAGTGGCTCGATCTTGGCACAACCTGCACCTCCCGGGTTCAAGTGATTCTCCTGCCTCAGCCTCCCGAGTAGCTGGGATTACAGGTATGTGCAACCACACTCAGCTAATTTTGTAGTTTTTGTAGAGATGGGTTTTCTCCATGTTGGTCATGCTGGTCTTGAACTCGAGACCTCTGGTGATCTGCCCACCTCACCCTCCCAAAGTGCTCGGATTATAGGCATGAATCACCACGCCCACTCTCCTGAGAGCCTTTAACGGGAATGGAGCAGAATTGTGTCCATTGCTTTCTTCCCCCATCTGTTAATATGGTAATTTTATTAAAAAGCAGTTGGGGAAAAAAAAAGTCAATAAAACAAAACTTGTTTTCTTTGGGAGACCGAGTCTTACTCGGTTGCCCATTCTGGAGCGCAATGGTTCGATCTCGGCTCACCGCAACCTTCGCCTCAAGCCGTTCTCCTGCCTCAGCCTCCCAAGTAGCTGGGATTACAGGCATGCGCCACCACCCCCGGCTAATTTTTGTATTTTTAGTAGAGGCAGGGTTTCACCATGTTCACCAGGCTGTTCTCCAACTCCTGACCTTAAGTGATCTGCCTGCCTTGGCCTCCCCAAGTGCTGGGAATGCAGGCATGAGCCACCGCACCCAACCGGATTTTTTTTTTTTTTTTTTTTAAAGACATTAAAACTGGTAGCCCTTTAGCCAGACGATCAGGAAAAAAAAGAAGCAACAAATTTTCAGTCTATTGACATGGACATGAGAAAAGGGGCATTGCTGTGATCTGTAGCCATTCACAGGACAGAAGGAGAGTTCTGTTAACAACTGTATGCCCATATATGAGACAACTTAGATAATATAGACGCATTCTTTAAAACATGCCAACTACATCAGCTTACTCAAGAAGAAATAGGTAGCTTAAGTAGCCCTGTATCTTTTAAAGAAATTGAATTTTTAGGTAATGCCCTTCCCACAAACAAACCTTCAATCCCAGATGGCTGACTTGGTTATTTGTACCATCCGTTTGAAGAATAAGTAAACTCACTTATATAGAAGCCCTTTCACAACAGAGGAGTGTATACTGCCCAGTCTTTCTATGAGTCAGGGACACCTTGATTCCAGAATTAGAGAAATACCCACATTAATACAGACGTAAATTAAATTATAGCATCTGTAAATGATGATACCTCATGATTGAGTGGGGTTTATCTCAGAAGCTCAAATTTGGTTTAGCATTAAAAATCAATGTACTGTACCATAATAAAAAAGAATAATAGAAAAGAAATGTCATAAGATCATCTATGAAGGTTTTTTATTTTAAATGATATTTGAGCCTGTAATCCCATCTACTCAGGAAGCTGAGGTAGGAGAATCGCTTGAACCTGGAAGGCGGAGGTTATAGTGAGCTGAGATGGTGCCATTGCACTTCAGCCTGGGCAACAAGAGTGAAACTCCGTCTTATTTAAAAAGGAAAAAAAAAAAAAAAAGGAATTTGAGGCCAGACAAGGTGGCTCAGGCCTGTAAGCCCAGTATTTTGGGAAGCCAAGGTAGGAGAACTGCTTTAGTCCAGGAGTTGCAGACCAGCCTGGGCAACGTGGTGAAATGCCTCATCTCTATAAAAGTATGGAAATGAGCTGGGTGTGGTGGCATGCTGGTAGTCCCAGCTACCCTGGAGGCTGAGGTAGAAGGATCAGTTGAGCTCAGGAGGTAGAGGGATCAGTTGAGCTCAGGAGGTAGAGGCTGCAGTGAGTCGAGATCATGCTGTTTCACTCCAGCCTGGGTGACCAAGTGAGATGCTGTCTCAAAATAACAAAATTCCGTATCCATTCATAAAGAAAGTAAGAACAGGAGTTTCCTCAGTCTGATGAAGGACATTCTGAGAAACACCTGCAGCTGACTGACACCATTCTTACTGGTGAAAAACTGAATACATTTTTCCTAGTGTTGGAGATGTTTCTGACCTCTTTTTATTCTTTTTAAAAAAGTAACCTTTATTACTGAAGCGCAATACTCAACATTTTAGAAAATTAGGAAAAACCAATAAGGAGAAATACAATGTAAAATAATCACATTTTTTTTGCGACCTGGAGAACAGATTTTTTTTATGTGTACATGTTCACGTACACACACATACACGCACGTGCATGCAACAGGTAGGCTTCTGTGTCAGCTTGTCGAGGCTCCGCTTCCAGAGATATAAAGAAGCATGCATGCAGGTGCTGCTGTGGCAGTGTTTCTTCATTCAGATTTCTTTTTTGGCAAGCTTCTTTGTTTCCTCCAAAGCCCAGGCCAAGGAGAGACACCCCCACAAGCCTAGTGCCTCACTCCAGCTTGAGCTCAGCCCATGTGTGCCCAGCCATCCCCTATAACTGGCCTTTCACCCAGCAGAGCTTCTTCTCCTGCTGCTGACCAGCCATGGGGATCGGGCCATTGGCTTTGCAGAAAGTTGGCTCCTTCCTGTTTTGTTTTCTTGTTTTCCAGTAGTGTCATTTAGCTTGTTCTCTGCTTATTTAAAACAAAAGTCACCTTTCATTTTGTTTAACCTCTGTTATATGTTTGCTTTTTGTTTAGTTTGTGTTCTTCCATTTCTCATGTTTTCTGTTCTTTTGGTTATGTTCTAATTTTTAGAACCTCTTTATTGGGATGCCTTCCAGCAATGAATATAAATACATTTCCCTGTAAGAACACTTTACCTGCATCTCCTGGTTTGCTGTATCGCATCTCTGTCATTTCCAATTTTGCATATTTCTCTGGTTTCCCCTCCTCTCTCATACTTAAAAATGCATTTCTAATTCCCAGATTCGGGGTCATGTTTTCGAGTCACTCTTCCTCCTGTCTGAGTTGCATTGTCATTTCCGAAGGTGACCCTGTCACAGTTTTTAGGCTTCCTCTGTAGTTGTGTGTGTGGTCAAGTTTTGATGACTGTTCCTGTGATCTTGAAAAATGGTGACTGCGTGATTATTGGATTATTTTATATGGGCGTGTTAGCTCAAGCTTGGCATTGCTTTTGAATCTTCTGTCTTGTAGTTTTGGTTGGGGTTATCTCCTTGGTCTGTTCTTCACTGAAAGGCACTTTAATGTTTGCTCCATGGTTGAGGCTCATTTTCTGTTGGTTCTTTTGTTTTTTTGAAGTCGGGGTCTCCCTCTGTTTCCCAGGCTGGAGTGCAGTGGTATGATCTTGGTTCACTGCAGCCCCCGCCTCCCAGGTTCAAGGAATTTTCCTGCCTCAGCCTTTCAAGTAGCTGGGATTCCAAGCGCCTGCCACCATGCCTGGCTAATGTTTTTTTGTATTGTTAAGTAGAGGCGGGGTGATAACCATGTCGACTAGGCTGCTCTCTCACCTCACCTCAAGTGATTGCCTGCCTTGGCCTCTGAATGTGCTGGGGTTACAGGCATGAGCCACTGTGTCTGGCCTGTTGTGTTGATTCTTGCTCTTTACTTGGAGGCTCTCTTATTTGCATAAATGTTTGGACTGTCTTAGCTCTCCTGTGAAAGGAACTTTTTGCCATATTATAGTGGCACACTTTATCTCCTGAAATGCATTCCGCCCTCACGTCTGTACCCAGCATTGATAGAGCAGCTCAGTCTGGTGTTCGTAGTATGTACCTGGTGTGTCTTTTCTGAAGTGTTTGCTGATTTTCATGGTTTAGACGTCTCTCAGCTCATTCTGAGCTAGCTGGATTACTTTTTCCATTCCAGTCTGACAAGCTTTGTCTTTTAAGTGGATTTCTTAGTCCATTTACTGTTTTCTCCTTAGCCTGTTTATGCTGCTGTAACAAAATGCCTGAGACGGGTTCATTTATAAAGAACAGAAATTTATTTCTCACAGTTCTGGAAGCTGGAAGTTGGAGAGCCTGGCGCCAGTGGAGCGCCCCGTGCCTGTTGCTGTGTCCTCCTGTGGCTAGAAGGACAGAGGTGTGGACAGGACTGCCTCCCAGTCCCAGCCCTTCATAGCAGCCAGTGTTCATCCACCCACAAGGGCAGAGCCTCCCCGAACGGGGCACCAAGTGTGGTGGGGGTCGCAGGGGGGTTGGCACTGAGTTACGTGCTGTCATGTGCTTTCCATTTGTCGTGACGTGTCTTCTCTCTCTCCTTTTGCCAGGGGGCCAGGGGGCCAGGTTGGAGGCTTACATGTTTCTTCCTGCTTCATGTTTTTTTTTCTCTTTACAATTTGGAGATTGTACAGTGTCTTTTTTGTGGTTATGTTGGGAGTTTGCCTTTTTCATTTCCTGGTGGATGCTCGCAGATGTTAGGACTTGTTTAGACCGTGGAGTGGTTGGGAAATCATCTGGGCTGGGCCTCCCTGGAGCACCTGTTGGCCTGCCTTTCCTCCTGCCCCATCTGCGCCTACCTCTGTTGTGTGGTGTGTTTGTGCTTTTTCTACACTGGTATTTTCTACAAGGAGCCTAGTAATGAAACTAGGGAAAACGTAGTTTGAGGTTCTCCTGAAGATGAAGACTTAGAAGGTTGTTGAGAGTCTCATGCCTCATCTGCTGTTGGTGGGAGTTGCTGCTCCAGCCACCTCCGGCCCCACGTCTGGCCCTCCACTGTGCTCTTGTGCCCTCCTGCCTGGGAGCTCTTTGTTCTTCCCAGTCTGAAGGCATTGGCAGCTCCCAGCATGTGTGAGGTCACCCTCGTTTCTGGCCCTCTATATTCCTGGGCCCCTCGGCCCAGAGTGTCCTCCTGGATGCTTGCATTGTGGGTTTATCCTCCAGACGCTGAGGCAGCGTTCAGACAAGGAGGAGCCTTTATTCGTGGGTCATTTTGGCAGATGGGATTATTTCATCCTCAAGAGGGTGAAGTCTATATCAGACATATATTTTCTGGGAGTGCGCAGACAGCAGTGGCCTATGTTGGCCCTGGTGGGGTCTCGAGTTGGTGGTCCTGCCTGGAGGCCTGGCTAGGCATTCACAGCAAGAGGGCGTCTTTGGATGGTTGCAGCTACTGCCTTCTCTTTGTTTGCGATGTGGAAATAATACCATCTGTTAGCTAAGGCTCTTTAGAGGCTCCAAATAAAATAACATATGAAAGTAAAGCACTGTGCAGATGTAATCTGAAATGGATCATTAAGCCCTAGTCATGACTTAGGGGGCTGGGAAACCGTCCTGAGTCAAGGCTGCTCACATGTGCTCAGCATACACTGCTCTGTGTGCTCCTCCCATAGCACACACCCCAGGGATTGCTCCCAGCGTACAGATGAGGAGACAGGCCCAGGAAGTCCTGTGCTTAAAGCCTCAGTCGGGAGCAGGGGTGTGGGGGCCCAGCTTGAGGAGAGGCTGGCTGCCTGCACTGACATTTGCGTCTGTGACGTGCCCCTGGGTTCAGAGCGTCAGAGCTGGCCATGAGTGTGAGTGGGTGGATTCCCCATACCCAAAACAGCACATGATCTGTAGTGTCCAAGGTGCCTTTGTTTCCCCTACTGTTAGTTCATGGGAGCGAAGAGCATAGCCTCACGACCTGCAAAGCATAAACTGTGTCAGACACAGGCAACTCGGGGACAGCTGCTGGTGGGAGGCATGCCATGACGCATGCTGCGCAGTGACTTCTAGTTGGAGGCCCCTCCTTGAAAAACATGAGCTGTGAATCATTTGTGATAAACCTATTAGTCGTTGTCTGTGAAGGTAGTTGTCTGTGGAGGCTATGGATATAACTAAGTTCAGGTTCATTGCCGCTTTGTGTTTTCTGACTGGGGTGAGGTTCTGAACGAGGTTAATTGTCTGGCAAATCCAAGAGGAGGCGCTGTGTTTTGCACGCACCCTCACCATCCCTCCAGCCGATGCCAGGCTCTCTCTCTCATTTGCTCGTGCATGTACACATATCTGTGTACCCTGCCTTTTAAGAGATTACACATAAAAACATAAATCTGAGCTGATTTTTACTTTGAAATAATTCACCACAGATTCAGTTAAAGCAATTAAAGTGTTGGAGCTTATCATTAAATGTTAATTTTTCTCTTTTTGGAAACACAGGTATTGCTTTTACAAAATCTGCTTAGGCCCAGCGCAGTGGCTCACACTTAACAATCCCAGCCTTTTGGGAGGCTGAGGTAGGTGGATCACTCTTGAGGTTTGGAGTTTGAGACCAGCCTGACCAGCATGGTGAAAGTAATGCCGTTTCTACTAAAAATACAAAAAATTAGCCGGGCGTGGTGGTGCACACCTGTAATCCCAGCTACTCAGGAGGTTGAGGCTACAGTGAGCCCTGATCATGGCACTGCACTCCAGCCTGGGTGACAGTAGAGAGACTCTGTCCCAAAACAAATAACAACAACAACAACAAAAACTCAAAAATCCTTAGATTTGCAAACAGACATGAGTACATAATTTTTATCGGTTTGTGCATCCCGAATTCGGGATTATGAAGCATGTAAATGATGCCTGCTTTGGGCTCTGAGGTACCAGCCTTCTTCTCATTCTCCTCTTTCCCTTTTCCCCATTTATTTGCCTGGTGGGCATAAATTATCACAAAAAGGCACTCTGAGAGAACGAAAGTTGGGTTCTTCTGTAATAACGTTTTTCATGTTTTAACATGCAGTGTGTGCTTCCTTGGAGTATTTAGTTTTAATGAGGGCTATAATGAGAAGTATTTCTGTAGGACCCATAAATAGACTTTTACACCATGAAATATCAAGTTTGTTTTTTCTCTGAAGAATGTCAGCTCATACTTGGGGATTTATTCGCGCAGTTTTCGATATAATGCTTCAAAAAGACGCTAGAAGGGGAAACAAGGAAAAGGCATATCCTGCTCAGGCGCGTGGCATGCTGGGAGAGCTGCGCAGGCAGGGAGTTGATGCTGGCTTCTCCCTGCCCGTCCCTCCCCACCCTTTGCCTTGTTCGTGTTGGGCCATCTCTTTGCAAACCTGGTCCAGAGTGTTGCTGGTTTATCCTGGACTAAATGTTGTCTTCCCAGGGCCTCAGCGTGCCTGGGAAATTCCATGTTTTCCGACTCTCAGGTGAAATGGACTGTTTTCTTCAAAGATAGAAAATAGTTCAGAGGTCTGAACCTGGGCTGGTTGCTCAGCTTTACGAGAAACTCTTGATGTTCCACCTGGAACGTTTGCCCAAGCAGTCAACCTGATTCTCTCTCCTGGTAGAGACCTACCTGTCAGTACCTGTATTGTGCTTTGAGGCCCAGATGCCAAGATCTGGAGTGGCCTGAGAGAAGGGACTAAGTGCCCATGGTGGTGTGAGGCGGAGGGTGGGAAGCAGAGCCGTGGCCAGTGGAGGTGCAGCGCTCTCGCAGGTGAGCCGTGGCCAGTGGAGGTGCAGCACTCCCATGGGTGAGCCGTGGCCAGTGGAGGTGCAGCGCTCCCGCGGGTGAGCCGTGGCCGCTGTGGCCGGTGGAGGTGCAGCACTCTTGCAGGTGAGCCGTGGCTGCTGTGGGCTGGTCCATCCATGCCGGACTCTGCCATCTCTTGGCCACTTTTTGTTTGTGCTCATGTTTGTGCAGAGTGTTAATCCAAGGACCTCATTTTGCTTTTGTAGGTCTATGATAAGACGGATGAATTAGGCATACGTGGCATTGCTCCCATTGTTAACAGTAGGATTTAGGGGTTGGGTGGGGTGGGAGAGGAGGCAGTGGGTGGTCCTTACTTTAAATCTGGAATATTTTTTATGCCATTATCCTCTATTTACAGCTTTCAGAAATCAGCTGGTGTCACTGCACATATGTTTAGAGCCGTTGCTAAGGTGACAAGCCCAGCAACCCACACAGGCCTTCTGGAAGGCAGGGAAGCTGCGTGGTGGGGCCTGTTCACATTGGGGCCTCATCTCTCCAACCTGTGGGCATCTGCAGAGTGCCCTGTTCCAACTTAAATTGTCTGCTTCCTTTTGGTTTGATTGCCTGATTAATGAATAATTTAAAAAGAAAAAACGCTGTGGTGTATTTAACACAGAGAGAAACAGACCCATGGCATTGTTTCCAAACTGTGCCTCCTTTCCATGATTGCAGCAGAGCTCCAGTGTTCTCAGCTGGTCTCACCTTTCTCATTCACCTTAGAAACAAAGCTGTGGGCTTCAGGCTTTTCTCCATGGAAACCTTGATTTCTTTTCAATATTGCATATAAATAGTCCACATAACTTGAGTTATGGCATATTAATGTTTTCCTGGGTATATGTTAAAGGATTCTGAGGGCATTTATATTTAAAAATGTTCTTTTTGGGTGTGTTGGTGAGTCTTTGGTCTGCTTTGGAAGGTAGGAGTGTCAGTCCAGGGCTCTGTCAGCTGATGCTCACTCCCACATCGCTGCCCATGTTTGGAAATTGAGAAGGTGCCTTACTAAACGTTTTTGGGGTCTGGACTCTCTGAGAATTGAGTAAAAGCTATGGATCCTCTCCTCAGTACAGTGCACATGCTTGTCCCTCTTCTTTGTGATTTCTGGGGTTTCGGAACTCTCTGGGCCGTTGTGACTCTTCTGAGCTCTTGTTTTGCCAACGGACTGCCTCCTGTTAGCACTTGAGTTTATAGTTTTTATTTAAATGAACTTTGTTAATTACATTGTCTTCCTCTTTTTTTTTTTTTTTTTTTTTTTTTTTTTTTTTTGGGGGGGCCAGGAAATATTTTGTTGACAACCAGGGACACAGCCGTAAGAGAGGGAAGCACACAGGACTGCAAACTAACACCCAGTAGCCAGCAAGGGCCCTCTGGGCCAGGAATACTGCATCCTGGGGTCCTCATAGTCTCCCACCAGTAGACATACATTACTGGGCATCCAGGGGTGGGGGCAGTGGCTCTGGTGTCCCAGAGAGTGAGAGGATATATGATGCCTCTTTATGAGCTACAGGGTAAGGAGGTAAAATGGAGGGTCCATCACTGCCTTCTCCTCTCGGAGCCAACACGAGGTGGAGGACTAAACCACCTAAAATCCTGTAATTAGCTGCTGTCTTCTCATCATTCATCTGTTTGCCACTGTAGATGAGCCTCTGCTGTTGTGGGGGGATTCCCTCTTTCTCCTCCACATGCTCCTTGATTTGCTCCACCTTATCTGTAGCTTCAATATCAATCTTAATTTCCGGTCAGCGTCTTCACTTTATTTAGCATCTTCTTTCCAGTTTGGGACTGCACATGGATAAATTGCTGCTCCTACCACCCCGGTCGCTGCTGCCGTTCTCTAGCACTCTGCCTGCGAGTATATTGTCTTTTTGTAGAGTGTAATCTTGTTACAAAAAAAAGGATTATGTGCAGAGTACTGTTTCCCCTTTTCCAGCCAAGATCTCTTGATAAAAGTTTTACAACAGGACTGGGCACCTGTAATCCCAGCGCTTTGGGAGGCGGAGACGGGTGGACTGCCTGAAGTCAGGAGTTCAAGACAAGCCCGGCCAACATGGTGAAAACGCGTCTCTACTAAAAATATGAAAGTTAGCTGGGTATGGTGGCAGCACCTGTAATCTCAGCAACTTGGGAGGCTGAGGCAGGAGAATCCCTTGAACCTGGGAGGCGGAAGTTGCAGTGAGCCAAGATGGCGCTACTGCGTTCCAGCCTGGGTGACAGAGGGAGACTTCATCCCCCTGCCCCCCAAAAAAATCCTTTTTTTTTTTTCCTTAATAACAGAAGACATCCTCCCTAATCAGAAGTGAAAGACGACATGTTTGCGAATGACTGTACAGTGTGACACTTCATCGGGTTTTTACAAAGCATTTTACAGTTTCTTGGAATTCCATTTCTAGTTGTAATTTTTAGATTTGTAAAGAAACAAATACTCATTTTAGTGTTGTTTGTATTCACAAAAAGTTGGAAAAAAACAAATGTCAGTCAACAGGAGGATGGATTTTTTTCAGACAATGAAGAGCACACTGCAGTTGTCACAAGAACAGTAGAACTGCCTGTATCCACACAGATAAATCCCAAAGCACAGCATGGAGGGAAAAGGTATGGCAGGAACCGTCCCGTACATTACCTGCAAAGACATGAGCAGTCCTTGGTGTAGGCTTATGTGTAGCATGAATGTCAAAGCACCGATAGGAATGATTAGCGTCAAAATCAGGCTTACACTGAGAAGGAACTAGAGCAGGGTGGGGCTTATATGAGGGGCTTCAACCATTATGTCAGCTTTCAATTTGAAAATTCTAAGGCAAATATGGCAAAATGAGCAGATGGTGGATATGTTTGTATTCTTCTTCATACTTTACATCAAAAATTTTAAAGAAAACATTAGCTATTGTTAATTTGTTGTAAAATGTTATGGTTAGAAAATATTTTCTATGTAGAAATCATAAAATATAATACCCCGTTATAAATAAATGCTGAAATGGTTTGAAAAAGAGCCACCTTTACACCTGACACTTCACAGACGCTGGGTGCACTCAGGGTCAGATGGGCTTTTCCGACCGTGGAGCTTTCACATTCAGCCTGTGTGGTGTGTGGTGCTGCCAGCTGGCGTCCCCAGCTCTCAGTGCTCTGTGTTTTGATTTGTTAGTGTAGGCCTTGAAGCAGACCTGGGCCTGTCTTACTGCTTTGGTTGTGTCAAGGAGGAATTCACACCTCTCTAGGTCCTTTTCTTGCTTAACGCACGATTTTGACGTAATAGCAAAAATTCCTCTTCATTGTGATGATGGACTGAAAAGTGGACCTTCTGGCAGGCATCGGTGGAATATGGGTTCTGGTCCTCGTGTTCTTGAGAACCTGTAATTACAGGGATCCGGGGGGTGCACAGTTCACCCATAAGCAGTTACCCAGGACATCTTTCCCCTGGTTTAGAGGGTCCTGGATGTGCACCGCTCACCCACCAGCAATGACCCAGGACGACTCTCCCCTGGTTTAGAGGATCGGGGCAGGGGGTCACTGCTCACCCATCAGCAGTTACCCAGGGTATCTCTCCCCGGATTTAGAGATTCAGGTCAGGAGCATATGGACACATCATTCCTTCCTGAGTCCTAAGTCCAGTGAAGGCCATGGGTTGCAACTTTGACGGGAAAGGAGGTTCCCACGTGCTTTCATTATGGGTTTACATCTGAGTGATTTACTTGTTACTAATTAGGCTTCTTGTCCTCCAGACCTGTCAGTTGAGAGAAGGAAATTATTGTTTGGCCTGGCTGATTCTCTAAATGCTGAAAAGAGCAGAGATTTTTTTTTTTTAAACCTGTTTCTGCAAAAACTCTTTTTTTTAAACAGAGTATGTGTTAACTACAGGATTTGTACTACTGACAGGCCCTTTTCAAATCACTGTTTTAATTTTGCAGGTAGTCATTATTTGTTAACACCCCTGTAAACAGGTGGCTGTCCTGGCTTGGTAGGGGAGGGACTAACAGAGACCCACACCCTGGAGGACACAGTGTGGCACTCACGGCAGCACGCGGGCAGAGTGGACGTGCTGTGCTGCAGAGGTACCCACCCCCTGGCACAGTAAGGGTGGGTCTGGGGGCGTCACACCCACTGTTGCCCCTGGAGCTCCTGAGTGGCAGAGCGACACAGTGGCCCTGGTGTATAGGGAGTCAGCATGATAGTGGCACCAAGTGACATGGGAGGTGGGTCACAGTGTTGCTTGTCACTTATGGGACAGTGAGATTGGAAGCTGGACCCTCATTCTCAGCCAGTGCTTGCAGCCCAGGAGCTGTAGTCCCAACAGAGGGGGATTCTACACGCAGTAGAGTGAACAGAGGGAGAGGAACAGGCATTGCATGGCTCAGCTGCCTCCTGCCCTGCCCATGTGACCTGGGCAGGCTTGTTTTCCACTGAGGCAAGAGCTACACGTTGCCCGCATGGTTAGAATTGCTTAGACCATGTTCGTGTATTGTGCAGTAGAGTTAACAATGTGAAAACTGTGAGTGAATGTCTGATGACACGTACAGTGAGACCCAGCGCTCAGCTCTGCTTGGTCATGTGGTGCTGAGGACTCCAAGTCACCTGAAGTGCTCTCCTTTCTGACATTTCCTCTGGAGCTTTTGGCGTGGGGCTTCATGCATTAATCTGTGGCTTTGGCATTTTAATGTGCAGGGTTATTTTTTTTTTTTCCTTCTCAACCATTAAGCAGAAGGATAATTTGTAGGGGCTTTTTTGGTTTTGTTTTTGTTTTTTGAGATAGCATCTCTGTTGCTCAGGCTGGAGTACAGGCGGTGTGAGCCCAGCTCACTGCAGCCTCTGCCTACCAGGTTCAGGCAATCCTCCAACCTCAGCCTTCCAAGTAGCTGGGACTACAGGTGTGCCACATCTGGCTACTTTTTTTCTTTATTTTTTTTGGAGAGACAGGGTTTCACCATGTTGCCCAGGCTAATCCCCAACTCCTGAACTCAAGCGATCTGCCTGCCTCAGCCTCCCAAAGTGCTGGGATGACAGGTGTGAGCCACCGTGCCCGGATTGCAGTTGTTTTCTTATGGAAAGACATTTCTTCATGTTTAAAATGTGACTCTTGTATCGAAACCCTTTTATCGTCTCTCATATAGTCAGAACATTAGAAACAGAGAGTGGGGCCTGCTTTTAGGACAGGCTGGGTCCTAGTGCCTGCGTTTCCGGTCATGGCCACCTGGTCAGAGTGGCGCCCACAGGTGGCTAAACTTCCTTACAAAGCATCACTTTAACCTCGTGTCTCATTAAAGTGCTGGGTTCCCACCAGTACAGAAGAAACGGTATTGTGATTTTAACTTTAGAGGAAATGGTGAGAAATCTGGGCAGTGTCTTGCTGTAGGACTCCTCCTGCACCCCTCTGCCTCCTCCTCCAGTGTTTACCTGGCCCTAGCACCATGGGGCCATCGTGAATGCAGAAGCCGGCAGCAGACACACTCCTTCCTGGGTCTTTGAATCCAGCGTGCTGTCTGTGGACACTGCCCCCCAAGGTTGGACAGCGATCTTGGGGTGCAGGCAGTCACGTGCCCTGGTGCATGTGTGTTCTGTGGGCATGCCCCGCCAGGTCTGATGAGATCTTGGGGTGCAGGCAGTCACGTGCCCTGGTGCACATGCGTTCTGTGGGCATGCCCCACCAGGTCTGATGAGATCTTGGGGTGCAGGCAGTCACGTGCCCTGGTGCGTGTGCGTTCTGTGGGCATGCCCCGCCAGGTCTGATGAGATCTTAGGGTGCAGGCAGTCACGTGCCCTGGTGCATGTGCGTTCTGTGGGCATGCCCCGCCAGGCCTGATGAGATCTTGGGGTGCAGGCAGTCACGTGCCCTGGTGCGTGTGCGTTCTGTGGGCATGCCCCACCAGGTCTGATGAGATCTTGGGAGTGCAGGCAGTCACGTGCCCTGGTGCGTGTGCGTTCTGTGACTGATCTCCTGCACCTGCTTCCAGCCAGGCACCAGTTCTGGCGCTGTCGATGTGGCTCTTGCCTCAGCCCCTCAAGTCTTGAGTAGCCCATGAAGACAGTGGCTCTGAGCTCCACAGGTGTCCTGGACAAGTGTCCAGAGGCCTGGGTTCTGTGGATTACATGGCAGAAAACTATGACTGAAAACTGGATCAGCAGATTAACAGTTAAAGCTTTTGCAAACCACCTGCCAGGAATAGTATCTAAGGTTTCCTGTGATGTTGGCCCTCGCTTCTTAATTTAGAAATGCTAATAAAAGACCCATCTGAGAGAGTCACAGGGCATCTCGAAGTATGGTGCATGGTCATGTCTGTGGTGCATGCCTCAGCACAGACAGGGGTCTGGCCAGCAAGCCACCAGCTTTTGGGGATCCTGCCCCACTGTTTCTCCTAGCCCTTTAGAAGCACAGGCTGTAGGGGAAACTCACAGGTACTCTTTGGGTCAAACCATAACACAAGCTTGTAAGAACTGACACTGTCCCCTCTCACAGTCAGTGATGCCTTAGTCCTTGCTGTTTGCAGGCCCCTGGGCACCCATGTGCTCTGTCCTCAGCTGAGGTGCAGACACAGACTTCTTACCTCGACTTGTGTGTGTGACAGGCTTTGCAAACTAAAGGTTCCCTGCCAATGCGACATCACTCGCTGCTCTGTTACAGCGGTCCTGAGGCAGCACGCACAGGCTTTCATCAGAGCAGTATGGCCTTCATAAGGAGAGCATCTGTGTCTTGCCTACTGTGTGCTAGATGGGAACCCACTTACCCGAGACTCAGGATGGCAGAGACCCCTGAATGCAGAGGCCTCGAGGTGCTCCCATGCTTCTCTGGGATCTGTAGGACTCACAGATGCCCTAGTGTGGATTTGGTCCTGTGCTGGAAGGAACTGGAGCCTGCTCTGTGTGGCCCAATTGCAACCCCTGCTTTGGGGTGTACTGGTCTCTTCCGGGAATGGGGGTAGTGTGAGGCTGTCACACAGGCCCGGCCCCGCATCTGAGCCTCCATGGAATGCCAGGACCATGGGGAAGGCATGCACTGAGCTCACTGCTGTGCTCTTCACAGTGCCTCCACAGGCCGCACACAGGGCATCGGGTGTGTCTTGGTTAGTTATTTGGGGAAGTGGTCAGCAATCAGTCTTAGTCTTTTCTTTATTGTTCTTTGAGGTATAACATCTGTGCAGCAAATGGCACAAATCTTAGGTGCACATGATAGAGTTCATGTCACATGTACCTGTGCGACCACCCAGTGAAGGTACAGGATTCCTCCTGGACCTTTCCTCTACCCTGATTCTTGAGTTTCTGCCTGGCCCCTAATTGCACAAGGCCCTCATGCATGCAGAAGCCACAGCAAACACACTTGTGTTTGGCTCTTGGCATCCAGCGTGCTGTCTGTGGACACCTGCATGCCCCGACATTGTGGTTTCCCTGCACTCATTTGCTCTTCTGCTGGTGGACACTTCAGCCTTTTGCAGTTGGAGGGTGTTTTGCACAGTTGAGTGTGGTGTGACGTGGTAGGCGGCCTGTGCTGCCCTCACCGGGGTGTGCCTGGGATGCTCCTGAGCTGTGGCCTCTCATGGAGCATGGCTGAGCCTGTGCTGGGCTCTGCTAGCTGTGGGTCAGGGTCTGGCTACTTCTCATGGGCCCCACAGCCTGCCGCCTGTTGGCTGCCCACATCGGTAGTGCATTTTCCCATCCCTTTGCCACCCTGGGGTTGGAAATGGCGGGACCCCGCTTTCTGAGAGGAAGGAAAGCGGTGGAGGAAGAGAGGGCTCCTCAGAGAAGGGCAGGCTTGGAGGAATGAGAAGAGGTGGACTCAACTCAGAACCTGAGAGCAGGTTCTTTGCATTCAGTCTTGGAGTACCCTCAGATGTCACCAACTTCAGAAACTTAGCCATATTGGCAATACACTCCCAGTCAACAGGGATTGTGAAGGTCATTGATGAGTGCCAAGCTGGGCATCGACATTGTCCTGAGCTTGCAGCTTGCAGCTTGGGAACAGTGTTTTCTCATTTTTTTTTTTTTTAATTCTTAATTATTTTATTTAAAGACAACATCTCACTCTATTGCCCCGGCTGCAAACCTGGCTAATTTGTTTTGTAGAGTCAGGGTTTCATCATGTTACCCAGGCTGGTCTTGAACTCCTGGGCTCAAGCAGTCCACCCATTTCAGCCTCCCAAACCGCTTGGATTATAGGCGCGAGCCACTACACCTGGCCTTATTTCTGTATTTTGTAGATTCAGAAACCAACATATATCTGACCGCAAATTGAGGGCTCGCAACCAGTTAGGGCAGCGTTTGAATTGTCCCCACTACTTCCAGTTGTGAGAAAAGTAGTTTACCTCTCTGTTCATAACATAACACCCCACGTACTGGGAACATGCTCACAAAATAATACTCTCTGTTTCCACGATGGTGTGTTCAGTGCCCCCGGATATTTTCTGTTCTGTATTATTTCACTGTCACAAAAAGGCTTTATTCATAATTGCCAAAACGTGAAAGCAGCCGAGATGTCCTGCAGGGGTGAATGGATCAGTAACCCAAGGTCTATCCAGACAACGGAGTATTATGATGCTACAAAAACAAGTGAGTTGCCAGGCCCTGGAACGACATGGAGGGACGGTAAATGCACGCTGGGCCGGCAGCTGCACGCTGCTGAGTGAAAGCAGCATAGCTACAAAGACGACGCTCTGTAGGGTTCCTACTCTGTGACATCCAGGAAGGGGCAAAACTGTGGAGATGCACAAAGATCAGCAATGCCGGGGGCTGCGGAGAGGGAGGGAGGGAGGGAGGGATGTGTAGCAGGAGCACGGGGGCCCTGGGGCAGTGAATGCCCTACTCTGCATGATACCATAGCCGTGGGTCCACGTCAGGATATGTGCGTCCAAACCATACGCTGCACAGCAGCAGCTGGACCCTGAGGTCGTGTGGCCTGTGGGTGATGACGCTGTGTCCAGGGGGTCACGACTGCAACAAACAGCCACTCTCTTTGGGTTTCTGAGGCCAGGGGTGCAGGGGAACCCTCTGTACTTCATGCTCAGTTTTGCTGTAAACCTAAAGCTGCTTTAAAAAATATATATTTTTTAATTTTAAATGGCTCTTTAACATGCTAAAATGACTCTGGAATTGACCTTAGTCATGACCCAAAAGTTGTGATGCAGTACTGTGTCTTTGTAGTAGAGTTCCCAGAGCATTGTTGAGCTTGGACACTGAGTCCAGTGATATTGAGTCAGGTAGGCATTTGTGCGTGCTCCACAGGGGACCCTTGTTCCCTGGGGCTTCCCTGTTACTCTGGGGGACCACGTGTCAGATCCCCCAGGTGTGCTGGATGGGAAAGCCACTGAAAACCGTGGGGCAGCACCTCTGTTCTGTTGCAGCTCTTGTTTCTAGAGTTTGTAATTACGTTCTGTACTGTGGACCCTTGCATTAAAAAACAAAGCAGCCCTAAGGAGTCACACAAAATATGAGTATAAAGGAAAGAAATGGAAGTTTCTAAGTGAATTGCTTTCTTTCTCACTTGCACCTGGACAGCCTCCTAAGTGGTGTGGAGAGTGAAACTATGGAGATCAGGGCAGTGAGGTGCTTTCCTCTCTAGCAGCTCCCTGCGTCGGAGAGGGCATTGCAGACCAGGCCCAGGGAACCCTGCCTGCCTCTCAGCACCTCTCTCCTTGTGTTTGTCCTCTGCTTTTTTCTAAAGCCGTTGACAGGGTGATAACGTGGATTTAGGTAGTGCTTTACTGTTTACAAAGTACATTTTCATCGAATCCCCACAAGATCCTTTAAGAGAATGTGTTCTTGTCCTCATTTTATAGAAGTTGGTGAGAATCAGTGAGTGGATGAGGTGAGAGTTTTCATGCATTTGTCTTGGGCTGCAAGTGCCATTTCTCTCCAGTGCTGCTCCTACATCCCCATCTGCAGGTGTAGGTGGTGGCAGCCTGGGGGGACACATGGAACTCAGGCATCTCTGCCCTCGGGGGCTTGGGGTTTCCTTCTGAAACACCAAAGATGCTTCAGCCATCCCAGGACTTCACAGAATTGAAGAGTGTTCACGGTGTTCTGTATGAGTTGGGATTTTAGTTTTTTGTTTGTTTCAATGTTTGTAGGCTGCTTGTGAAATGCTCCTTTTTTATGAGCATTCTTTAATACATAAAGGAGTCATTTCTCTGACACATTCTGAAGTTTTCTGGCATTTTGTCTTTTGAGTTTTAAAATTTTTATTATCATTTTTTATAGAGATGGGGTCTTGCTTATTGCCCAGTCTGGTCTCAAAACTCCTGGGCTCGAGTGATCCTCCCACCTCAGCCTCCTGGTTCTGGGATTACAGGCATGAGCCACTGCACCCTACTAAGTTTTATAATTTTTATTCAAAGTGCTGTATGCCCTTCTTAACAGAGAGTGTGGTGAATACAGTGATGAGGACAGTTCCCAGCCTCTGGGTTCCACTTGCCAGAGGCATCCCATCCCGTTACCCAGAACCAAACCCCGAGACTGGAGCATTGCATCCGCAGAAAACAATCGAAACCATCACCGTATATTAGACTAAATAAAAATTAAAAGAGCTCACAGGCGAGGTGTGGCTGCTCACGCCAGTAGCCCCAGTATTTTGGGAAGCTGAGGCAGGAAGATCCCTTGAGCCCAGGACTTTGATTGTTTTGTTACGCTCCAGCCTGGGCGACAGAGGAGATCCTGTGTCTCGCTATATATCTATAAATATCTCTGTTTCGGTGGTGAATCCTCGGGTGCCTGAACTTCCTCAGTGTTACCACACACCTGGTGCTATCACAACGCTCTGTCCTAAGTGGACCATTTTAAACAGTTCTGAGTTTGAACTGGTTTCCATACAAGGTCTATACACTAAGATTCTTTTATGTCTTTAATCCATGTCTTTTAAGTTTTTAATCCATAAACTCTCCCTATGTTGTTTTCTCTTGGATTGTTTTCCTCCATTTGTCAGAGATCTGGGCCTTTTTTCCCGTAGAATTGTTCTGTCTGTTGGGTATATGATGTGAACTGTGTACCTACTTTTAAATTTTCTATTAGCTTCATTGTAGAGTAAAAAGAAACACATGAAGTTAATATTAAGAATGCATTTTATCAGGCCAGGTATGGTGGTCCATGCCTGTAATCCTAGCGCTTAGGGACGCCAAGGCAGGCGGGTCACCTGAGGTCAAGTGTTTGAGACTAGCCTGTCCAATGTGGTGAAACCCCATCTCTACTAAAATTAAAAAAATTAGCCGGGCTTGGTGGCATATGCCTGTAGTCCCAGCTACTCAGGAGACTGAGGCAAGTGAATTGCTTCAACCTGGGAGGCAGAGGTTGCAGTGAGCCTAGATAGTGCCACTGCACTCCAGTCTCAGGGGCAGAGTGAGGCTCCGTCTCAAAAAAAAAAGTATTTCATCAAACCTAGCATATACCAAAATACTGTCATTTTAACATGTAATCAATATGAAAAGTATTCGTGGAATTGTTTTGGTATTAAGTCTTTGAAATCAGAGTGTATTAAACGTCCAGTGCTTAGTGGTTCCACGTAGCTTAAAGCTGTGGTCATTGCCTGCCTAGCTCTGAGAGTCTCCTCCAGTCTGGACGGAACGTTCCGTGGTGGCATCACGCATCTCTCTTGTCCCTGAGGGACCTGTGCATTGGCATTTGGATCTAGAGGCATGGTGAGATTCAGGTTCACTTGTATTGGTGTTTTTTTTTTGTTCTTTTTTTGGCAAGACTGCTTCATAGGGTTCATCATTTTGCAGTAGGGCACACACAGCATCTGGCTGCGTCCCTTTTTGTCAGGGAACCCTGCATGGATGCTGATTGCTTGGCTCCACTGATTAATTAGGCTTGCGTGTGGTGATGCTGTGACTCTGCCATTCTCTTGTTGCTGGAATATTTGTGTGTAGAAATCATTCCCTCCCATTCTTTGTCAGGTTGAGGCACAGCTTATGTGTAAGAATAATAAATGTTTGATTGCCCTTAACAATTTTCAAAACAGTGACTTTTTTTTTTTCAGGCAGCATCTCGTTCTGTTGCCCAGGCTGGAGTGCAGTGGCACACTCCACCTCTACCTCCCAGGCTCAACCAATTCTCCTGCCTCAGCCTCCTGAGCAGCTGGGACTACAGGAGCACGCTACCACACCCGGCTGATTTTTGTATTTTTAGTAGAGACAGGGTTTCACCGTGTTGGCCAGGCTGGTCTCAAACTCCTGACCTTAAGTGATACACCCAACTCAGCCTCCCAAAGTGCTGGGATTACAGGTGCAAGCCACCGTGCACGGCCATCATTGCAAACTGTATACTGAACAATCTCAGAATAATTCTAACATAACCACCAACAATATTATTATTGAAAATAGGAAGATTTGGCCAGGCACAGTGGCTCACACCTGTAATCCTAACACTTTGGGAGGCCAAGGTGGGCAGATCATGGGGTCAGGAGTTGAGGACCAGCCTGGCCAACAGGGTGAAATCCTGTCTCTACTAAAATACAAAAGTTAGCTGCGCGTGGTGATGTGCGTGGCTGTAATCCCAGCTACTTGGGAGGCTGAGGCAGGAGAATCGCTTGAACCCAGGAGGCGGAGGTTGCAGTGAGCCAAAATCACACCCTTGTACTCCAGCCTGAGCAACAGAGTGAGACTCAGTCTCCAAAAAATAAAAATAAAAGAAGGTTTTTTGCTTATGATATTTTTTAAATTTTTAATTTTTGTCCTCAGGGCATTTAGCACTAACTAGAACTGTACAGTGAGATTGTTAGGTTTTCATCAAAAGCCACTTGTGTAAAAGTTTAAAGAATGTCCACAGAATCTTCGGTCTGCCGTCCTTCAGAAGGTAGAGCGTCATTCTCTGCTGAGTGTGGGCTGCACATTGTAACTCACTGAGGAGGAACCGGATGAGGTGGAAGTGAAGCCATGGGACTTCTGATACAAGAGGTGCCCTGACTTCCTCCTTGCCACCCATCAGTCACTGTCCTGGGGAAGCCAGCTGCTATGTCACGAGGACCCTCACGCAGCCCCATGGACGTGTCCACACATCTACAGCCTGTCTGTGCACGAAGGAACTCAGGCTTTCTGCCAGAACCAGCAACAGGCTCCCCCTCCCCCCGTCCTGCCCCCAACCACGGGAGCAGCCCCCTGGGGAGCAGCCCCTCCCACCATACTGGCCCCACTAGCACCTGACTCATATCCTGAGCCAGGTCCCCAGAGCCCTCCCACCCAGAAGCTGCATGGTGTCAGGAATGTTTTTATGGTGTGGTGTTGGCTCCTGGTCACTGTTGACAGATGCTCTCTCTTCTGCCCCTTGCCCAACACACAGCTAAGTGTATTGCTTCCTCTTCCCTTTTGGAGGTTTAGAGATTGCTTTTTGTATCTTTATGCTTAATGTTTTAAACCCTTTAAATGTTAATATTTAATGTCAGATATATTTAAATTATTTTAAACATTATTAAAATGTTTATAATGTGAAGATTTAAGTTTTTACATTCTGTTTTTGAGACAAGGTCTCACTCTGTCTGTTGCCCAGGCTAGAATGCAGTGGTGCGATCTCGGCTCAAAACTCCTGACCTCAAGTGATCCCCACTCCTCGCTCTCCCAAAGTGCTGGGATTCACCATGCCCAGTCTCATTTTATATTTAATGGTTTAAATGATGTAAAATGCATGATTCCAAAGCCAAATACACAAAACAAAGTTTATGAAAGGAAGCTTAACTTCTACCTTATTTTTTTTTAACTGTATTTCTTCTTCCTTTCTGTGAGAATTAATTTTTTTTTTTTTTTGGTACTAGGAAATTTTTTAACAGCTTTATTGGATTATGAATGACATAAAATTCACCCATTTTAAATGTGCAGTTCAGTGGGTTTTGGGAAATGCATACCGTTGGGAAAACACCATCACGTAGACATATAGAATATTTTCATCACCCATGGAAGTTTCCATGTACCCCTTGTTTGTGTTTTTTTACCCCTTTGAAATCATTGTAGACTCAAAGGAAGTTGAAAAAATTATAGAGCCTCATGTTCCCTTCCCCAGCGTCCCCTGGTGGTCGGGAATGTTACGTTGGAAGACATGTTGACTGGACCCCAGACTCTGTTCAGATCCCACCAGCTGTATCCTGGATACCTGGTCCTAGAGCCTCCTCACGGGGTCCCACCTGTTTGTCCTGGAGGAAGCCAGCTGCCAGGAGTCTCACAGGGAGTGACCTGCGAGATGGGCTTTTTGCACTCACTCAGCAGTGTCCTGTCCTCTGCAGATTCGCCAGCGCTCTTGGGTGTATCCATAGCCATTCCTTTCATTGCTGAGGGGCTGCCATGGTGTGAAGGAAACCCAGTTCGAAGGACATTACTGGGACAGCTGTTGAAGGGTTTTCCCTGTTGTCTGTTACTAGTAGGTCTTTGTGTGCGTATGAGGCTCCATTTCTCAGATAAATGCCCTGGAGTGCAGTCGTCTTGTTAGGTGTCAGGTGTACACTTGGGTTTGTGAGGCACTGCCTCGCTGTCCTCCAGAGCAGCAGCACCACTCCCCCTCCCTGCAGCAAGTGAGGGAGTTCAGCTATGCTCCTTCCTCTCCAGCATTCATTCCTACCTTGTATTTCAGCTGTTCCCATAGCTGTGTAGTAATGTCTCACTGTGGTTTTAAGTTTCATTTCCCTAATGGCTTAGGATGTTGAGTGTCTTTTCATGTGCTTGTTCACCGTGCATACCTCTTCGGAAATGACTATATCTTTTCTCTTATTTTCGAATTAATGTTGGTTTGTTGTTTGATACTTCTTTCTTCTGCATATAAGTGTACCATCTGACTTGTGATTTGCAGGTATTTTTCCGTGTCTGAAGTTTGTCTTTGCACTCTTTAAACTAGATCTTTCATAGAGCAAAAGATTTAATTTTGTCAAGGTGGTTTATCGATTTTTTTCTTCTTTGGATTGTGCTTTGGTGCCTTGTCTGACTTTGGCCCTAGGTCCTAAAGATTTTCTCCTGTGTTTTTCCTAAAATTTGTATAGGTTTTTATAGTTTTGTTCCATTTGAACCTAAGCATTTTATTTTTATTTGGAGCAACTATAAATGGTACTGTGTCTTTATTTCTTGTTTTCATATGATAATTGCTAGGGTGTAGAATTAGGATGGGTTTGGATTCTGTGGCCTTGCTGAACTCTATTAAATCAAGTTTCTCGGGATTTTCGACAGCTTCCTTGTGATTTTCGACATGTGCACGTATGCCATCTTTCTTCCATTTCTTCCTTTCTGCCTTATATGCCATTCCATCTACTTCCCAGTCCGCACCGTGCCGGCCAGATTTCTGTTGAGTGTTGAGTGGCAGCCCTCAGCACGTCACTCTTGGTCATGCTAGCCCCGAGCTCTTGGTAGATGGCCTTTACTGTGTTGAGGATGTTTCTCCACACTCCTGTTTTGCTAGGAATTTTTATCATGAGTTTTGAATTTTATCAGATGATTTTCTGCACCAGTTGTGATTATGTGAATTTTTTTCTTTAGCTGTTGGCCTGGTTGATGACGACTGATTGATTGATTGTTGAGCCAGCCTTACATGTTTTACATATTCTACGCTCCTGTTACCAGAAGCGTAGGTGTACCTACGAATTTCTAAACCTGTACAGATTTTTCTGCTTTCTTCTGCTTCCCCACATGGTCGTGTATCTGTAGATCCTCATTTATCCTGTCAGCTCCATGTGCAGATGTGCCTGGATGCCACCATCAGCCCCTGGCGGGGAGCTTCGTGTGTAGCCCCTTTCTTAGGAGGCGCTGCAGTGCACTGCTCTCGTCCAGGCACACTTTCGTGTCCTGGTTGTGTTGTTTTGGTTTGGGGTTTGGGTTTTTTCACACAGGGTCTTGCTCTGTCACCCAGCCTGGAGTGCAGTGGTGTGATCTCACCTCACTGAAGCCTTGATCTCCTGGGCTCAAGTGGTCTTCCTGCCTCAGGCTCCCGAGTAGCTGGGATTACAGATGCACAAAACCTCAGCTGGCTGATTTTCTGATGTGTTTGTAAAGATGATACCTCCCTACATTGCCTGGGTCTTGAACTCGTGGACCCAAATGAACCCCCTTGCCTTGGCCTCCTGAGTCGCTGGGACCACAGGGGTGAGCCACCATGCCTGGCCCTGTAAGCAATGGGTGGCAGGTTGTGTTGAGTGGTGTGCACCTCGTGCTGCAGGGTGGCTGCACCCCTTCTGCGGGCCATCCTTCTCTGAGTTACCAGCAGCGGTGCATGACACTCATGACCTTTCTAACCTTCCTCTTCCCTGCGTGTTTCTCTCTGCTGGTCACTTCCGTGTGTTTATTTCCACTCTTGCAAGCCTGGGAGGATATCTGCTGACTCACCCTCCATCTGCCGTCTGTGCCTTATGGCTGTGATTATTTTTAGCTATGCAGTTGTACCTTTAACACACACGCCTACATTTCTTTGTCTTCATCATGTTTAGTTTATATCTTGATGCCTTCTGTGTAAGAGAAGCGTTTTCCTTGCTCTTCTTCCCCTCCAGCTTCAGAGAGCTGTGTGTCCCCTTGTCAGGTTCCTAGCTAGCTCCCTGTCCTACCGCATAGTGTGTGCTGGGCGTGACCAGGCCTTCCCAATGGGCTGGGAAGCCTCAGGTTGCTCCCTCGTCATGCCCTTGCCCCTGTGGTTCCCAGCAGGGCCTAGCAGGGCAATGCAGTCCTTCTTCCTCAGGGCCAGGACCCCCTGAGAAGACAGGTTCTGCAGCCAGGGCATAGTGTGGCCTTTACCTCTGTCTCCCTAAAACCATACTTTAGCTGAAAGGCAGCACAGCACTGGCACGTCCACACGGTACAAATGTATGACTCAGCAGACGGCAAAGCAGACGCCTCTGCAACCTTGACTCAGAACACCCTCGGTTTCACCCTCACTTCCAGTTCCCAGTCCGCCCAGACAGCCGTTATCCACACTTTCGTGATGTCGACTAAGTACGCGTCCCTAAGTACTGTAGTTTGCTATTTTCGGGAATTTATGTGAATATGCCGAGTGTTTTTGTCCCCAATATGATTATTATTATTATGTGTGTGTGAGAGAGAGAGGAGGGAGGTACAGGGTCTGGGTCTGACTGCAACAGCCAGGTTGGAGTGCAGTCAGAGCCAGCTGCTCTTGGCTCACTGCAGCCTAGACCCCCTGGGCCCTCCAGGTGATCCTCCTGCCTCAGCTTCCTGGGTAGCTGAGGCTGGACGGCATGCACCACAGTGCCTGGCTAGTCGTTAAATTTTTGTAGAGACAGGGTTCCTCAACATTATCTGTGGGGTTGCTTCATGCCGTGACGTGTGTGCTTTCCCTGCTGTGTAGTGTTCCATCCTCACATCCAGTGGCGTGCTGCAAACCCTACTGCTGTGAAGCATTTCATGCTTGTCTCAGGTGTGTGTGCGCCTGCCTTTCTTTTGAAGTGTATGTCCCCAGTGGCATTGCTGGGGCATGCCTATGTCCAATTTGAGTAGGGAGCGCCAGGTTCGTGAGGTTGCCCTGATGAGAATGGGTCGGTTTCCGTTTTTTCTACCTCATCACCAATACTTGTGTGTATTAGGGTTCTCTAGAGGGACACGACTAATGGATCAATGCATATGTGGAGGGCAGTTTATTGGGAGTATTGGCTCACATGATCACAAGGTGAAGTCCCACAATAGGCCCTCTGCAAGCTGAGGAGCCAGGAAGCCAGTCCGAGCCCCAAAACCTCAACAGTAGGGACGCTGACAGTGCAGCCCTCAGTCTGTGGCCAAAGTCCCGAGTGCCCCGGCAAACCACTGGTGTCGGCCCAAGAGTCCCAAAGCTGAAGAACTTGGCATCTGATGTTTGAGGGCAGGAAGCACCCAGCAGGGGAGAAAGCCGGAAGACTCAGCCAGTCCCGTCCTTCCACGTTCCTCTGCCTGCTTTATTGTAGCTGCGCTGGTCACTGATTAGGCGGTGCCCAGGCAGACTGAGGGTGGCTGTGCCCTCTCCCAGTCCACTGACTGAAATGTTAATCTCCTTTGGCAACACCCTCATGACACTCCCAGGTACAATACTTCACATCCTTCAATCCAGTGAAGTTGACACTCCGCAGTAATCATCGCATTTACGTTGGTTTTACTTTGGATTCTCTTAATGACTGATGTAGTTGAGAACTTTGCACCCACTTGCCGCCCTCCTGGCTCCCCTCCTCTGTAAGGTGCCCACGTAACTCCTGTGTCCGTGTTTGTGTTGGATAGTTCATGTTTCTCGAGCAAGGGGGCTTCTGTATGTTTCATGCAGCCTGGTGGCTGAGCATGCGTGTGTGTGACCAAAGCAGAGGTCAGAGATGCAGAATGCCCTGGCGCTTCCCACCCTGTGGTAACAGAAAATGGAAGTGGAATAGGGGCCGCATGTGGAGAACGGGGCTGCAGCAGAGAGCCTATGTGCCTTGGAACAGAGGGTGGGGAGGTGGGGGCAGTCCCTGCCACTGTAACAAGAAAACCACAGATCCTGTGTGTCTTATAAATAAGCAGAAATCTGTGTCTCATGGTTCTGGAGGGTGACATGCCTGAGATCAAGGTGCTGGCAGATTTGGTTCCTGGCATTTTCTCATGCAACATAGTGGAAGGGCAGACAGGCCTCCTCGCTGTGTCGCCAGGCTGATCACACCGTGGTGTGATCTCGGCTCACTGCAACCTCCACCTCCCAGGTTCAAGCGGTTCTCCTCCCTTAGCCTCCCGAGTAATTGGGATTACAGGCGTGCACCACCACTCCTGTACTCGCAGCTACTCGGGAGGCTCAAGTGAGAGGATGGCTTGAACCCAGGAGGCAGCAGCTGCAGTGAGCCGTGATCACACCGCTGCATTCCAGCCTGGGCGAAAGAATGAGATCCTGTCTCAGACAAACAAAATGAACCCCTCAAAAAGAAAGATAAGGTGTTTGGAGCATGGCCTTGTGTGCTACAGGCAGACCTGGCCTCCTCTCCATGCCGGGCTGTGCCCAGGGCTAAGGAGGCGCAAGCCTGGAGCCATGCAGGACTGCTCCTTCCAGCCTCTCCTCACTCCCCTTCCCTACCCTCCCCAGTGTCCCCACAAGGTAGACAGCCCTTTGACGTTTGATTCTCTCAATCATGAGTGTGCTCCTGTCTTTAGAATTGGAACTGGGATTGAACAGTTCTTGGACAGCTTTCTCCCACCCCTTTTTCCACCCCACTTCTGACTTCTCTGCATGAGGGCGCTTCCCTCCTCCTGGGCCTCTGAGACCAAGTGCCTGTGTGAGGGGGAGGGGGCTGAAACACATCCCTTCTCAGGGACTTTGGGCACCATTCAATATTTAAACGGTAGGTAAACAAACTAGTGGTCGGTGGAGTTGTTAACTTATGCAAGGAGAGGAGCATTTGCCCAGGACATGTTTAAAAGCCCTGTTCTATCAAAACACTCTGTAAGACAAATCTGAATTTGACGTGTGGAGAGTAACGTTGTCTGTTGAGGCAGAGAGAGTCACGCAGGTGGAAGGGGCTTGATGTTTTAATACAAATTACAGCAAGCCCTTGAACGACACAGGAGTTGAAGGCACCAATCTCCTGTGCAGTTGAAAATTTGTATATAACATTTAACTTCCCTAAGCTTAAGTAACAGCCTCCTGTTGACCAGAGCCTCCCGATCACATAAAGCCAGTCACAGACGTTTTGTATGTTATGCGTGTTGTACTCTCACCATTAGGGTAAGGCAAGCTGGAAAAGCAAAACTACTAAGATGATCATGAGGAGAAAACAGACCTAGGCCTCGCGCGGCAGCGATCTCAGTAAAAGGCTTTCATCCTTGTTTTCACATCGAGGAGGCTGAAGAGGAAGAGGAGAAATGGGTCTCCCCATCTTCGGAATGGCAGCGGCAGAAGAAAATCTGCGTATAAGTGAACCCACATGGTGCATGCAGACTCTAGCCCAGGTTGTTCAAGAGTCCACTGTACTTAGATTCTATCCTTTTATTCAAGGTGGATTTCAGCCCTGAAGTTTTTCTTTTTCCTGTGAGTTTTAGGAATTGCGTCACTACAGGTTTTTTCTCGTGTGGTCCTTCTTAGATGTTAGTGTGCGGAGCAGAACGGTGTGAAAGTGCAGGGTTGGAATCAGAAGGTCTCAGGGACCCGTGAGTCTCCGTGTTCCACAGGCTCCCTGGTGATGCCAAGGCCTCTGGCAAGAAGTGCTGTGGGCAGCCCCACCCCACGCCACCCCACAGGTGTTTCAGGATCCTAGACTAGCTCTGGTCCTAGATGCCCAGGAGAGGTAGCTCCAGATTCCCCACCAGTGCCTCCTGCTCTTCACTCCTCAGCTGAAGAGACCAGATCAGGCTGGAATTCCTGGAGTTTTTGCCAGACTCGTCTTATGGCAGTCAGTGTAACCCCTTCTGTGTCAGGCTTGGTCCTGGAGGTAGGCTCTTTGGTGCTTGCTGAGTCTTCTGCGGAGCAGAGGGAATTGCAGTTGGGCTCCTGTGTGTGCGGATGGGGAGGGCGCGCTGTCTGGGCTGGTTTAGGCGAAGGCTCTGTGCTTGCTGGCGTGTGGAGGATGCTGGGAAGCCTCCCCTGTGGTTTCCCTGGGCCGGTCTTGACAGCACCTCTCACACCTGAGTGCTCTCAATGCCACCTTCAGGAAGGATCAGAGTGTCCTTGTTCCTGTCATGTCTCTTGAGCCTGGTTGTAGGGGAGGTGGAGCCCCGGTGGGTTGCAGGGCCCCTTGCAGTATGGAGAGGCACAGGACAAGGACGGCTGTGCCCAGCATCAGCTGGCCCTGGATCCCAGAGCTGTCCACAGATATTGTCCACTCCACTGGGTTGAGCTGTGTCTTGTTTTGGCAGCTGTGAGGCTGCCAGGTAATGGGCAAGTTCCTGAACCCACAGCATTGGTGCTGTGGATTCTGCGTCAGGGAGTGTGCCGCTGGCTCATGTGGGGGACTCCGGCCACCCTGGACTCTCGGTGACCCTGACAGCCTGCGGAGCTGGGACAGTTGCCGTCCATCTGGAGGTGAAGGAACAGGGAATGTGTGGCATGGGGCTGGTCAGGGCCATGGTGCTGTCCGGCCCTTTCAGCCGCAGCTCTGCGCTTCCCTTCCCGTGGGCCGTGCTCGCCGCTCTGCATGGGGCATGAGTCAGCCCCAGTGTCCCGAGGCGCATTTCTTCTCCTCCTGACCAAAGGGTCACAAGTTTAAAATAGACTTTGCCCGATAACTTGGAAATGAGGGAGATATAGGCCGCTCTTAAAAGGAGTCTAGGCAGGGACAGCCAAGCCACCTTCCAGGGAAGAGACACTGTCTTGGGGGTGAGGCCCAGTGCCCTTGCTGTGTGGTTGGCTGTAGAGCATCGTGATGAGAAGGCACAGGGGCTAGGCCCAGGGAGCCTTGGAACTGTCTAAAGCGGGGACTCCCATATGTTCAAAGACTGCCCTATGTGACACCTCTGCCAGGGAGATGCGGAGGCGTCATGGCAGCCCCCACTCTCGGACAACGCCCGTGAGTAAGCCGAACCCGTGGGCTTGGCTCCTGAATGCCGTGTAACTGCTGGGAGAAGCCACTGACATGGCTGAGTGACGGTGCCTTGGGCCTCAGCTGGCTCAGCCATGTCATGACAAGGGGTAAGCCTGGCCAGCCCTACTCCTGGTGCCTGCAGACAGGTCCTGGGAGGCATAGGATGGGCTAGATGGCAGCTGCATCCAAACCAGCGGCATCCACGTTGACCCAGATGCTTCAGCAGCACATCTCAGCTCTGTCACCCATCCCGATGACTGTAATGAGAAGGGTGGTTCATGGAGAGGCTGGGGCTGGGGCTGCAGGGCCTTGAGCAGATCGCCGCCATCAGTAATGTGTTGTAGCAAAGGCCAGGCAGACAGGAGGGTCCTGGAAGGGCAGTGACCTGGATGGTCATAGCCATATCGTCATGCAGGTGGCTGGAGAAACATCTCTTTCCAGAAAACAGCGTGTGCCTGGGGCAACACTCCCAAGCCAACGGAGCGTTCAGTGTGATACAGGCCGTGGGAAGTGTTCCGCCTGGCGGGCGTGGCCCACTTTCTCCACCTCCTGAGTGCACTTCCAGATCCCTGGTCCATTGGGGAAGGTGCCTGGGCACAGTCCCAAGCTAGGGACACTGAGAGAACCAGGTGTTTCAGGAGTGAAGTGATAAGCCCTTGCACCGTCGGGCCCAAGCACTGTTAGTAGGCCGTGGGGTCTGCGCCCTGACCACGCCAGAGCTGTTCTGGGTGTGTCCATGGGCCACAGACTCACATCCGAGTTCAGGACAGTGGACTGTACCGTGGTGAAGGCTCCATTTTTCCATCCTGACAGCAGGCAGTCTGAGTTTTGTAAAATTTTACTTCCTGATAATCCTTAACTTCTACTTAGATGTTGCCACTGAGTTTCTAGATAGCTATGAGTTTGAACAGCCTTCCTTGAGTCAGGCGTTGAGATGACATTTCTCCACGCTGAGACATTCCAGTTTTGTGGTGGAAAACTGGAATAGAATGTAAAATTCATAGGTTCAGATAGAGAAAATGTCTTTGGCCTCAGCCGTCAGGGATTTTGTCAGAAACACCTGGCGCACCTGCACCATGGGTGGAGGCCTCAGGCAGTGAATACGTGGACCAGACCTGTCCCTCTCTCCAGAGTAACTTTGGGTCTGTTCTTGTGCCAGTCAAATACCAAGACAGTACTTTGTGGGATGTTATCATTTATTTTGGAAAGACAAAGCAGGTCTTGAGATGATGTTGGAAGAGAAGCATCTGGTGGTCTCACCCAAGCCTGCGTCCAGTAGCAGGTGGCACATAGCGTATCCTTGAGCTGACAGGGTGGAGGTGGGAGAGGCTTAGAGTGGAGCTGCCACTCACAGGAGTACCTGCACATTGCGCTTCAAAAGCCACACTTGGTGTACGAGCATGATGGGTAAATACGGGGGGCCAAGGACAGAAGCTGCTTCCCTGATGGTCATGCACAGTGGGGCTGCTGTGGTGACAGAGCAGAGGCCTCTGCACAATATGGTTCCTGTGAAATGTTTTTAACGGATGGCGTGGTGATGACCTCAATGGGGAACAGTGGCTTTGGGCAAGGGGGTGTAGGTGTGCCCCTCATTCCTCTTGTAGGTGCAGCTGGAAGGCCTGGCTGTGGTGGTGAAGAAACCTAGAAGGGCCACAGGCCGGGAGGAGGCCGTGCTCCAGGAATGTCCATGCTGAGCGTGGCATGGTGAGGAGACCAGGACGAGGCTTGGAAGGAATGAGTGTGCTCACACTGCATATCTTACAGGGGCCGCTTCACACCAGAGCGGCCAGGAGTCGGGAGCAAGGGCACAGGGAAGGCCTCTGCCTTGCCTGTTGAGTTTTCTGCAGGAAGAGTGTGATGGAGCAGAGCAAATAGTTCAGAAGTGGCTACTCTGGAAAGTTCTTGCAGGCTTTGTGCTGTAGGGATGCTTTCTCATATCCGTTACCTGGCTCTGCACTGGTTTCAGGCAGGGATTGGCTTGTGTGTGGGAGTTAGGTAAGAAGGTGGTTGGGTTACATAGGAGCCCTTGGCTACCCCTGAGAGGGGCAGTCTCTCCGTGGCCTGAAACTTTTTAAGATGCCAAAATTTCGTTAAATACAGAAAATAAAACATGGCTAATACAGTATGTGTCCTCAGATTTCTTGGGAAACCTAGGAGCTGGAGCCGGAGGCCCAGGGGAACATCTGGTTTCGTGGGCATGGAGTTGGGACCTTGAAGCTGCCGGGACTCCCTCAAAGACACCCCTTGCCCACCAAGTTAGGGAGCTGGGTGTGCAAAGGGCACAGGCCTGGTGGGGAAAGGAGTTGCTTCTCAAGTGGCGAATGGGATGTGAGGCTGAGGCTGTGGACCTGACCTGCCAGACCTGAGGGCTGTGTACTGCATTGCCTGTTGTGACCTTGCCTGCGCTGCCTGCAGGAAAGGGACTGCCTTGCGGCGCCTGACCATTTTGAGTGCAGTCTGTAGCAGGTGGGACCCAGGTGCTGCTGACAGCCACACCCCAGGCCAGTTGTACCTTTCTGCCGCCATGAAGTGCCTGACCCCTCTCTGTTCTCCTTCCTGCTCAAAGCTGCCATTCCCGTTGCTGGTGACCTGGGGAGGCACATCCTGAGATGCCCCTTCCTAGGCCCAGCCCCTACCCTGATCAGAATAGTTGCCTGCTTTGACGAGTTACTGAGTTTGTTGAGTGCAATGTGAGAGTAGATGAGTTTTATGCTGCCTCTGTGTTCAATGAATGTTGTGTTCTCTCTTTTGAAGCAGACGGTTGATGATGAAGCGCCAGCCGTGTAAATGAAGATCAGGTGAGGAGCAGGACGATGCCCAAGGGTGGGTGCCCTAAAGCACCACAGCAGGAAGACCTTTCCCTCAGCAGCGACATGGTGGAGAAGCAGACTGGGAAAAAGGTAAGGCTGCCCCCTCCCGCCCCTGCGTGCCCACCACACCCAGATGGGGATAAGGCCGGAACAGGGTACTCCCCACTCACGGCGCTCCCTGCTTGTGGCTAGCCTGTTCTCTGCCCTCCTGCCCTTTCATTGTGCCTCTGTCTGTGCCAGGAGTGGAGAGGGTGGTGAGGAATATCTTTCCAAAAGTGGCTTTGCTCTTTTTGTATTTGTTATTTGGGGAGCAAAGTCTGGCATTAAGTAATAGTTTTATGTACAGAAATTGCCCTGAGCCTTAATGTGGCTGCTTGTTTTTACACCCAGGAATACGGGATTCTGTCCTGGCTTCCATTAGACCTGTCAGACATTTAGATATCCTAACTACAAGCACTGCTGGGGAATGTCACTTCCAATTTTGGTTTATTGTGTATGTGAATAGGAAAATGATGTAAATTGAAACCACTGCATTTTATTAATGTGCTGTTCATGCTGATTCCTGGGCAGCAAACTTCCTGTCCTGCCATGTGCTGGGTGAAGCAGTTTCCTGGGGTGCAAACTTCCCGTCCTGCAGTAGTGGCAGGTGATGGTGGGTTCTGGGGTATGCACTTCCTGTCCTGCTGTGTTGGGGGAGATGCTGAGTTTTGGGGGTGCCTAGCGAACGTGAACTTGGACAGATGCAGGTTCAAGTTCAGGCTTTGCCATATGTTATCTTTGTGACCGTCCACAGGTCAGTATCTATCATGAGGCAGCTTGCTGTCTCAGCAGCAGGCACAGGAGTGGTTGGTGAGGCAGGGCCTTGCTGTGGAGGACACGGGTCAGCTCCTGCCAGCCTGTTGTCATCATTTAATCCTCGTGCTTCCTTGCTCTTCCTCTCTGCTTGGCCTGTGTGGCAGGCCATTCATCAGTGACCTGTCTGACCTTCTGTGGTCCCTGGTGGGCGGGTCTGCTCACTGTGGTTCTCGGTTCCCGATTGCCAGTTGCTCTGAGCTGCCTTCTGGTCCCCAGGTCACTACCTGTGAGGCCGCTCGCTGCTTCCTGTGCTGGTTTGTTGGGGCTCGGCTCTCTGGTCATGTTCTGTGTTGGGTGTGGTGTGAGCTCAGCAGGCATTCCACATGTGAACATAACCAGCAAGATGGCCTTCCTCTTAGCAACAACATGGGCAATTCAGTTCACTAATTTTTGCTTAATTGTGAAGCATTTTGTGAACACGGACACCTGGAGGTGCTAAACGACAGTGGCTCTGATACCCTTGATGTCTGGGCAGTGTCTGCTCCCACTTGCTCTGTCCTGAGCCCCTCGTGCCATGTGCAGGGTGAGGGGGTACCATGGCATGCAGCCGTCAGCGACGGATGAGTTGAAGCTGGTGCTTGGTCAGCACCACACTCCCGAGCTCAGTCACGGGGACGCACATGTCTGTGAAGCTTTTGATGGGTCTGGGTTTGGCGCTTGGGATGGGTGTGTCCTACTGAGCTCCTGAGGAGATGGGTGGTCAGTGCAAACGTGCGGCCTTCAGCCGTGAGGCAGAAAAGCACCAGGGCGGATCACTCTTCCTGATGGTTCCTGCTCTTTTGTGGCTAAGTGCTTGGAGTGTTGGGACAGCTTCATGTTGCCGCCCTGGCTTCATCTTCCTCATCTCATGGGGTTGAGTCCTGGGACTCAGCATTCATGGGGAGCAGCCCAGCTCTGCAAGGGTGCAGAATGCTCTGCACACAGCCCAGGCCTCACCCGGTCCCCTTGAGCTCCTGCTGCTGCTGCAAAGCTTCAGCTTCAGCACGTTCCATGCCTCAACTGAGCACTGCTTTTATGCATTGAAGAATTCCCCACGGACAGCTGGAACTGTCTCCCAAAAAGGTTGTGTATGGTGCAGTTTCAGCCTGAGAGCTTGGAGGCATCAACCGTGTCTCATGTTCACATGGGTGATGTGAGTGAGGGTCTCTGAAACAGTTGCTTGGCTTCTGTACCTGGGCTGTGCTGTAGGAAAAAGATGTTTGGGTTGTGCCCTTGGGAGTCTGACGCTGGAGTTCTGGAGTGGCTGTGTGAACGGACTGCTGAATGAACCTGGCCTGCACTCCCAGAGGATCCCAGCCTCCTGCCGACAGGTTCTAGGACAAGAGTGATAGTGGCGGCCTGGGTGGGATGCAGAAGGCATGAGGGGAAAGGAGATCCTGGCTCTGGTGTTGATGGCACCTGTCACTCCTGTTGGTCGAAGATTAATAAGCAGTGGAGGGAAGAATCAGGTCTCAGAAATGCTTATTGAGGAGGGGATTCTGAGCAGTTGTACACACCAGCCTGCTGTCCGTGGTGGAGCCCTGCATCAGTGGACTCGGAGGGCAGGCAGTCCAGGCAGGGTAGCACGAGAAAGGCCCGGGGAGCCGGCAGGTTGTGTCGGCTCATGGGGGCCGGGTGTCCTGACTTGCAGGCAGCCCCACCACTGACATGTGTTCTCAGCTGCTGTGAGCTGTTCTCTTAGCTGAGGAGAAGAGAGACGTGACTTCGGTGGTTCTTTCTGATATTGTAGACGCAAGCTGTGTTCACACATGTGCTATGAGGGATGCATGGATTTGACTCTGGGTTTTTCCAGTTAGGTTGCTGTGTTCTGGGTTCCGTTGTGAGTTTTTGGTTTTTTGTTTGTTTTGAAACATGGTTTGGCTCTGTCACACAGGCTGGAGTGCAGTGGCATGAGCTCAGCTCACTGTAACTTCTGCCCCAACCCCAGGCTCAAGCAATCCTCCTACTTCAACCTCCCTAGTAGCTGGGGCCACAGGAACATACCACCACACCCAGCTAATTTTTGTATTTTTTGTAGAGATGAGGTCTTACCGTGTTGCCCAGGCAGTTTCTTCAAACTTCCGAGCTCAAGCGATCCTTCAGCCTTGGCCTCCCAATGTGCTGGGATTACAGGCATGAACTCCCACATCCAGCCTATCCTGGGTTTGAGTTTTTGTTTTTTTTTTTTTTTTTTTCAACTACTCACAGTAAAGCCAGGCAGTTTTCTCATGGAGGCAGACAAATTTTAAACGTATTACAGGGAGTAGGGAGCTCTCAGACCTAGTTGAGCTTTCTTAGCTTAAACAGTAGCTTGAAATAGAATGTCTGGGAAAACACACCCCTGTTTGCAGCTGCTATTAGAAGCTGGATTCCTTAGGGAGGGAGTGATGCCAGAGTGCCAGCACTCAGGTGCACACGTCTGACATGCCCTTCTCCTGGTAAAGGCCAAAATGGCTTCTGCTCAGTTTTCTTCCATAAACTCCCATTTCCCCAGGTAAAGTTTTTGTTATTAAAAACAATGTATGTTTAGATTTTTCCGAAAGAATCGTGATCTCCATGCCATATACATGGAAGATGGAAATGGAGCCCAGCCCAGTCCTGGGGCCGTGCTGACCTGACGGCTTATTCTTGTCCCTTGCACAGTCTCAGGCACGCCAGAGAAGGGGCTCCCCTCAGGGCCCCCTCCGGGAGGCAGTCTCTCACCACTGCTGGCCACGTAATCCTAGAACTGCCAGGCTGCCTCAGGAAGAAGCAGCAGGTGTCTGCATCATTGAGTGTGTTCTGATCCAAAGGTGTCTAGGGCCGCCAGAGAGCAGCATCATCCCCAGCCCCATGGCTCGGTCATACGGTCTTTCTGTGCTCCGTGCATGCCACCTCTCAGCACAGACAGCCTCTCAGCCACCAGAGCTCCATTTGGTGGTTCTCAAAGCATGTCCTCCAACCGGCAGAGTCACCTGAGCACCTGGATCCTGTTAGGAGCCCGCATTTGCAGCCCCGCTCAGACCCTGCGAGCTGTGTGGAGGCGGAGAAGCTGGAGGTGGCGGCCACGGGCATAGAAGCTGCAGTTGAGAACTACGCATGTGAGCTCTCCAGCAAGTCTCAGCGGAAACCCCCCAGTCTGCATCAGTTACTTACAGACTCCTGTCTGGTCTGAGAACCCTCCCTGAAGGTAGCTTTGTCAGTGCTGCAGGTGAGGGGTTGTGAGCTGCGTCAAGACAGGTATTCGAGAAGTGACCTTAGGCGAGAAGCTGGGAGGCGGGTGCCCGGGCTTTGGTGTGTCCCACCTCGTGCTGTGGCTTTGTGAGCAGGTCTGGGATGGGTTCTATTCAGAACAGAGCCCAGAACTCACCCTTGGAGGAGCAGGAGGCTATGTGTGATGGCAAGAGCACAGAGGGCAAAGCTGGGCCCAGCCACCGCCTGAGTGTCAGCTCTGCCTCAGGCTCAGACAGGCCTGAGGCCATTATGGGCCCACGTGGGATCCTGGAGAGGGTGATTTCTGTCCATCCTTTTCACTAAGGCAGAAAAGGACATAGGACATAGAGCAGATCACAGAGGAAGCCGGATTTGCCAGACTCGGGTCCGCTTCTCTTGCCAGTCCTTGGGCTCAGAGCACAGAGCCTGTGGCCGGCCAGCCCCGCACATCCTAGCAAGCTCTGACTACTTCTGCTTACCCACCACCCAGTTTACATGCCTGCATGCTGACTCCGTCCCACCCTCCCCTGCATTATTCCTGTCTCAGAACACTCGGTCTCCGTCTCCTCCCACCACAGGTTTAACTCTGAAGGAGTGAATTTGCATTCTCTGTGTTCTCAGTTCTGCCTCATGGTGTCTGCACTGAGGCTCACCCGATGCTGTGAACGCTGAGCCCTTCAGGTTCTCACGTCACGATTTAAGAAGTGGAAGTCCTGGCTGGGCGCAGTGGTGTGGGCCTATAATCCCAGCACTTTGGGAGGCCGAGGCAGGAGGATCACCTAAGGTCAGGAGTTTGAGACCAGCCTGGCCAACATGTGAAACCCTAAAAAATTTTTAAATTTTTCTCTCTACTAAAAATAGAAAAATTAGCTGGGCATAGCAGTGCATGCCTGTAATCCCACTTGGGAGGCTGAGGCAGGAGAGTCACTTGAACTAAGGAGGCATAGACTGAAGTGAGCTGAGATCGTGCCACTGCACTGCAGCCTAGGTAACAACAGAGTGAGATTGTCTCGGGGGAAAAAAAGAAAAGAAAAAGCAGAAGTCCTTCCCGGTGTTCCTTTTCCTGATTTTTACTAATAGAATAAAGCAAAAACTTCCCACTTTAAGGACGTAAAAGCCAAGGAAATCCTCTTGGCTCTGGGTCCTTAGTGGTACATAGTGTGCTAAGGGTCCTTAGACAGTGGGGGATAGTGTGCTAAGGGTCCTGAGACATTGGTGGATAGGGCGCTCTGGGTCCTGAGACAGTGGTGGATAGGGCGCTCTGGGCCCTGAGACAGTGGTGCGTAGGGCGCTCTGGG
>NW_016107824.1:628471-629434 GCF_001604975.1 Cebus imitator | reverse complement strand
GTAGGGCGCTCTGGGCCCTGAGACAGTGGTGCGTAGGGCGCTCTGGGTCCTGAGACAGTGGTGCGTAGGGCGCTCGGGGTCCTGAGACAGTGGTGCGTAGGGCGCTCGGGGTCCTGAGACAGTGGTGGGTAGGGCGCTCTGGGTCCTGAGACAGTGGTGGGTAGGGCGCTCTGGGTCCTGAGACAGTGGTGNGTAGGGCGCTCTGGGTCCTGAGACAGTGGTGCGTAGGGCGCTCGGGGTCCTGAGACAGTGGTGGATAGGGCGCTCGGGGTCCTCAGACAGTGGTGGATAGGGTGCTCTGGGCAGTCACCAGTGCTTTCATTCTTCCCTGGCTTCCAAGATAGAAATCCACTGTATTTAATTTTTTCTTCTAGAATTCATGCTCTCTTTTAAAATCATATCTTTGGCAAATGAAGGTTAGAAAATTTTTTTCTGCATTCTGTAGGTTTTACACAGTGTTGGTTCTTAGGTATGGCCCTGTGCTCCGTTTCTGGTTCGTTTTTGTGCTGTGAGGTGTAAGCATAGAGGTCATGTTTTGTATCTAGATAGGCAGTTGTTCCATCAGTACCATACTGATACCAAAGCCAGACAGAGATACTACAGGATAAGAAAACTACAGACCAGTGGCCCTCATGAACACAGACTTAAACATTTTAAAAAATAATTTTAGCGAATTGAATTCATCAGTATATAAAGTGAACAATGTACCATGACCAAGTAGGGTTTATACCAAGCATTCAAGTTTGAACATCCAGTATCAATCAGTTCAAGTTGTTGTATTATCAAACTGAAAAAAAGAATACCATGTGATCATAGCAACTAATGCAGCAAAAACATTTGACAAATGTCAATACCCGTTCATTATTTTACAACAATTTCTGCAAACTAGGAGTAGAGGGGAATTTTTTTTTTTTTTTTTTTTTTTTTTTTTTTTTTTTTTTTTTTTTTTTTTTTTTTTTTTTT
>NW_016107824.1:581825-628311 GCF_001604975.1 Cebus imitator | reverse complement strand
CACCTCCTGGGTTCAGGCAATTCTCCTGCCTTAGCCTCCTGAGTAGCTGGGATTACAGGCATGCGCCACCATGCCCAGCTAATTTTTTTTTGTAGCTTTAGTAGAGACAGGGTTTCACCATGTTGACAAGGATGGTCTCGATCTCTTGACCTCGTGATCCACCCGCCTCGGCCTCCCAAAGTGCTGGGATTACAGGCTTGAGCCACCGCGCCCGGCCTGAGGGGAATTTTCTCAACCTGATACAGAGCATCTGTGAAAAACTTACAACTAACATCATATTTAATGTCCAAGACTGAATTCTTTTCACCTAAAATGGAGGACAGAGAAACACTGGCCATCTCCGCTGCCTCTCCCTGCAGGCTCCAGGCAGCACGGTCAGCTACAGGAAAGGCAGACTGGAGAGGAAAGAGGAACGCAGTCTTTATTCAGCCACATCTCTGGAGAAATCCTGAGATGTCTGTACAGAAGCTCCAAGAATAAACTCGCCTAGTGTGGTGTTACAGTGCAAAGCCAGTGTGCAAAGGTGCATTTCTAAATAGTATTCAAAAATCATAGAGGGCTGAAAGTGTAAAAATATGTTTGCTGTAGTATCAAAAATACAGATGATTTTGGGGTAAATTTGACTAAGGATGTGCTGCAAGACCTGTAACCTGAAAGCTGCAGAATACTACTGAGAGAAATTAAGGAACCCAAAGTGTAGAGTCATACAGTATTCATTGGTCAGGAAACTCTCGAGATTGTTCAGATGCCGTCTCTCTCCAAATGGATGTATGGATTCAGCATAATGCCAGTCAGAATCCGTATGGGCTTTTTTTAGGTAGAAATTCATAAGATTATTCCAAAGTTAATAGGGAAATTTCAGGGCCCTAGAATAACCAAAGCCACCTTGAGAAAGAACAGAATTGCAGGACGCAGACAGTGCATTTTCAGTGCTCCCCCTGAAGCCACAGGCATGAGGTCGTGTGCGTCCTGGGAGCAGGACAGGCCCATGGGTGAATGGCCCACAAGCAGACCCCACACACAAGCAGCTTGGGTTGCTGAGGCAGCTGAGCAGGAAACAGAGCTGGAGTAACTGGGTGGCACCCCTATGCTGCTGTCAGTGGCCAACACGCCTCTCCTTCTTACCGGGCCCTTCTGCTGTGGCCACTCAGAGAAAGAATGAGCACTACGGGTAGGGTGTCAAGCAGACACAGCCAGTTTTCAGTTACTGCAACTGTCTTTCCTCTCTGTGTGCTTCCTGTGAGTGCAAGTCATGGTGTGATGCGGAATCTGTGTGTGGCATGTGCAGAGCACACCTAACTTGTGTTGTGGGGAGAAGCCAGGTGATCAACGGACCGGTGGGCCCTGCAGGGTCTTTGTGCCTTGGATGTTACTATCTGGTGGTTCTTGGAGCATCATGTGGCTGTACAGGAGGTGCCTGATAAGGATTGGACTTAATGTTTGGGGTATTCGCATTGAAGAAACAAAATCATTCTGTAACATGCACAGGTGGGTCCCGCTAACAGTCCTCTTGTGCTGGCGGGGAAAGCTCAGAGGGGCCGAAACAGGGCCTGTCCCACCCCAGGCACACACACTGCAGGTTCTGAGCCCAGGTTGATGGGCACCGCCTTCCTGGTGGCTGTGCCACACTCAGCCTTGTAGGCAGCTTTGGGGGAGCCCTCATGTCTACAGGCACCTTGCCCGTGTTTGCTTTTCCCTGCACAGCTCGTTGAGGTGTCAGGAGCTGGGAGGTGAAAAAGAAATTTGTGAACTTTTTAAGTGAAATATAAATATACACTATAGCTGGTATTTCATCTGTAAAACTGGGGATAATCATCACCCACTGAGAACACACAGTATTTCCAGGGTCCTAGGGGCCTTCAGTAATGTTCCCTATACCAGAAGTCACCTCTGTTCTGACTTCACTCTCCACGGGTAGGCTTCAGCTGTGGAGATTTCCATGGGAGACATCGGTCGTTCTGCACCCTGTCTGACTTGCAGGGTTTTGCTCCTGTCGGTGTTTCCTCCCCTTGTGGCTGTGGCTGTGCCTAGCGTTTGTGGGCCCTTTTGTGGATGAGCCAGTGTTCCCCAAGAACCACCAGGGAGTCTGCATCCCTGCCAACGCTCAGTGTGTGAAACTGATGTTAGCGACTCTGACACTCTCGACATCAGAGATGTGATGGCATCTCACGGTGCTGTGGTGTGTGTTCTTTGTTGTCATCTGGTTGTGAACATGTCCTCCTGTGCTGTGCTCTAGAAGCTTCCATGTATGATTCATTTGGAGCTCATCTTCATGTGGTTTGAGGGCGATTGGGTGTGCTTCCCCATGGAGGGTGGCACGGAGCCTTTGTCCCCACGGAGCTGTGCTTGTGGTTTCTGCTCTGTGCAGAGCCCCCGGGACTCTGTGTCCTTTCTCCAGGACACCCTGTGTTGATGATACTTGGCTTGCAGGCTTGGGACCCAGGTGTTTAGCGCTGCTCTTCTTTAGAATCGTCCTTTGCATTTCCATACCCATTTTGGAATTAGCTGGTTGATTTCCTCAAACAGCTTGCTAAGATTTGGACTGGATTGCTTCGAATGTTGTGTGACATGGTAAAAGTCCCATAAAACTGCATACCTTAATTATACTACCACAGCTTCATAGTCAATAGAGTCAGGTATGCCGGGACAGCCGTGGTCACTCTCAATAGGGTTATTTGGGCCCAGGCCCTTCCTCACAGAACCTCGGCCCAAAAAGCAGAACTCATAGCTCTAACAAAAGCCTTATACTAGATGAAAAAAAAAACTGTCAACATTTATACAGACAGCTGGTATGCCTTTACTACGACTCATATACATAAGACTATTTTTAAAAATAAATAAATAAATAAATAAATAAATAATTCTAGCCCTACTAAGGACTATATACAAGCCCGACAGTGACATTAATATACTACAAAAGACACACACCAGGCCACTCACTTAAGACAAACCAAACTAACTGAACTACTAAAAGCTAAGTACCACATTCCCCATTTACATAAGCTTATCAAAAAATCACTACTCAATATAATATATATGCCCAAGTAAATCTGAAAAAAAACAACCAGGTCTAGCCAAGTAAAAATAAGACTCAAAAAAAACTAGCCCTGAAAAACAGTAAGAAGTAAATTTCACTAAAATAAAACCCCCAATAAATAACTATAAATACCTCCTTGTATGTATAAATATATTCTCTAAATGAGTCTCAAGGCCTTCCCTACTAAGTCCAAAACTACTTTGATGGTCACAAAAAAAAAACGATTACAAGACCTTGTTCCTCGGTTCAACCTCCCTCTAACACTAAAGTCAGGTTAGGCCCGCCTTTACTATACACATTTCTCAGGGCTTAGCCAAGGCCCTGGATATATCCTAAAAATTATACTATACCTGTCATCTCCAGAATTCAGAACAGGTCAAACAAATAAACCAGACCGTAAAAAAAGCCCTGAGAAAATTTACCCTAAAAACGGATAAAAACTAAGTCAGCCTGCTTCCTTTTGTCCTCCCTGCATCCAATGCACACCCTATCCAAAAAATTTCTCCCCTTTTAAAATCATGTTCAGCATGCCCTCTCCCTTACTCCCCAGACTCACAGATACCGTACATGCTAAAGTCCGTAATTATACACTCCTTAAGTCCTTACAGGCGCTCCAGTCTGTTCACTCCCAAGTACACCAGCTCATTAAGGATACCCGTCCCACCCCAACAGACCTTGCAGACCAGCCGACACACCCCTTCCAGCCGGGAAACTGTCCTTGTTAAAAGATTCGCCACCTCCGGCCTCACCCCCCATTGAAAGGGACCCTACACAGTTATCCTGACCACACCTACTGCACTCGAGGTAGATGGAGTGACAGCCTAAATGCATCACACACAGGTCAAGACTGCCCCACTGTAGAAACAGCAAAGCATCAAGCATTCATCCCCTGATTCACTAAAACTAAACCTTGTACGCTCTTCGCAATCACCACCCTCGCCACCCTAATCCATGCTATAAATCCCTGTAGTAAATGCCCCTTAAAACAAACAAACAATACTAACCTACTAGAGAAATTAATAATTTAATTTGTATAAATAAAACAAGGGGGGAATGTGACATGGTAAAAACCCCATAAAACTGCATACCTCAACCATACCTCGGCTTTCTGTTGAAACTGCTCTCTGTAACCCTGATGTGACAGGCAAGCAGTCCAAACCCACGCCATCTTGGCCCTTGCAGCTTGTAATAAGTAACTAAGGTCTGTAATTTCCACTCTACCCAGGCAACGTGTAAACTAACGCTTATCTTGACTTCTGTGAACCACTTAAGTAACAATCGGAATGTCCGAAGTCCTCTCACCCTCAACCCTGCGGAGGAGCTGGTTTACAGAATGTCCAAAGTCCACTGGCCCTCGGAATGTCCAAAGCCCCTCGCCCCCACCTCTGCCCAGAAGGTAGTTTATGGACATAAAAAGTCTTGACACCCTCTTTTTGGGGCCATGGGTTGGAGAGACATGAGTCCCCCATGGCCGCCGGCAATAGAGACCCTGCAATTTGGCATACTTTTGTCTTAGTGTTGACTTTCTGTGCTCGCTCTAATGCAACAGTGGAACTCCCTCGGGGGGCTACCACACCGGCGTTGTGCCTGTCCGTCATGAGCGTGTTAGCCCCCTGTGCCCTTCATGTCCGCTCCGTGTCTTCTCAGCCATGTTTGTGGTTGCCCATGTAGAGAGCACCTGCCTCTCTGGTTGCCCGTGTCTGCTTTCCCTGCACAGCTCGTTGTCTTTCTTGCTGTCATGTCCTGATTGTTCATGGTCAGACAGAACCATTCACTTTCTGTATCCACGTTTTCTCATCCATTTACGAACTTGAGTAGTTGAGCTGTGTATTCCTTTGCATGTTTCATGTATGCAGTCATGTCATGTTAAGATTGTTAGTACTTTTGTTTTCCTCAGCGGCAGGGATTGAGTCCAGTCTGATTCCAGGGGAGGCCCTATCTTTGGGGTACACACGTTCCCAGCTTCGTTTCTGTGTTCACGGCGTACACCGCGTGTTCATGGCGCTCACCCCATGTTTATGGCGAGCACCCCGTGTTCATGCTGTGCACCCCATGTTTATGGCATGCACCTCCTGCGTTCACGGTGTGCACACCCCCTGCAGTACTTCATTTGTATTCTAGAATTGTACATTTGCCTTAGGACAGGCAGTTTAGTTGTGTCATTTTTTGTATTACGAAGAAAACTGCCGTGAATGTCCTTGTACTTGTTTGTAAACACACACACTCCTTTCAGTCCACGTCATGGGAAACTCACTTGCAGCTCTCCTGCGAAGCCTCGCTGGCGTTTGCTGGGGCGGAGCCTGTCTTCTCCCAGCCGTCCTGGCGGAATCGCTGGCATGCATCTCCTGGTGGCTGTAATTTGCTTTTTCCTGATGAGAAACACCTTTTGAATGTTCATTGTCTATTTGGATGTTTTCTTTTGTGAAGTGCCTGTCAGAACTTTTGTTTGTGTTTTTCCTGGGGTGTGCCTGTAGGCTTTCTTGCCTTCATCCGTGGCCCTGGGGACAGCCTTCCTTCTTCCTAGGCTTCCTGGAGGCCTTGATGAGTTTGGGGTTTTTTCTCCCACATCACAGTGTTGAATTTTATCACGGGCCTTTTCTGTAGCTCTTGAAATGAGCACGTGATTTTCTTTCCTTTAGTTTCTTAATGTGGTAAAATACATTGCTTTCTAAATTGCCTGCATTCTCAAATCTATTCCTATTCCTATAATTTGTGTTACCATAAACACACACACACGCACGCGCGCGTGCTCCCTGTCTGTGTTATAATATTCTTTTCATGGAATACCCTGTTCAGGTTCTGAAATTAGGGTTATGATGCTTGGTACCTCGGATGTTTGGTAGAACCCTCCCCTGGGCAAGGAGTATTCTTGGAGGAAGGGGTTTAAGATGCGCTTCTTCCTGGTGTGTGCCATTGTTTCCTGGCATTGGCCAGCCCTGGGGAAAATGCCTCTCTCATTCCAGTGAGTGGGGACTGCACTCTGTAGCAGGGGAGGCGGGGGCGTTGAAAAGCTCTGGGGTGCAACCAGGCGGCGGGCGAGCTGCATCTGGGCACCCTGGCCGAGGGCCAGGAGGGACCTGCCCTGCCGGGATGGGTGTCACACTCCTGAGGCCCCGTCTTCCCCTGAGGTCTGCCTGGCGCCCTCCTCCTGTCCCCATGCTCACTGGAGAGGTGGGCACATGGCCATGACTCAGGTCTTGCTTGGCAGCTTCTCTCTCACTCCGGATGCCTTTGTGAAACAAGCTTGCAGCATGTTCTGGAAAGCTCTCCCATGGTCACTCAGGGATGTTGCTGATTAACTGCCAGGTTTGGTGGGTGCAGTGTTGACCAGTTGAGCTAGAAGATGCATCTGGGCCCCAGGAGGCAGGACTGTGGCTGGGGGTGCTTGGGCTTCTCAGAATAGTTGAGCATCTCAGCCCCGGAGTAGCTGAGGCCTCCAGTGCTCTGAGGGTGCCGCTGACCACTGCACCGTATTTGCCGGCAGCTTACTCAGGGTTAGTTCCAGAAGGAGGGCTTACTGGTGGGGAAGGGGCAGTGTGCTTCTGGGGACGGTGCTGTCCATGATGGCAGCGAGATGCAGCACCCAGGACCTCTGTGTGTGACATGCTTGGTTGGTGTGGGTGGGTGCTGCCCTGCATCTTCCCTGTGGCTCTGTTGGTGCCCCATGTAAGGGAAGTTGCCATTTCCGGAGCCTCCACATCTGATGTGTACTGGAGAGGCCGGGGAGTGGAGTTGCTGTGCCTGTCCAGTCCTGGTGCTGACTAGAATCTGTAAGACTCCAGTGAGCAGCCTGAGCCAGGTCAGCCTGCCCGCCCACCCTGCCCCGCCACCGGTGCTCCTCTCTACTCTGGGAGGGGTGCCGTGACAGTGCTGGCGGTACCTGAGTCTGTCTCGGGGCTCCCCCACTCCCACCCCGGTGCTCCTGTCTGCTCTGTGAAAGGAGGGTGCGAAGTCTGTCTCGGGGCTTCCACTGTTACATGCTCTGCTACCTGGGCTTGAGATTGGGCTCCCCACCCTCTCTCCCTCCATGGCTCCCAGCTGTACCATTCCATACACGTCTTGTGACCTCCCCCACATGGTACCATTCAGGAGACTGCAGAAATTACAGAAACTTCGTGTCCCAAGCACTGTGTTGTCACACCGGCTCCCAATTCCCATCCCCAGGACACGTCCTCCAGCCAGTGGATTATGCCCATGAGACACATTTGGTCAAGGCCAACGTTGGGGCTGGGGCTGGGGCTGGAGTTGGGCCTTCGTGGTCCTGCCCTGCATCTTGCCTGCTGGGTGGGCCTTGCACTCAGACCTGCAGGGGGCTCTGCTACCCCACAGGGTTCCTCCTGCCTCTTGGGGAGGTGAGAGATGGGGGCTGGGGGCTGCGCAGTGGCCTCAAGAATAGCGGACAAGTCCATGTTCAAGAATGGAAAAGGCAAAACTATAGCACAGCCCGTGTGAGTTGTGTGCAGAGGAAGGAGTGTCAGCTCCCAGAACTGAGGGTGGAGGGAGCCTAGCCCGGCCGCTCCCCCGGGGAGGACACGTATCTCCTGGAGGCCCTGCCTGCCTTCACTCCACAGCGAGACTCCTGATGGGAACGTAGCTATGAGTGGCAACGCCTCTCTTTGGAGAAGGCAAAGCCCTGGTTTTTCCTCATTGTTTAGTACTTCCCCAGGAAGGCAGGAGTCGAGTGGGAGGTAGCGCGGGTCTGTCGCCTCTGCTTTCTCCACACACACACCAGTGATTTTCCGAGAGTCCCTCAGGTGCACGGGACGAACTGTGGGCCAGGGTCAGGGCTGAGCCACAGCCAGGCCCCAGGCTTCTGGGTGAAGGTTCTTCGGTTGGTGACCAGCTTCTCCCAGCCACGCCCTGGGGTGCAGGAAGGGTGTTCATTGCCCACATAAGAGATCTGCTTCTCCTGGCACATGAAACAGAATCTTAGTGGACAGTGAGCTTGAGCATTTAATTTAGTAATAATGACTGAAAGCATCCCTTTCTTTTCTAGGATAAAGATAAAGTTTCTCTAACCAAGACCCCAAAGCTGGAGCGTGGTGATGGCGGGAAGGAGGTGAGGGAGCGAGCCAGCAAGCGGAAGCTGCCCTTTACCGCGGGCGCCAATGGGGAGCAGAAGGACTCGGACACAGGTACCAGCCCGCAGCCCCTCCTGCAGTGTGCCCTCTGTGGGCATCCCTGGCCCCCGTTCGCCCCTCCCGGCTTTGCGCTAGGACCCACTCGAGCGCTCTGCAAGCTGTCCAGGCCAGGGCAGCAGGGGAGGAGCACAGACCCCCATGCGCCACCTCCTCACTCGAGGCTCAGCCCCATGGGGCTGATTGGAGAGCTTCACCCTTGGTCCCACACACATGGAGATGCCTGGTGCACGTCCAGCCCTGGGCGAGGTCTGGGGCTGCTCACCTGTGGGTCTTCTGACAGGTGGGCACAGGAGGGAGTCCATGGTTCCCCTCAGGGCCACAAAGGCACAGGAAGAAACTCCATCATTTGTAGTAAAAACCAAAAGGAGCCTTAGAAGTGAGCAGGAGCCAGGGAGGTCTTCCTAAGTGCAGGTGGGGTCTGAGGCTGCAGGGCAGGAATGTGTATGCCTGTGTGTGTGTGTGTGTGTGTGTGCACGCGCGCGTGCGCACGCACGTGCCTATGGGTGTGCCCGTGTGTGTGCATCTGCCCATGTCTGCCTGGATGTGCCCATGTGTATGTGTGCGCATCTGTGTGGATGTGCCCATGTGTGTTTCTACGTGTGTCTGCCCATGTGTGCTGTGTGTATGCATGCTTGTGTGTGTGCCTGTGTGTACCTGCCTGTATGTGTCCATGTGTGTGTCTGTGTGTGTGTGTGTGTGTGTGCGCGCGCGCGCACACGTGTGTTTATATGTCCTGGTGTGTGTGTGCCCGTGTGTGTGTGCCTGTGTATGTGTGCCTGTGTGTGTCTGTGCCCATGTGTATGTGTGCCCACATGTGCCTGTGCTCGTGTGTACCCATGTGCGAGCCCATGTGTATTTATTGCACATGCTCCTGGTGGGGTCAGCACCTCCTGCATTTCCCGCTTTCTAGCAGATTCTGTCTTGAGCTGCTGAGTGGGGAGCCCAGGCCTCTGTGCTGGCCGCGCTTGCTCTTTGGTGATTCTTGTGCCCAGAGGCCTCCTTGTCGTCCTGGTCATCCGTTTTCTCTACAGCCCTGCTGGGGAAGGTTGGATGCAGTAGAGCATTAGGCTGACCACAGAGATTGGAGTGAACTGGGAGAGCTCTGAATCAGGCCCTGGGTTCTGTCCCTGGCTTCCTAAGACTCCAGATGCAGCCGTACCACAAAGTGCAGAGGCTGTGCCAGGATGTGGGATTGATGTCAGATGGGGAAGTGGTCAAAGTGAGAGAAACTCACGATACTGAGATAGTTGAAGAAATGAGGATCTGTGCCCAGCTTTTGTCGGCACAGCCCAGGGAGCTTCAGCCTTTATGATTGTGTGGCAGCTGCAGGCCCGTTCTCCCCCCGCACAGCCCTGCCTGTGCTCCCAGGATGTGCTCACAGTAGCCAGGTAGAGACTCTGCCAAGTCAAAAGCCAGCAGAGAGGGCTGGTTTTCCCAGACAGGAAGAGAGGGGGTGGTGCAGTGCCAGGTACATGGCCAGCACATGAGGGGACAGGAAGGCTGTAGGGACAGCAGCACAGGCCAGGGGATGGTGCCTCTTCCCAGCAGTGGGCAGCTTTGAGGAAGTGCAGTGGGAGGTGCCGGGAAGCAAGTGGACAGAATGTGTGGATGGGTTGTGTGAGGACCTTAGCCCCTAGAAGGGAGGGCCTGGGCAGCTCCCTAGAGCTCTCAGCTGCTGTGTACTCTCGGGCTTTAGGCCTGGAGAAAATCACTCCAGGTCTGAAAACCCTGTGTTTACTCTCTTTGGTCCCCGTGCTGGTTTTGGTATAGAAAGCCGTCATGTTCATACGTAGCTGTTAGCTCTTTGCATAGTGGCCATGTGGAAGTTGGCTTCAGGCCTCTGAAGTGTCTCTGTGACATCTCTGGAAGTTTTGCTGAAAGGGTTAATGAGACAAGCATCTGCTCCTCTGCTTCCTGGGAGAGCAATCTGAACTGGGTGAGGTGGTGTTCCCAGGCCTACCTGGTACCCACCCCCTCTGGCTGGTCAGGTGTCTTTCTGGTGGCTGTTTCGTCCTGGTGGAGAGAAGCTGTTGCCCAAGGCCCCGTTGTGCCATCAGAAGCCTCCAGGGTCTGTTGATGGGTGGCGCCTGCGTGGTGCCAGCCCCACCACTCACTGAGGCCGCTCTTGCTCTCTGTAGGTCTTGGGGATATTTTCTGCCACAGCCCTTAGCGCTCCCGGAACTGTGTGTTGAACACCACGTCCTTTCTCTGTGAGGGGCAGGCCCAGGTGAGGACAGGTGGGGAGAATCCCTGTGAGGTAGCAAACCAGTAAAGAACCTTTTTTTTTTTTTTTTTTGGAGACAGAGTCTCACTCTGTCACCCAGCCTGGAGTATAGTGTCACTTTCTCAGCTCACCCCAACCTCCACCTCCCAGGTTCAAGCAATTCTCCTGCCTCAGACTCCTGAATAGCTGGGATTACAGGCATGGGCCATCACACCCAGCCGGAAAGACACAGGAAATGTAGTATTTGTACTCCTGTGTTTATGATCCTTTCAGGGCCAATTTAAATCACTTCCTGTGTATATACTTTGTTTAACACTGCAAAGCTTGATTTCCTAGGAAGATTGTTACGATGTATGAGTGTGGGGCGTTGCTTATCCTAGAAGCTTGCATTTTAACCAGGACCCTCTTAAGGTAGCCAGTCCCCTTCCAGTGTGTTCAGCTCCACCCTGGGCCAGGAGGCGGGCTACTGGGCACTGTGGCTCTCACACACTCTGTGCCCCTCTCCTTCCTTCAGTGGAGCAGTTCTTGCCCAGAAGCAAGTGGGATGGAGGGTGAAGTGCAAACCTCAGCTGTACCTGTCTGGTGGCCACAACAGGGGTGAGAAGAGAAACACTGGTCAGAGTTAATTGACAATTGATGGATAGGAGACTCCTCTCTGGTCCCCAGGAGTCAGGCCCCTCTGGAGGGGTGTGGGTGCCCCCGGGCATCCTTACCAGGTCCTCCTCCTGCAGTGTCCCTGCAGCACTCTGCTGAGCAGGGATGGCCAGTGCCCTTTGCTATGGTGGGAGGTCACCACCGTGCCGGATACGTTGGCTGTGCCTGAGTGGGAGAGGCCAGCACACCTCCCTCAGAGACCACCATATTGCCTTGAGGGTGGCTCCCACCTCCGAGACGCAGGGTGGAGTCAGCCCTGCCCATGGTCCAGTCCTGTGGAGGTTTGGCCTCCGCAGTGCTTAGTCAGGGCTAGGGGCGGCCTGCCAAGATCACCATGGCCCTGTCTTGTTGTGAATCAGAGCCCAGTTTAAAGCAGTCCCTGAGGTTCTGCATCTCCGTGGTCCCGGCACAGCTCCGTGGAGTCTGTGGCTGACCAGGTAGATACCAGCGTGTGACAGAATCACCTTTGTGCCTTCCACAGTGCTGGGCAAGAGCCGGTCTCAGGACCAGCCTCTGTTAGGGCTTTGGGTGCAGCAGGGACTGGGAAGGCACCTGCCACGTCCCGACCCCGAGACAGCTCTGCCCACCCAGCCCTCTCAGACCAGCCTGCCCTGGGACTTTGATCCCCTCTGGCCTGCCCTGATCTGCTGCCCTAACTGCCCAGGGTCTCTCATAGATGCTTTTGAAGTCTGTCCTCTACCAATTCAGTGGTGGTCTCAGTTTAAAAAGCCTTACCACTGAAAGCATTCATCTTAACTTATATGATATCTGGGATTTGCTTCAAATTATACTACTTTGTCTATTTTTTTATATGTGTAAATTTTCCTAAAACTTAAAAAATCTAAAAGTAGCCAGGTACAGTGGCTCACACCCTCACAGCACTTTGGCAGCAGGATTTGAGACCAAGAGGTTGAGGCTACAGTGAGCCGTGATTGTGCCACTGTACTCCAACCTGGGCAGCAGAGCGAGACCCTGTCCTTAAAAAATAAAATAGATAAGTAAATAATCAGTCAATCAGCGAGTGTTTTTGAGGTTGCTGTGCATCATTGCCTGGCCTCCCTGGGGTTCTGGGGAGCTTCCTGCCCTGCTGTTTCTCCTGCGCCTTGCATCTGTGACCCTGAGTCTCACTTCTCCCTGCCTAGGACCGCCGGGGTCCTGCTTGTTCTGGGGCAGCCACGAGGGAGCCCTCGTCAGGAGCGCCGTGGGCCGAAGCTGCCTGCCCTCTGCACATGGATGTTTCTTTGGAACAAGGGGAACAATTATGGTTTTCTTACTTTGCTTTGGCCTGTGAATAACCCCCTTTTCTCTGGTGCCTGGGTGTGCGCTCTGCAGTGCTGATAGGCACATGCCCGTCCTTCAGCGTTAGGTGGGTGGCATATTCAGTCTTTCCCGACATCATGTTTGCTCCTGGTGCTTCAGAGATGGCTGCTCTGATGTTTCCTGCTCCCTCATTCCTGAGGGAAGTGGCAGGCATAGCCACTGCTGTCTGTGGGACTTCTCGGAACTGTGAATGCCAGACCTTGCCCAGTGCTAGAGGCGACGAGTGTGTGAAGTTGGAGAGACTTCTCCCACACGCTCAGCTGCAGTGGACCTGGGCGAGCAGAGAGAGCGAGTGCACCAGGGCCCAGGCTGTACACGCAGGCAGGGCGGGGGCCTAGAGAGCATGACGCCCCTGGGAGCCTCTGGCCAGGAAGGGCGTGTGCACTGCAGTGTGCCGGGGACCAGTGGTCTCAGCTCATGTCTTGCTGAAGGTCCAGGGCACTCACCTGTGTGGGGATGTTAGCAAACACAGCGGGAAGCCCTCATACACTGTCTCCCCCAGGACGTTGCAGGGCCAGCAGGGAATGGCCGGCCCGAGGCCAGGCCCCTCCCCTTTAGCATTCCTCTCAGGCAGGCCGGAGCCACAGTGACTACCAACCACATCATCTCCTTCCCCAGAATCCCCAGCATACTCTTCCTCCCCTCCTGGCTGCACAGGGCCCCGGCTGCTGACCCTCTGCCACCTCCTGAATCTCAGAAAGCAGGGCCGGCCTCTGAATACAGAGGACTTCATCCTGCCGGAGGATGCTCAGCCAGTGGGCGCTGGCATGCCAGCAGCCCGCAGACACGCAGAGTGGGGCTGCAGTGAAGGCCATGGTGGTTGGGATGAGGGTGGTAGCCAGGTCTAATTGGCACAGTGAGGATTCTGGGGTTACCCTAAGAGCTACATTCAGGCACTCATGAAAAAGCACATCAAAATAAAATATTTTCAGATGATTAAGAACTCTGCGTGATTGGTCTCTGGTCCTACTATTTCTCAACCATTTTTCCCCTCTAGTCGAAAGCAGGTTCTCATACAAAGGGAAGCTTGGACTAGCAAAGGAAAGTTTCTTCCTTTTTAAAATTCTGTATTCCCCAAGCTGCAGCAAAGGCCTCCCTGACACCCCTCAGAAGTGCACTTGGGCCAGCAGCTAGCCCCATGCTGTCAGCACAACACAGGCAAGCTGGGTCCACGAGCCCACCCTAGGCTAGGCGATTTGCTCAGAGGACCCCAGGACTGGGAGCCAGTGTGTGCACAGCAGGTGGTCGCAGGGGCCATCCCCTGCCTCCTGGCTGCATGCTGTGTGGGACTTTGAGCCCATTTTTCAGCCTTCCTGTGCCTCTCAAGAGAGGAACCCCCCACCCCCGGCCCTGTGCTCACACCTCCCACACACTGTGCCAGGCAGGCCTGTGCCCTGCAGGAGGGACAGACACAACTCATGCCTCGGCGCAGGTTTGGACGTTGATCTTGGTTATTTTAAAATACCCAGTACGCTTTGTGAGTGGAAAGGAGGCCAGGGTGGGAAGCTATTCTGTTTGGTTGTCATCTGAGCCCTCTTGTGGGCATTGCTTCCTTCCTTCCTGCTTTCCTCTTCACCGTGGTGACAGCTGATGCTGGTGAAACCAACACTGGGCTTGTGCCCTGCCCCTCCCACCCTTGCCACATGACGCTGTTTGCCTCCACAAGCTTCCTATACAGAATGGAACTGGCCCTGCTGTCACCCTCGGCCTGGAGGTGGGGAATGCATGGGGATGGTGCAGGCAAGGGCTGGGCACACAGCCTGACCTCTGTGTGATGCCTTAACGTACCCTGCAGAAGAAGCTGAAGCTGAAAGGCCTAAGAGATGACCGTAGCCCCTGTCGGAGGCGGGGGAGGGCTAAAGTCACACAGCAGACAGGTATAGGCCCTTTCTTTAAATGATCAATGATAGTAATTGACAGAAAGAAGGCAGAAATGGAGAGAAACCTGGAAGTTGAAGGAGAAGCCAGTCTCACCACAAGGTGGCCCACACTGCTCAGCGATGGCCCTACCAGCTTCTCTTGTTGGCCCAGGACAGGCTGTTTGGAGCTTCTGTCTTGCTGGTCTGAGGAGGGTGTCAGTGGGAATACGCCGCACTCTCACTTGGAGTTGTGTGAGTATGGAGCTCAGTGCTTAGGTAGGAACTTTGGTGATCTGGACCACCTGCCCCATGTAGAGAGGCTGTGATTTAGACTTCTCAGCCAGAAGTGCTGTATTTCATGGCTTTGAACATCAGGACTAGGCCACATGTTTGGTTTGGACGGTATGTTTTTGAGGTCAAGTGAAACAGAAGCTGTGAGCAGCAGCCGTGCTCATTGGTGCCTCACCCCTGTGGGGCTGGCAGCAAAGCTGCACGTGGCCCTGCTGATCAGTTACATGAGCTGTAACATTGCCTGTGAACTTTCTGTTGTTTCAGAATATCACCATGGAAACATCCCTTTGTAGAGTAGAATCGAGAGTGTACTGACATCTTAGAATTTTATGGTGGGACATAGGAATCACATTTTCCTATGCGGAGTGTCTGCTAAAAACTCTTGCTGGTAAAGCATAGAAATTAGAGGTGCAAAATGATTGCTGCAAAAGGCTTCTGTTTAGATGAGTAGCCGAGGCCTTGCAGCTCCACATCCCTGGGGTTCTTTGAGGGTCTCTGCATTGGAGCCCAGCCTCAGGCCTTCCAGGGAGGCAGAGGAAAGGGCCTGTAGGCCCAGACCCCACAGAAAGCTTGTCCCTTCAAGAGGGGACACCTTGGGCTATCAGAGAAGACACTCCTCCCCTCCCCCCCAGCTAAGAGGGAACAGGTGCTGAAGAGGGATGAAGGGTTATGAGAGGTCACACCAGAGACTTCTGACCCAGTCCTGCCCTCTGGTGGGGCTGGCATTTGGATGTGTGCTGTTCTATGCTGCTGGCATTTGGGTTTGTGCTGTTTTATGCTGCTGGAAGTGTCCCATACTCCCTGAGGCCCCTACCACAGCAAAAGCAAACCCTCTCCTGGCTCTTAGAGCGCAGATAGACAAGAGCCTGGTGGAATTACAGACCTTGAGGAAGAAAGCTGTCCTGAGAGAGTCAGCAGGGGTCAGCCCAGGGACCTCACATGCTGGGATGGTTAAATGCACAGTATCCATCAGTAGAATGCAGTGAGAGGATTGAAAACTGTTGAGTATCACACAGATATTTGTAAAGCACAAGTGGAATATCTGGAAATGAAAACTATAATCACTGAAATTAAAAACCCAGTGGGCAGATTATGTAGCTTATTAGATACGACATAAAGTATTGGTGAATTGGAAGTTCTAACAAAAGAAACTGCCTGGAGTGGGGCACAGAAAGAAAATGCTGGGTGTAGTGGCTCCCACCTGTAATCCCAGCACTTTGGGAGGCCGAGGTGGGTAGATCACCGGAGGTGATGAAGTTGAGACCTGGCTGGCCAACATGATGAAACCCTGGCTCTAGTAAAAGTACAAAAATTAGCCTGGTGTGGTGGTGCACACCTGTAGCTTCAGCTACTCAGGAGGCTGAGGCAGGAGAATCAGGTGAACACAGGTGGCGGAGGTTGTGGGTGACAGAGCGAGACTCCCTTCTCAAAAAAAAAAGAGGAAGAGAGAGAAAATGAGACGGGGAGCTATGGAGGAGAGAATGTGGCCGAGCTGCAGAGAGAGCAGGGGCAGGGAGGTGGCAGCTCCAGAGGGGTTTTCAGGGTTCATAAAGACACAATTGTACGCAGGAGAAAGAACAATAATTACACATTTAAATGTGACTCTGATGAGAAGTTTTCGGAACAGCAAAGGGAAGATGTTAAAAGTGGCCAGATGTGGTGGCACATGCGCCTGTGGTCCCAGCTACTCCGGAGGCTAAAGGGGGAGGATTGCTTGAATCTGGGAGGCCAAGGCTGTGGTGAGCTGAGATTGCCTCACTGCACTCCATCCTTGGCTACAGAGCAAGACCTTGTCTCAAAACGCAGCGAGATAGAGAAGATGTTCCTTGCAAGGCACCCTCGGGCAGGTCACTGCCCCCTATCCCACCTGCACAGCACCTCCAGGAGGGTCACATCCCACCAGCACAGAGCACCTCCAGGTGGGTCACAGCCCCCCATACCACCTGCACAGAGCACCCCTAGGCGGGTCACAGCCCCCTATCCCACCTGCACAGCGCACCTCCAGGGAGGTCACATTCCCCCATCCCACCTGCACAGCACCTCCAGGGAGGTCACATTCCCCCATCCCACCTGCACAGCACCTCCAGGTGGGTCACAGCCTCCCATACCACCTGCACAGAGCACCCCTAGGTGGGTCACAGCCCCCTATCCCACCTGCACAGCGCACCTCCAGGGAGGTCACATTCCCCCATCCCACCTGCACAGCACCTCCAGGTGGGTCATAGCCTCCCATACCACCTGCACAGAGCACCTCCAGGGAGGTCACATCCCCCCGTCCCACCTGCACAGAGCACCCGTAGGCGGGTCACAGCCCCCTATCCCACCTGCACAGAGCACCTCCAGGGAGGTCACATTCCCTCATCCCACCTGCACAACACCTCCAGGTGGGTCACAGCCTCCCATACCACCTGCACAGAGCACCCCTAGGTGGGTCACAGCCCCCTATCCCACCTCCACAGAGCACCTCCAGGGAGGTCACATCCCCCCATCCCACCTGCACAGAGCACCTCCAGGGACATGCTGGTGGTCCCTAGAGGCAGCTCTGGGTGCTCTCACTCTCTTCTTACCTGCAGACAGCACCCCACACCCGCTGTGCTCTGCACTGTAGAGGGGCAGGGAGCAGGTTTTGCATCCTCCTCTCAGAGGGCCCTTTCTCAGGGGCGCACAGCTCTGGGTCAGCCCAGGCCAGGGGAGGAGGGCAGTGAGGCAGTGCATGTCTCCTCTGTGGGACCTGTTTCTGTGGCACCTGAGGGTGCGGGTGCCTTCGATGTGTGTGCACGTCAGGGACCCACTCATCTGCTCTCAGACCATGGCGTTGCTGGGCTGGAATGGAGAGCAGACATTGTCCAGCCATGGGCTGTGGTACACGGGGGTCTCTCTCCAAGGGTGGGGCGTCTGTGGTGCGTTGCCTCTACCCCAGAGGCCACTGGAGTGGGCATTGTCTCAGGCCTGACAGACATGCAGGTTTGCTGGACTCCCGAGCTTGTGTGGGGTTTGGTGTGTGTTGTGGGCCTTTTGGATGCTCATAGCTGCAGGTGCTTGCCTCACAGTGGAGAAATTGGCATCCTGGGCGATCTGATTTCATATTGGACTTTTTTGTGTTTGGACAAGTAAAATGTCCTGTTTTGGGACTGGGGGAGCTGGGTGAAAAGTTTCTGCTTCCCGGGAGTGAGCTCTTCCTAAGTTTGGGGCAGACTGAGGTCCCTGTGGTGGCTCCAGGCACCACAATTCACCAGGATGCTGGCGGTACCTTGCATGGGAATTGCTGGGAGCCAAGTAAAGCTGTCCTGGCCGTGTGAACTCAGTGTTTCTTCAACAAAGCTCAGAGCAGAAGCAGAGGGGAGGCCTGGTGGGAAGCAGGAGGGATGTGGCCCGGACCCTAAGGGACGAGGCTCCGCCCCAGAGCCCCCCCAGGAATTCACTGGGGGCAGAGTCCTGCCCAGTCTGGACATGGATGCCTGCTGCATGGGAGACGGCAGGCCTGGGGCTTGCAGCCACCCTGCAGGAATGTGGGACAAGTTGTGTTTGCCACAGAAAGCAGCTCTTCGCTGCCCATGGATCGGGCGTGCAGTTCGGGTTCCTGGCCTGCCAGTCTAAAGGCTGACTTCTAAGGAATGCCTCTGCCTCTGCCTGTTCACATGACACGTCTCCTAGGATCCTTTGATAACTTAAGAACGTGGACACATCTGCCCTTTGGGATCTGAACATACTGCCGCCCAAACCCTGCACCACCTCCTTCCTCTGTCCACCCTGTGTCCACACACAGCACAGAGTGGGGCTGGCCCACTTGCTTTTGATTCTGACGGTGTGCAGGGGAGTGAGAAGATGCCGTGTACTCCCCGGTGTCTCCTGTGCTGTGTGCACCTTGCCGAAGTCTGTGTGTCTCGGGGATTCTGCTTTCCTCATGTTCTCAGCAGGCTTCATGTCTCTAAAACAGTAACTCCTCTGCTCTGGGCGACGGAGAGAGCAGGCCTCTGAATGTGCGCGGCTAGGTCGTGGAGGTGAGGGCCCTGCAGAGGTTCTCAGCTTCTTGTCCAGGCGACCGTGGGCCCCCATCCCAGAGAGAGGAGGACTTGAGGACTTTGGGTGGGGGAGCTGGGGTCCCGGAGCACGGGGTTTCTCTGGCACCTTCGCTGCCTCTTTCCTAGAGGGAGACAGCAATGCGCCTGCTTCTCTTGCTGTTCAGACGTGACTGTGGAAAGCAGCCTAGGGAGAGCCGGCCGGCGAGCAGCATGGAGAGTGCAGGGAAGGCATGGGGCGTGCACAGAGACCCACGGCCAAGCGCCCGACTTGGCAGCTACGACCCAAGCTCACTGCCAAGGTGTGGATATGCCAGTGGCAGGGCTGCCTCCCCACCACTGTGTTTCCCAGGTTATGTGAGGGGGCTGGCACCAGAGCCCAAGTGCTTTCTCAGATCTGTGCATTGAGGACCCTTTAAAAACTAGCTGGTGGCCGGGCGCAGTGGCTCAAGCCTGTAATCCCAGCACTTTGGGAGGCCAAGGCGGGTGGATCACGAGGTCAAGAGATCGAGACCATCCTGGTCAACATGGTGAAACCCCGTCTATACTAAAAATACAAAAAATTAGCTGGGCATGGTGGTGCGTGCCTGTAATCCCAGCTACTCAGGAGGCTGAGGCAGGAGAATTGCCGGAACCCAGGAGGCAGAGGTTGCGGTGAGCTGAGACCGCACCATTGCACTCCAGCCTGGGTAACAAGAGCAAAACTCCGCCTCAAAAAAAAAAAACTAGCGGGTGGTGGTGACGGCAGCCTGCAGTACTTAGGGTTTTGCCCATGAGAGTGACGCGGGTCGATGTGTCCAGTTGGCCCACAGAACATACTAATCCACATTCTCGGCATGCGACAGACCTAATTCTTAAGAAGGGAGTCTAAAATAACTGTTTAAAGAATTAGGGTGAGTGGGCAGTGTCTTCTTAGGAAAATGATGGACACATCAGTGGGCACATTCATGGGGCCTTTGGTGGTGAACAGCCAGGGAGCTGCGCCATCGGAACTGAGCCAAGACCAGTTAAGACCCTTCTGTGTTGCAGTGACCATGCAGGTGTGGGATCCAGTGAGTCCATTGTTACAGATGTCACCTGCTTCTCTAGGGTTAGACACAAGCTGAGGGAGAAGTTAAGTCCTTGAAGAGAGAGGCTTCTTGGATGCGCTGAATGGAAGGGAAGGGAGGTGCCTCAGAGGAGAGCTTTAGAGGGCCACGTCTCCCTGGTGGCCTTTCTTCCCCATGTCAGGCCTCTGCAGAGCCCTGCCTCTGGGCTGCACCTCTGCAGTTTGCACCCCATGACCTAGAACACCCCAGAACCCACAAGGCAGCTGAAGGAGCATTTCCATCCACAGGAGGTCACTGTCAGGCAGAGGAGGAGGCAGCTTCTAGAACACCCCAGAACCCACGGGGCAGCTGGAGGAGGATTTCCATCCACAGGAGGCCACTGTCAGGCAGAGGAGGAGGCAGCTTCTATGCCCCCGGCTCTCGGTGCTCAGGGCATCGTCTTCTCTTCCCCACCCCTGCCTCCTGCCGCTTTTAAAAGACACAGCACACGAGTTGTGTTAGAAGCTGGCCTAGCGTTCTGTAACGGGTCAGATGAGTGCAGGGCGTCCTCGCTTGAGGAGGCTGAGGTGGAAGCAGCCGAGCTCTCACACCGTGTCTTGTTAGTGCTCTGTGTTGATGCCTTTAGATGCCTCCAGCCCAGTCCCTGTTGTGGTGCTGCAAGGCTGGTACGCTCCTCGAAGCACCATGCCATGAGATGGAGGTGCCTAGAAGCAAGAAGAAAGGTACAGTACTGACCGGTTGGCCTTGATTTACTGATGTGTTTTAAACTGTCTGCCATTTATATCTGCACTGTTTGTTTGGAGGAGGGATGGGGAAGGTGGAATTTAATTACAGGCACGTGTATGTGACAGAGACCTGTCCTGTGTGAGCCAGGTCGCCGGTGCTAAGCTGTCCCACCACATTCATGTGTGGCACGCGGTCTGGGGAGGCCCAGGAGAGGTGCCTGGAGTGAGTGAATGCTCGGTGGAGGTCCAGCCTTAGCAGACTTGAGGGGCTGATAACCAGGTGTTTAAATGGTCTCACAGTCACTGCTGAGAGGTGAGGTGGGCAGCACCAACACTCCCAACGCCATTGTGCTCTCCCCACTCACAGGCCTTCCTTTCTGCTCTGTAAGGTGTCAGGTGGACGCAGGGGGCTCCGTAACGTTAGGTAAGGTCCTGGGTTTGGGGGACACCATGGCATGAAATCTCTCCTCCCTCTCTCCCTCGCCCGCCTCACAGAGAAGCAGGGCCCTGAGCGGAAGAGGATTAAGAAGGAACCTGTCACCCGGAAGGCCGGGCTGCTGTTTGGCATGGGGCTGTCTGGAATCCGAGCTGGCTACCCTCTCTCCGAGCGCCAGCAGGTGGCTCTTCTCATGCAGATGACAGCCGAGGAGTCTGCCAACAGCCCAGGTGAGCCCAGCCTGTAGGTGGCCCCTGGCGCAGTCAACGGGCTCTGCTTGGTCACAGCCCTGTGTGAAGGACAGGCCCTGTGCAGAGGGACCTCATGATGGTGGCCTGGGCTTTTGGGGATTCTACAGAGTGGGGCACCCACAGTAATGCCCACCTGTCTCCTCCTTGGCCTGCAGTGGACACAACACCAAAGCACCCCTCCCAGTCTACAGTGTGTCAGAAGGGAACGCCCAACTCTGCCTCAAAAACCAAAGACAAAGTGAACAAGAGAAACGAGCGAGGAGAGACCCGCCTGCACCGAGCGGCCATCCGTGGGGATGCCCGGCGCATCAAGGAGCTCATCAGCGAGGGGGCGGACGTCAACGTCAAGGACTTCGCAGGTGGGCGCCCTGTGCCTGGCAGGAGCCCGAGAGCCCTGCTGGAGCCCTGAGCCTCCCATTGGGTCAGAGGGCTGTGCCCTCGTGGGGTGCTGCAGGGCCTGGGGCTTTCACAGCCACACTCACTCCAGTGGGGTTCGCTGTTGCTGAGGAGAAACCACTGTCTCTTGGAAAGTATTTCGCAGTAAACTTGTTTGCTCTTGGTTTTATTTTTAGACAGGGTCTCTCGCTCTGTCGCCCAGGCTGGAGTACAGTGGTGTGATCACAGCTTGCTGAAGCTTTGAACTCTTGGGCTCAAGTCACGTTCCCACCTCAGCTTTCCAAGTGAATACAGACACACGCCACCATGCCTGGCTAATTTTTTTATTTTTTGCAGAGATGAGGTCTTGCTATGTTGCCCAGACTGGCTTGAACTCATGGCCTCAAGCCATTCTCACATCTTGGCTTCCCAAAGTGCTGGGATTATAGCTGGGAGCTGCCATGCCTGGCCTATTTTTAAGAGGACTGAAGAATTTTACATTTTAATCTGCTGTGTTTCATAAACCTCACTTCCAGTCCTCTGGAGGGGTCTCTCCCTGGTGTGTCTAGCAAGTGGCTGTGTTTCCCAGCAGAGGGCACCTCTGAGCTGGGAGCCCCAGGCTCAGTCCACACCCTCAACTCCCCTCGCTTCACAGGGCTGGGTCCTGGGGCTTGCCTGGGCCTGGGACAGAACTGAACGAGCCTCCCCAGACCCAGGGGCTATATATTTTTTTTTTAAGCGTCCCAGGATTAGAGTTTAATCTTGTGTTTCTTTACATAAAATACCCACATCAAACCTGGGTGGTCCACATACCCCAGGACTGCCTGTCCACAGTGTAAGGAGAACAGAAGAGCGAGAACAGTCTGTAGAATCCTTCTAGAGTTTCCCCACTGCCCTAGTTTAGAGCTGTCTGACCCAAACCTCATTTAGCACCTTTTTTTTTTTTTTTTTTTAAACAACAACAAAAAAGGGCATTTTTCTAAAACAAGCTTCTCTGGAGCACTGCCACTTGCTTCCAGGGGGCTGAGCTCTGTTTCCACGATGCATGCAGCCACACCACCCAGTGGTGGGCTCCCAGCTCCCCAGGCAGAAGCTGCCTGCCCAGGTACCTTCAGCGTGTGGCCCGTGCCTGGGTGCCCCTGGTGGAGCTCCTGCTGTAGCAGCTGTTCAATCTCCATCAGGCGCTCTCAACCTCAGTTTCCCCATTTCTGACACAATGTTTCCCCTCTGTGTTCTGCAAAGGCACCTGTGCTTCCAGATCAGTAGGGATGAGGCGGTTGTTCGCTACACCATGTGTTCACTGACCTCCTGCCCTTTTAGGGTGATTATGCAGATGAGCCCTGCCAGCAGTTAGTGTGTAGGGTTAAGCTACATATGGATTGTGCTCACAAGGGGTGCCACAGAGAATTTCAGGGTTCTCTGGGCTGGCACCTGCTCCCTCAACTGCAGCCCTCAACAGTGCAGCTCCCCAGCTCGCTTGTCCCTTGTCTTTTAGTACATCCTCAGGGCGCTGTCTCCGGAGACGGGAGTGGTGTTCCTGAGGATCACATAACATACGTCCTGAGTGTCTGTTTCCAGGCTGGACGGCGCTGCACGAGGCCTGTAACCGGGGCTACTACGACGTCGCGAAGCAGCTGCTGGCTGCAGGTGCGGAGGTGAACACCAAGGGCCTGGATGACGACACGCCTTTGCACGATGCTGCCAACAACGGACACTACAAGGTTGGCATCTCCCCTGGGCCCTTCACACTGGCCTGTCCTGGCATCTGGGTGGTTCTGAAGCTTTGTCCCCACAGCTAGCCAGTTACCTTGTGTGGGGCACCGGAAAGCAAGTTTTTGCCACCCCTCACCCTGAAGGCCGAGCTGTGCCCTCTGCCTGCCTCCAGCTTTCCCATCCGGGGTCAGCGCCTGGACGGCCTCTCACAGGTTTCGCAGCAAGCGCCATCTATGGAAAGGCTCGTATCCACTAGCCGTTTAGGTCTGGTTGGATTTTAGCAGGTGAAGGATTCCACCAAGTGGAAGGAGGCCTGCAGGAGTTGCTGCTGGTCCCCGTCACCACTGTGGGGCTGTTAGACCTGCAAGGCAGACCCACTCTCGTCTGGAATGAGGTAACACCAAGAGGTGTGGCCAGTGCATAGGACATAGGCTCAAGATTTAGAAAGCGGCCATTGTGGCCGGCCCAGGAGCAGTGAGCCTGAGAGGTCTCAGCCTCTGTGGGGGGCGAGAGAGGTCGTGGAGTCCCTGACACCCCCATCCTGCTGGAAAGCAGAGGTGCTGCCTGGAGATGGGGCAGATCTCACTGAAGTCATCAGCAGAGCTTCGTGGAGAGCCCCTGCTTACAGGCAGGACAGCAAGGCCGGGTGCACATTGCCCTCACCCATCAGGCTCCTCTGCAGCAAGCCCCGCCTGGCCACTGCGGGAGGTCCTGGAGCCCGCAGCACCTTGGCCTTAAGGAGCACACTTGGGACATGGCTCGTTCCTGCAGGGTGGGGGGTGATTGAAGACTCTGAGACAAGCAGGGATCTCAGAACACTGAGTCAGTGTTTGATGTTAAAACGTGACCATTAAACTTATAGGTAAGATGATGAATGGCATTATGGTTTCATTTTGTTTTTTTATGGGCCCTTTCAGAGACATGAACTGGAGAAAGCTCTGTAGTGTCTGGGTTCACTTAGCACTGCAGGGAAGGGCAGGCACGAGGGGAATGGTGGTGGTGGGTGAGGGGGCTGGGGCACCCAAAGCATCTTTATACTTTTGTAATTACCGCTTTTAAACTTTTTATTACGAAAAATGTCAAAGACCCTGGAATTACAGCATGGTAGGCAGGATAACGGCCCCCAAGATGCCCGTGTTATGAACCCCAGACCTTAATAGTGCGTGGCCTCACGTGGGGAAATCGCCCTGGGCAGCCCCATGGGCCCTTAAAGCTTGAGAGCCTTTCCTGCTGAGTCCGAGAGATACCAGGAACAGGAGAGGGTAGAGCCCAAGGAGGGTCGTACCTGCACTGCTGGCCTTAGAGGAGGAGCCGGGGAGTGTGGTGGCCCCTATCAGCTGGGACTGGGGACCTCCAACCCAGCCCTGCAAGAACCTGAATTCTGCCAGCAACCCTCATGATGGAGGAGAGGAAGGACCCAGCCCTGCCAGCACCTTGACCTCTGACCTCCAGAATTGTAAGCCTGAGGTTTTGTTGTAGTTAAAACAGAAAACTCACACACATAAGAACTCTGTGCCGATTAAACAGTATGACATGTCCTATATGAACTGGGAATGGATTCTGTGAGCGACGAGAGTCTGTATTAAACTTTATTACAGATTCTTTGAATGCTCTAGTCTCAGACTGGACTGAAGTTGGGTTTAAATTTAATATTTGTACTTGAGTTCAGTGTGTTGCTGCTCTGGGCATAGGAAATGCAGGTTGCTGGTGATAAGCAGCTGGACAGAGCTGTGGAAACATCACCGTGGCTGTTCTGTCATTCGTGTGACCACCCTTACTCTTGTAAAATCAAGCAAGGGAGAGATTATTTTCTAATGTAAATGAAAATAAAAAATAAAACAGCTTGCAGAAACTTGGTCTTTGTTTCCTCTATTCTGTCCCCCACCCCCCATAACACGCTTCTCCCTAACCTCTTGCCTGTGCCCTCCACGACCACTCCGGCACCACTCTGCTGAGGAGCTTACTGTTGGCGGGAGGGGAGAGCCTTCATGAGAAGATTCCTGGGAAGTCATCTACTCGCAGCAAAGGAGAATCGGTGGAAAAAATGCAAAGAAGGCAGAGCCTTTCCGAAGGAGAGTACAGGAGGGGTGCGGGAGCCCTGGCGGCCACAGCCCTCCCCACAGAGGAGCCACAGCCTCGCCCGCTGCACCCGGAGCCTCGCCAGGCAATCCCTGTGCACTCGGCTCCCACAGCCTTGGACCGTGAGGGGCTGCTCTCGGGTCGGACCCTGGGGCTCTTGGAAGGGGCTGCAGTGTTGTACAGAGCGGTAGAGGAGCTGTGCGTCTCCAGCAGGCCCTGATGCAGGTGTTACTGTCTTGTAGGTGGTGAAGCTGCTCCTGCGGTACGGAGGGAACCCGCAGCAGAGCAACAGGAAAGGCGAGACGCCGCTGAAAGTGGCCAGCTCCCCCACGATGGTGAACCTCCTGTTAGGCAAAGGCACTTACACTTCCAGCGAGGAGAGCTCGACGGGTAAGTCATGGCCACCTGAGCTGCCTGTTCTTTTATGCAGGGAAGTACGTAGGAGCTGCCCTGTGGTGTGTGTGCAGTGCTGCCCCTCACATCAGCTCCTCCTTGGATGCTGGGGGTTTACAGGAGCTTCTGGACTGCGGGAGACCCCGCGTAGGCGTGTCACTGCCGAGAAGCCTGCAGTCTTGCTTCTAAGATGCCAGCCCTGTCTGTGAGCCGAGCTGTGTCTGGTTTCCTGCTGCCCGTGGCTGGTTCCCATGAGTCAAGCAAAGTGCCTCTGCAGAGGCTGGGTGGGCACCTTACCCCAGGGCACATCTGCAGAGCCCCTCTCCTCTGCCGTTCCGGGGAGAGCTCTTTTGAGCCTGCCTGTGACCTCTCCCTTCCTGCCTCCAACAGAGAGCTCAGAAGAGGAAGACGCCCCCTCCTTCGCACCTTCCAGTTCAGTCGACGGCAACAACACAGACTCTGAGTTCGAAAAAGGCCTCAAGCACAAGGCCAAGAACCCAGAGCCACAGAAGGCCGCGGCCCCCGTCAAGGACGAGTATGAGTTTGACGAGGACGATGAGCAGGACAGGGTTCCTCCAGTGGACGACAAGCACCTGTTGAAAAAGGACTACAGAAGAGAAGTGAAGCCCAGGAGCTTCATCTCTATACCCAAAATGGAGGCTAAAAGTTACACTAAAAACAACACGATTGCACCAAAGAAAGCGCCCCATCGCATCCTGTCCGACACGTCGGACGAGGAGGACACCAGTGTCGGCGCAGGCACAGCAGAGAAGCTGAGACTCTCGGCACATACGCTCTTGCCTGGCAGTAAGACACGAGAGCCTTCTAATGCCAAGCAGCAGAAGGAGAAAAACAAAGTGAAAAAGAAGCGAAAGAAAGAAACAAAAGGCAGAGAGGTTCGCTTTGGAAAAAGGAGCGACAAGTTCTGTTCCTCGGAGTCCGAGAGCGAGTCCTCCGAGAGTGGGGAGGACGACAGGGACTCCGTGGGGAGCTCCAGCTGCCTCAAGGGGTCCCCGCTGGTGCTGAAGGACCCCTCCCTGTTCAGCTCCCTCTCTGCCTCTTCCACCTCGTCTCACGGGAGCTCTGCCGCCCAGAAGCAGAACCCCAACCACACAGACCAGCACACCAAGCACTGGCGGACAGACAATTGGAAAACCATTTCCTCCCCAGCTTGGTCAGAGGTCAGTTCTTTATCAGACTCCACAAGGACGAGACTGACAAGCGAGTCTGATTACTCCTCTGAGGGCTCCAGCGTGGAGTCGCTGAAGCCAGTGAGGAAGAAGCAGGAGCACAGGAAGCGGGGCGGGCTGCAGGGCTGCCCATCGGAGAAGAAAAGCCCCTTCCTCTCCAGCGCGGAGGGTGCGGTCCCCAAGCTGGACAAGGAGGGAAAAGTTGTCAAAAAACATAAAACCAAACACAAACACAAAAACAAGGAGAAGGGACAGTGTTCCATCAGCCAAGAGCTGAAACTGAAAAGTTTTACTTACGAGTATGAGGACTCCAAGCAGAAGTCAGATAAGGCTCTACTCTTAGAGAATGATATTTCCACCGAAAATAAGTTAAAAGTGGTAAAGCATGATCGAGACCACTTTAGAAAAGAAGAGAAACTTAGCAAAATGAAATCGGAAGAAAAAGAGTGGCTCTTTAAAGATGAGATCATGAAGGCCTCCAAAGATGAAAAATCCCTGAAGAGAATCAAAGACGTGAACAAGGACATCGGCAGGTCTTTCCGAGAGGATAAGGACCGTTCTAATAAAGCAGAAAAGGAGAAATCTCTGAAGGAAAAGTCTCCAAAAGAAGAAAAACTGAGACTATACAAAGACGAGAGAAAAAAGAAGTCAAAAGACCGGCCCTCAAAATTAGAGAGAAAGAATGATTTAAAAGAGGACAAAATGTCAAAAGAGAAGGAGAAGGCTTTTAAAGAAGATAAAGAAAAACTCAAGAAAGAAAAGGTTTATCGGGAAGATTCTGCTTTTGACGAATATTGTAACAAAAATCAGTTTCTGGATAATGAAGACACCAAATTTAGCCTATCTGATGATCAGCGAGATCGGTGGTTTTCTGACTTGTCCGACTCATCCTTTGATTTCAAAGGGGAGGACAGCTGGGACTCACCAGTGACAGACTACAGGGACATGAAGAGCGACTCTGTGGCCAAGCTGATCCTGGAAACTGTGAAGGAGGACAGCAAGGAGAGGAAGCGAGACAGCAGGGCCCGGGAGAAGCGAGACTGCAGAGAGCCCTTCTTCCGAAAGAAGGACAGGGACTACTTGGATAAAAACTCTGAGAAGAGGAAAGAGCAGATGGAAAAGCATAAAAATGTCCCCGGCTACCTTTCGGAAAAGGACAAGAAGAGGAGAGAGTCCGCAGACGCCGGGCGGGATAGGAAGGACGCCCTCGACAGCGGCAAGGAGCGCAGGGACGGCAGGGCCAGGCCTGAGGAGGCGCATCGCGAGGAGCCCAAGGAGTGCAGCTGCGAGGGCAGCTTCAAGGACAAGGCCGACTGTGACTTTGGGAAGGGCCCGGAGCCGTGGGAACGGCACCACGCGGCGCGAGAGAAGGAGAGGAAGGAGAAAACCAAACCAGAAAAATACAAAGAGAAGTCCAGTGACAAGGACAAAGGTGAGAAGTCGATGCTCGAAAAATGTCAGAAGGACAAAGAATTCGATAAATGTTTTAAAGAGAAAAAAGATACCAAGGAAAAACATAAAGACACACATGGCAAAGACAAAGAAAGGAAAGCATCTCTGGACCAAGGGAAAGAGAAGAAAGAGAAGGCTTTCCCTGGGATTCTCTCAGAAGACTTCTCTGAAAAAAAAGACGACAAGAAAGGCAAGGAGAAGAGCTGGTACATCGCAGACATATTCACAGACGAGAGTGAGGACGACAGAGAGGACTGCATGGGGAGCGGCTTCAAGATGGGAGAGGCCAGCGACCTGCAGAGGGTGGACAGCCTCCAGGAGAAGGAGGAAGGGCGGGAGGCCTACGCCTCCGACAGACACAGGAAGTCCTCCTCTGACAAGCAGCACCCCGAGAGGCAGAAGGACAAGGAGCCCAAAGACAAGAGAAAGGACAGGGGGGCTGCCGACGGAGGGAGGGACAAAAAAGAGAAAGTCTTTGAAAAGCACAAGGAGAAGAAGGATAAAGAGTCCACAGAAAAGTATAAGGACAGGAAGGACAGAGCTTCAGTGGACTCCATGCAAGACAAGAAAAATAAACAGAAGCTCCCAGAGAAGGCCGAAAAGAAACACTCTGCTGAAGACAAGGCTAAAAGCAAACACAAAGAGAAGTCGGATAAGGAACATTCCAAGGAGAGGAAGTCCTCGAGAAGCACCGACATGGAGAAAAGCCTGCTTGAAAAGCTGGAAGAAGAAGCTCTCCATGAGTACAGAGAAGACTCCAATGACAAAATCAGTGAGGTCTCGTCTGACAGCTTCACGGACCGAGGGCAGGAACCGGGGCTGACTGCCTTTCTGGAGGTCTCTTTCACGGAGCCACCCATGGAGGACAAGGCCAGGGAGAGCACCTGCCTCCCGGAGAAGCTGAAAGAGAAGGAGAGGCACAGACACTCCTCATCCTCATCCAAGAAGAGCCACGACCGAGAGAGGGCCAAGAAAGAAAAGGCCGAGAAGAAGGAGGAGGGCGGCAGCAGGAAGGACTCCGGCCAGTATGAAAAGGACTTCCTGGAGGCGGACGCCTACGGGGTTTGTTACAGCATGAAAGCCGACATCGAAGATGAGCTAGATAAAACCATTGAATTGTTTTCTACCGAAAAGAAAGATAAAAATGAATCCGAGAGAGAAACTTCCAAGAAAATAGAAAAGGAACTAAAGCCTTACGGCTCTAGCACCATCAGCATCCTAAAAGAGAAGAAGAGAAGGGAGAAACACAGGGAGAAATGGAGAGAGGAGAAGGAGAGGCACCGGGACAGGCATGCAGATGGGCTCCTGCGCCATCACAGGGACGAGCTGCTGCGCCATCACAGGGACGAACAGAAGCCCGCCAGCAGGGACAAGGACAGCCCTCCCCGCGCGCTGAAAGACAAGTCTAGGGACGAGGGCCTGAGGCTCAGCGACACCAAACTGAAGGAGAAATTCAAGGACAGTGCAGAGAAAGAAAAGGGCGACTCCGTGAAAATGAGCAATGGGAATGATAAGGTAGCGCCGGCCAAAGACCCAGGCAAGAAAGAAGCCAGGCCCAGGGAGAAGCTCCTGGGGGACGGCGACCTGATGATGACTAGCTTCGAGAGGATGCTCTCCCAGAAGGACCTGGAGATCGAGGAGCGCCACAAGCGGCACAAGGAGAGGATGAAGCAGATGGAGAAGCTGAGGCACCGGTCCGGAGACCCCAAGCTCAAGGAGAAGGCGAAGCCGGTGGACGATGGGCGGAAGAAGGGTCTGGACGTTCCCGCCAAGAAACCACCAGGGCCGGACCCTCCATTTAAAGACAAAAAGCTCAAGGAGTCGACTGTTCTTCCACCTGCCACCGAAAATAAGCTACACCTGGGATCAGGGGCAGACTCCAAAGACTGGCTCACAGGGCCACACATGAAGGAGGCCCTGCCCGCGTCCCCCAGGCCTGACCAGAGCCGGCCCACTGGCGTGCCCACCCCTACATCGGTGCTGTCCTGCCCCAGCTACGAGGAGGTGATGCACACGCCCAGGACCCCGTCGTGCAGCGCCGATGACTACGCAGACCTCGTGCTCGACTGCGCCGACTCCCAGCACTCCACGCCTGTGCCCACCGCTCCCGCCAGTGCCTGCTCCCCCTCCTTTTTCGACAGGTTCTCTGTGGCATCAAGTGGGCTTTCAGAAAACGCCAGTCAGGCCCCAGCCCGGCCTCTCTCCACAAACCTGTACCGCTCGGTCTCTGTCGATATTAGGAGGACCCCAGAGGAGGAATTCAGCGTTGGCGACAAACTCTTCAGGCAGCAGAGCGTTCCTGCCGCCTCCAGCTACGACTCTCCTGTGCCGCACTCGATGGAAGACAGGGTGCCCCTGCCCCCGGTTCCCCCAGAGAAGTTTGCCTGCTTGTCCCCAGGGTACTACTCCCCAGACTATGGCCTCCCCTCGCCCAAAGTCGATGCTCTGCACTGCCCACCGGCTGCCATTGTCACTGTTACCCCGTCTCCAGAGGGCGTCTTCTCAAGTTTACAAGCAAAACCTGCTCCTTCCCCCAGGGGGGAACTGCTGGTTCCTTCTCTTGAAGGGGCCCTTCCCCCGGACCTGGACGCCACCGAGGACCAGCAGGCTACGGCCGCCATCATCCCCCCGGAGCCCAGCTATCTGGAGCCGCTGGACGAGGGTCCATTCAGTGCTGTCATCACCGAGGAGCCTGTGGAGTGGGCCCATCCTGCTGAGCAGGCCCTTGCTTCCAGCCTGATTGGGAGCGCCTCTGAAAACCCTGTCAGCTGGCCCGTGGGCTCGGACCTCCTGCTCAAGTCTCCGCAGAGATTCCCCGAGTCCCCTAAACATTTCTGCCCTGCAGACTCCCTCCACTCTGTCGCCCCAGGGCCCTTCAGCGCCTCCGAGGCACCATACCCCGCCCCTTCCACCTCCCCTGCCCCGTATACTCTGCCTGTCACCGACCCAGGACTGGAGGATGTCAAAGACGGGGCGGAAGCCATCCCGGCCGCCATCTCCACCTCAGAGGCGGCTCCTTATGTCTCTCCCTCCGGGCTAGAGTCCTTCTTCAGCAACTGCAAGTCACTTCCGGAAGCTCCACTGGACATGGCCCCTGAGCCTGCATGTGTCACTACTGTGGCTCAGGTCGAGGCTCTGGGGCCCCTGGAAAATAGTTTCCTGGACAACAGCCACAGCCTGTCTGCCCTTGGCCAGGTGGAGCCAGTGCCCTGGGCAGACGCCTTCGCCGGCCCTGAGGACGACCTGGACCTGGGGCCCTTCTCACTGCCAGAGCTTCCCTTGCAGACGAAAGACGTCACAGATGTTGAAACAGAACCCATAGAAGAAAGTCTTGCTCCTTCAGAAAAGATCCCTCCAGGGGCCCCTGTGGTTGTAAACGGTGGGGACGTTTCCACCTTGGTGGCTGAGGAACCACCAACGCTGCCTCCAGACCAGGCCTCCACCCGGCTCCCCACAGAGCAGGAGCCTGAACCCTCAGAGGAGCCAAAGCTGGACGTGGTTCTCGAAGCTACGGTGGAGGCAGAGACGGTGCCCGAAGAGAGGGCCCCTGGGGATCTGGACTCCAGCACGGAGCCCCCACCCATTCCCCCTGAACAGCACCCGCTGGGGAGTGGAGACCAGGGGGCTGAGACCGAAGGCCCCCCTGCTGCATCCCTCTGTGCCCCTGATGGCCCCGCCACGGACGCTGTGGCACAAGCCCAGGCTGCAGACAGTGCCGGTCCCCAGGACAACACTGAGGCCTCCCGTGCTGCTGCCCCAGCCGAAGGCCCTCCTGGTAGCATCCAGCCAGAAGCCACAGAACCAGAACCAAAACCCATGGCCGAAGCCCCTAAGGCCCCCAGAGTGGAGGAGATCCCTCAGCGCATGACCAGGAACCGGGCGCAGATGCTCGCAAACCAGAGTAAGCAGGGCACACCCCCCTCTGAGAAGGACTGTGCCCCCGCCCCCGCCCCAGCCACCAGGGCCAAGGCCCGCAGCTCCGAGGAGGATGACGCTCAGGCCCAGCATCCGCGCAAACGCCGCTTCCAGCGCTCCACCCAGCAGTTGCAGCAGCAGCTGAACACGTCCACACAGCAGACGCGGGAGGTGATCCAACAGACGCTGGCCGCCATCGTGGACGCCATCAAGCTGGACGCCATTGAGCCCTACCACAGCGACAGGGCCAACCCCTACTTCGAATACCTGCAGATCAGGAAGAAGATCGAGGAGAAGCGCAAGATCCTGTGCTGCATTACGCCACAGGCGCCCCAGTGCTACGCCGAGTACGTCACCTACACGGGCTCCTACCTCCTGGACGGCAAGCCGCTCAGCAAGCTCCACATCCCCGTGGTGAGTGCAGGGCCTGGGGAGCCACTGCCTTTTCTCTCTGGGATGCGTCCGGGGACCCCCGTCATGAGTTCCTCAAGTCCTTTATGTCCTTCTCCCGGCCCTTGATCTCTCTTGACCTTTTCCTACCTGAGTAGAAGGCAAAGGCCAGAAGCTACACAGCTGTTCTGCAGACCTGAGGCCCTTCCTCCAGCTGGCTCTGTGCCAGGCCTTGGTCTCCTGATGTCTCCTCACCCTGGGTGCACCCAGGACCATTCATGTCGGGCCGCCCCTTCACGCTGCTCACTGTCCCCTCTCCACTCCCCCTCCACCAGGACGGCCTCAGCAGAGCCACAGCCTTTGTCTTCAGTCCTGCCCCCTTCTCCCTTGGACCCCTGTGGGTTCCCTTAACCCCCCCACCTCCCTGGGCGTCTAGGACAGCAGACGCTGCAGGATTCTCTGGGCAGGGTGGTCCTACCTCTGTATTCTCAGGCGAAAGGTTTCAGAACCACACCCCCACCCCCCAGCCCCTTGTGTTCCATCTGGACCCAAAACAAATCCCTCTGAGCACATTCCCGTATTAGGCAGCCTCCCATGTGCAACCTCTGCCCTGGGCTGCAGGGCCTGGCTGGGGTCTAACCTCCTAACCCACCAGGGTCTTTCCCAGCAGGCACAGGGATTCCTTACGGTGGAGCCAGAGCTTACCCATCTGTGCTTGGTGACGGCCTGAGTTGTGCAAAGCCTCCCCTGCCCTCCTGTTCTCAGGTCCCCGGGGTCCATCCGGTCCTAGCATGTGACGTTCTCCTGGCCCTTTCTTCAAGTCCCCTCCCAGACCACGCGACTCCGTTCACACTGTGCCTGGTAGCTTGTGTAGTTGATGGAGCCGTCTCCCTGGAGTTTGTTGTGTTATGCCCAGAATGGGCTCTTGGTCACCAACAGCCATTTCCTTCTGGGGATTCCTGGCCACTGAAACCTGCAGGTGGTGCGAGGCACACTTGGGCCTGCCACACGCATTGGCTCTGTGGGCCTGGGCCTTCTGAGAGCCCTCCCCATGCTGGCCCCGACTCGGCTCAGGTACCCAGCATCCCTCGGAAGAGCATCACGGGGTCTGCTGAGCTTGCCCTGAAGGTGAGGCTGGGGTGGGGCTGCTGCCCGCCAGGGAGGCTGTGCCAGGACCCCAGGAACGGGCGCCCGCGGGCCCCACCCTGCCGAGCTCTGTTCTCTGGGAGCATGACGGGCTCTGCACCCAGGGCGACCCTTCTCCTGGAGCCCTGACCCTAGCCGTCCCCAGGGAGGCTTGTCCACAGGAGACGGAGACTGCAGTTGGGTCGGGACATTCAGAAAAACCTGCCCTAGGATCTGTCCTCACCAAGACCTTTTATACTTTGTGTTTGCTGCTGGTTTTTGTTTTAATGTATCAAAACAGTAGTCTGACTGCCGTAGAAAATTTGGAAAATACAGGGGGGAAATTCGCCACCAGAATCCTGCCAATCAGAGTAATCCTGGGAATGTTCTGTGCATCTCCCGCCTGGTCCTTTGAGTTCCCCCCAGACTTAGACCAAGGCAGGCAGAGGCGCCAGGTGCTCCAGGAGCGGCCCGAGGCCCACTGCACAGCTCCTGCTGCAGGTGGCGGCCCTGGGGCTGAGCCAGAGGAAGGGGTGGGGCCGTTCCCACTGCAGGCTGTGAGTTGAGTGCTCATCGGTCCCACCTTGGAGGTGGCCCAAAGAATCTCTGCCACAGACGGGCAGGTTGCATCTCAGCTGAAAACCTACACCCAGAAGCCCCACTGGGGGTTGGGATTGTCAAGTTGGGGTAGATACCATGGCGAACAGTGAGGTCTGTGCACTAGAGAGACTTAGCTAAATTTTTTAATCATTAATTTTGAACTGATTTTACTTGGGCAGAAAAGTTCAAAGGCAGCAGAGATAGGTTTCGCGCCTGGAACACGCCCATCCTCCCCTGAATGTGCCTGGGGAGCCCTGCAGGTGACAAGGGCCTCCCGCGCCCCATCTCCTGGTAGGCCCTTCTGGGAGTGGTGGGCAGCGGTGTGGTCAGAGGCCCCATGCCTGGCCTGCGATGACGGCTGTTAGGCAGGAGCCCACTGGCGTGAGGTGGGGCCACCTGCTCCTGGTGTCCTGGGTGGTGTGACCTGGAGACCTGGTCAGGCCCGTCCGCTGTGAGCTGAGGGCTCTCCCTCCGCGGTGAGTGTGTGTCTTGGGGAAGAGACGTGGAGACGGTGGAAGTCTGTTTCTCTGAGACCACTGCCCCTACACATGGCAGTCACTACTGGGCCCTGGGCCTCTGTGTCCCTCTCCTGCATTTGCTCACTGGAGCTCTGCTGGCAGGAGCCACCACCCCTTCTGCCTGCAGGTGCCCAGCATCACCAATGTTTGGTCTCCTGCTGTGAGTCGTCCAGCCTTAGCTGTCAGGAGCTCCTCCTGGGTGCCCTCTTCTGCGTCCACGTACCCATCTGCCCCCAGCACTCCCATTTTTGGCTGGCCACTCCATGTTCCAGGTGGTCTTGGCCACCCCTCTCCCACTCTGCCATCACCACGTGGCCCCACCTGTACAGAACAGTGGGTCCCAGCGGGACTGCTGCAGGCCCCCTGAACACATGGCCATGCTTTGTGTGTCTGCTTTGGAAACCTCACTCCCTGTGGGCCTGAGGTCTGCCCTGCACCACGGGCCTCAACCTGGCCCCACGCTCCCGTGTGTCCCTTTTTTCTGCAAGAGTGCAAGGCTTCATCGGCCGGGCGTGGTGGCTCATGCCTGTAATTCCAGCACTTTGGGAGGCCAAAGCAGGCAGATCACGAGGTCAAGAGACTGAGACCATCTTGGCCAACATCATGAAACCCCTTCTCTACTAAAACACAAAAAATTAGCCAGGCACAGTGGTGCACGCATATAATCCCAGCTGCTCGGGAGGCTGAGGCAGGGGAATCGCTTGAACCTGGGAGGCGGAGGTTGCAGTGAGCCTGAGATCGCACCACTGCACTCCAGCCTGGATAACAGAGCGACACTCCGTCTAAAAAAAAAAAAAAAAAAAAAAAGTGGGAGGCCTCGTCCTGATGGTCTCTGCTGTCTTTACTTCCTCCTTCATTTCCGAGCGTGCCTGTAGTTTCAGAATTGCTGACCCACCTTGTGAGGACCCTTCTGCTGGTGGGAGTGCAGTGCCTACTCACCACGCCTCCAGCTGCAGCCCCACTGCCCTCCATGGGGACCTGGGCCAGTGTGCTCTTCTCTCTCCCGAGCCATCCCAAGACCAGAGGGTTGGTTGTCAGCCTTCATATTCCACTGTGGGCATTACAGCCTGGTTGAAGCTGATTTGGGGTGTGTGGACCCTCTCTGTGAACCCAGGAAGCTCAGCCTACCCCAGCCCGCTCTTGCTGTATTTCTTCTGCATTCATGCCCTCCTTGGCACACCACAGGTATTGTCCTGTGCCTCTCCCACATTCCATCCCCTCCCCACATGGTGTCGTATGGGGCGCCGTGCAGGTGCCTGCTCTCCCGTGTCCTGCGCTTCATGGTGTGTCTGTTGCTGGGACTGGAGGGTTCTCCAGGGCAGGCTTCTAGGAGTGGGGAGGCTGAGTAGGGACCTCTCTGAACTCCTGTCTGCTGTTAGTGCAGCGCCCCAGCCAACCCCCCACTCACCTTTTACCTGCAGATCGCACCCCCTCCCTCCCTGGCGGAGCCCCTGAAGGAGCTGTTCAAGCAGCAGGAGGCAGTCCGGGGAAAGCTGCGCCTGCAGCACAGCATCGAGCGGGTAAGTGCGCCAGCATGGGCAGGGGCGGCCATAGCTGGGGCGTCCACGGTGCAGGCTCCTGGGGCTGTCTTGTCAGGACAGTGGGGCCTGGGGCGTGGTTGTGTCCCAGCTCACCTGGCTCCTCTCCTACAGGAGAAGCTGATCGTGTCCTGTGAGCAGGAGATTCTGCGAGTTCACTGCCGGGCGGCCAGGACCATCGCCAACCAGGCAGTGCCATTCAGCGCCTGCACGATGCTGCTGGACTCTGAGGTCTACAACATGCCCCTGGAGAGCCAGGTAGGGCCGTCTGCAGGTCACACTCACGAGTCTAAGCACCCGAACCCCCTCCCCGCAGCCACTCCTCCCCTTTACAGATTCTGTACTTTGACCACGAGCTTCCCACGTGCCCCTGTGCCCGGTGCCTTGCTGCAGAGTTCTTTGCGTACCTCTAGCCTTGGGCGAGCCTCAGAAAGGAGCCAAGAAGGCTGGAGCCGAGAGTGGACAGCTCTCCTCACGGGCAAGGCCCTGGGCCTCTGGGCTGGGCCTCAGCAGCTCAGTCCCTCCGTGCTCCTTAGACTTCTGAAACACTTGTCCCTGCAGTTGGAGCAGCTGCCCCTACCTCTTGCAGGTTTCAGGGCTGGCCTCATTTTCTGTTTAAACTGCTGGGCTCCACCTGCAGCTCTCAGGCATCCCAGGGGCTGTCCTGCAGGGACACCCAACTTAGATGCGCAGCTCTTCTTGGCCAGGATGGACCCGACCCAGGGTCCCAGAACCACAGTCACTGCCCTGCCCATCTGCCGTGGGGCTCCACCCACTCCTTCCCCTCCCCTGCCCCTCCCCTGCCTTTGACCTATTCCATCCACTGGGACATAGGATGTGGGTGGCCAGGGCCCTGTGCTCTCCCCTGGGCAGCTCTTCCTGTGTGCCTGCAAGTGACCCATGTGCCGGGGCCTCCTGCCTTAGAAATCTTTCTCCAGCCACCAATGATCTGTCCATGTCGGCCCCGTGGACCCCTGGCTGCCCCATCGCCTGCCCTCCCGCCTCTTTGGAGGCCCTGCACTCAGGTCATGGGCTCCCGGGGCCCTAGGCCCCACATCCTACATAGGGGATGCACCTGGAACACATCCTGCCTTGATGTCCAGACCCCTCTCCCACTCTTACACCAAGACTCATACCTTGTGCTCTTCCCATGACGCCACCTAGCCCTGGGCACTCCGAGCAGCACCAGGCTTTGGTGTGTGGTGACAGGCAGGCTGTCCGTGACGTTCACTTGAAAATATTTTAGTGCATTAAAGATCTTCCTTTCTTTGGGGATGTATTTTATCAACGTCCCTTGTTTAAACATTCTACACAGTGACAGATTTTCTTTAAGGAAAACATGAGTTGGACCAAACGATGCTTTGGGGGCTGGATGCTGAAAAGTGTGGGTTCTCTTCCGCCCCTGAAGGCTCTGATGGACTGGCAGTCAGGACAGCACTGTGCAGGCTGAGCTCTGTGGAGAGCAGAAACGAGCAGAACCAGCTCAGGCCTCTCACACAGACCTTCCAAGGAAGCACGCTTCCCTTCACTTCTCATGGGGAATGGGGTGTCCATCCCCTCAAGCATTTATCGCTTGAGTTAAGCAATCCAGTTAAAATAGGCAATTCAGTTGCTGCTGCTACAGTCATCCTGGTGTGCCGTCCAACAGGTTTTACTCATTCTTCCTTGTAGTACCCATTAACCATTTCTTCCTCCCTGCCCAGCCCTCAGTCCCCTTCCCCTACTCTCCATGTCCATGACTTCACTTGTCAAGTGAGAGCATGTGATGTTTGTCTTTCTATGGTTGGTTTATTTTACTTAACATGATAACCTCCAGTTCCATCCGTGTTTTTGAAAATGACAGTCTCCTTTTTTGTGGCCGAATAGTACTCCGTTGTGTATGTGTCACATTTTCTTTATCCATTCATCTGTTGATGGGCCCTCAAATTGCTTCCATGTCTTAGCTACTGTAAACGGAGTTGCATCAAACATGGGAGTGCAGATGACTCCTAGATACACTGAGTAATGCTTGCTCTGTCACCGAAGCTGAGTGCAGTGGCGCAGCCTCAGCTCACTGCTTCTTCTGAGTCTGTACCCAGCAGTGGGATTGCTGGATGCTATGGTAGCCCAATTTCTAGTATTTTGAGGAACCACCAAACAGTTCTCCATAGTGGCCGTATTAATTTACATTGCCACCAGCCGGGTACGAGGCTTCCTTTTCTCCATGTCGTCGCCAGCATTTGTGATTGCCTTTCTTTTGGATAAAGGCCATTTTAGCTGGGTAGGATGAAAGCTCATTGTAGTTTTCATTTGCATTTTCTCCGATGAGCAGTGTTGCTGAGCTCCTTTTCAGATGCCTGTTTGCCATTTGTGTGTCTTCTTTGAGAAATGTCGATTCAGATCTTTTGTCCATTTTTTGATCAGATGATTAGATTTTTTGGTATAGAGTGGATTACATGCCTTACAGGTTCCGGTTATGAATCCTTTGTCAGATGAGTGGTTTGCAAAGTTTCGCCTCATTCTGTGGATTCTCTCTGTCACTGTGTTGACTGCGGATTCTCTCTGTCACTGTGTTGACTGCGGATTCTCTCTGTCACTGTGTTGACTGTGTCCTTTGTTGTGCACAGGCTTTTCAACATGGTGTGAGTGATCCCAGTTATCCGTGTTTGCTGTGGTTGCCTGTGCTTGTGGGGTATTGCTCGAGAACTTTTTGACCAGACCAGTGTCAGAGATTTTCCCCAATGTTTTCTTGTAGTAGTTTTCATGGTTTGAGGTCTTAGATTCAAGACTTTAATCCATTTTGGTTTTATGTTTGTTATATGGTGAGAGATGGGGTCTAGTTTCACTCTTCTCTCTGTGGATGTCCATTGCCTCCAGCACCGTTTATGGAAGAGACTGTCCTTTCCCTGTGATTGTTACTCTGTCCTTGGCCTCTCTGTGGAAAGTGAGTTCCCTGCAGTTGTGTGGGTTTGTTTCTGGGTGTGTTTACATCGGTGCTCTACATGTTCTGAGAAGCAGATGGTGTCGTCAGATTCACCATGAACCCTCTGCTGTGTTACTGAGCCCACTGAAAAAGGGGAGGGAGCCCAGACATTTTATATGTGTCTGTCCCTCACCAGGACACAGGGACGGTGACATACCTAGAAAGTCTCACCCAGGAAACTTTGTTAATGTGTTGAATATACATTGAATGATTGGATGATTGATTAGATTTTTTCGTATAGAGTGGATTACATGCGGGCTGAGCCCTGCCTGTCCCATGGGGCAGGGCTGGGGACCAGCTCAGAGCCGGGGCCTGCAGCCTCCCGGTGCTCAGGAGACAAAGGCCCAACCGACTTCACATGCATTTTAGGGAAGCTGTTTGGGGAGACAAGGCAGGGTCATGCCTTCTATGCTTTGAAGGTAATTGAGGTTGCCCCTTTGGTTTTTCCCTTGAGAAAGGTCACTGTAGCATGGCCCAGGCTGGTGCAGCCTCCTGTAGTGGTCTCCGGGTCTTCCGATGAAACTCCTGTGTTTGGTTTCCACAGGGCGATGAGAACAAGTCAGTGCGTGACCGTTTCAACGCCCGCCAGTTCATCTCCTGGCTCCAGGACGTGGATGACAAGTACGACCGCATGAAGGTCGGTGCTGCGCTTCCCCCACAGCTTGGCCAGGCACTCCAGGTGCCCCTGGGGACAAGGGAGGCCGCTGCCCAGTGACAATATCAGATTCTCTTAACCTGGCCCATGCTTGCAGGGAGGCGAGGTCCTGCCCCTGTACGTGGCCTCCTCCAAGTCTTCCCTTCTGTCCAGGTGTGCAGGAAGCGGCTCCTGTCACCAGCTCAGCAGGGGCCTAGGCTTGATGGTCAGACCTCCTGGGACTGCCCTGTGAGCCCTCTAAAGTCTCAGCATTCGCCCTCCACTGCTCTGGAAGCGCGGGCCAGGGCAGCGGGCAGAGGCGGGGTAGGTACTGGGAAGGGCAGCACACCCTCGGTCCCAGTCGCTAGGGCTGCCCACCCGGACACCCAGAGGATCCACTAAGAAGCAGTGGAAAGTGGCAACTTGCCAAGTTACAGAACTATAAAGTGAGTGTCACGCTGCACAGTCGCCCACCAGGCCTGGGAATAGGCGGCCCCGGCTACCTGCAGTATCAGGCTCAGCACCTCTCAGGTCCCTGAACCAAGCACCCGTGTCATGCTGCAGCTCTCAGAAGGTGCTGGTGTGGGCACAGATGAGAACCAGCAGCCCTACCTGGTGGAAGCCACAAGTACTTGGGGGTGTGGCCCTTGGGGGCTTGTGCTGAGGCAGGGGCTTAGGTCTGAGCTTTAACCAGCCCTAGGGTGACGGCATGTGAAGTCACTCCATCACCCCACACCCTCCCTAGGCCCTTTCTAACTGAAGCTGTGAGAAAAACTGACTGAAAGCTCCAAAAACACACAGGGAAGATAAATCAATGTTTGACTACATTAAACTGGGACTTTGGGCTGGGCACAGTGGCTCCTGCCTGTAATCTCAGCACCGGGAGGCCAAGGAGGACGGATCACCTGAGGTCAGGAGTTTGAGACCACCCTGGCCAACATGGTGAAACCCAGTCTCTACTAAAAATACAAAATTAGCTGGGCATGGTGGCATATGTCTATAATCCCGGGTACTTGGGAGGCTGAGGCAAGAGAATTGCTTGAACCCAGGAGGCAGAGATTGCTGTGAGCTGAGATCATGCCATTGCACTCCAGCCTGGGCAACAAGCGTGAAAGTCTGTACAATACTTTAAATACATTAACGAATTAAATACAGTTTAAATTGTATACATTCAATACATTAACAGTGCCACGTAGGTTTAGTAGCATCAGTGTAAAAAGAACGCTTAGAAACTAGCGAGAAAAATGGTGCACAGAAAAATAATTTATATAGAGGCATTCCACAAAGGAGATGAAATGACCAAACCTTAATGAAAAGATCTTCACTGTCATCATTAATGTCAGAACCATAAATTAAGCAAGATCTCATGTATTGGTAATATGTGGGGTTGGGGGGGCGGTATCACTGCAGTATTAGGAGAAGTTTCAATTAGATTTTTATCAGTAAACTGACAGTATCAAATTTCAAAATGCTGTTATCACCTCACCTAGCTGTTTCACTTTAGTCATTTAAAACCAAGGGCTGTGGCCGGGTGCCATGACTCACACCTGTAATCCCAACACTTTGGGAGGCCCAGGCACGCAGATCACCTGAGGTCAGGAGTTCGAGACCAGCCTGGCCAACATGGCTTGAAGAGTTAGCCAGGTGTGGTGGTGGGTGCCTGTAATTCTAGGAGACTGATGCATGAGAATCACTTGAACCAGGGAGACGGAGGTTGCAGTTAACCGATACATATATGTTGAGAAAAACGTAGAGACAGGTATGTACCACACTGTAAAACCCTGTCTATATACAAATTAACTGGGCATGGTAGCACCGTAATCCCAACTACTCAGGAGGTTGAGGAGGGAGGATCCCTTGAGGACAAGGCTGCAGTGAACCATAACAGCTTCACTGCACTCCAGCCTTGAGACCCTGTCAAAAAACACCCCCAAAGATTTTCCTGTGACATATCAGCACTCCCTGGGCCATGCTTAAATTTCTCCATGAGTTCCCAAAATATGTCCTACCCCAGCCTGGTCCTTTATATGCACTCTTAAATGGCATAGTTTCTACTATAAATACAAGTCAAACTATCACTGGCCATAAATATCAAATGTAGAAAGCGCAAAGCTGTTTGATTCTAGTCGGCTGCAGTGGCTGCTGGAGGTGAGCCCCAGGCCGACCCAGAGCAGCAGGCAAGGACCTCAGGCGCGGGTGGCACAGACAGCAGTAATGGCGATGGACACCCAGCACAGCTGGCGCTACTGCCACATGTAATAACTAGATGCCAGGGGCAGGTACAGCTGGTCCTGGGCATGTGCCCCCTGACAGCAGCACCACAGTGGGCAGAGGGCTCCTTGGGGCCTGGCCCGTCCCAGGGAAGGTTCACGGCCCTGCTGGGGGAGGCAGAGTCTGGGGCTCTCCCTTCACTACTCTCCGTCTCCCCACCGTGTGTCCCGCAGACCTGCCTCCTCATGCGGCAGCAGCACGAGGCCGCGGCCCTGAATGCCGTGCAGAGGATGGAGTGGCAGCTGAAGGTGCAGGAGCTAGACCCCGCCGGGCACAAGTCCCTGTGTGTGAACGAGGTGCCCTCCTTCTACGTGCCCATGGTCGATGTCAACGACGACTTTGTGTTGTTGCCGGCGTGACACCGCGGGATGGCCGCAGGACGCAGGCGAGGGCGGCACTGCCGCCCAGGGCTGCTGCGGAGCCCCAGGGGTGGAGGAGGGAGCGCCATGTCCACCCAGGCGGGGAAGAGACCCCAAGAGAGACTGCACTTGGCCACAGCGTCTCCATCCCTTCCAGACTGGTCCAGATGTCAGGGAGGTGAAACACATCTCTTCTCTACCAGCTGCCGTGGCGAGGGCAAAGCCCCCAGAGCCTCACTGGCCCCGGCAGGACGAGGAGACCATGCCGGCCGCACACATGGCAGCTTCTGTCTGAAAACGGTGACCTTCGGGCCCTTTTCTCCAGCCAACTGCAGAGGCATTTCAGGAGTTGAACGGAGTACATTTTTAAAATTTTTTGTTCCATTCTGATCAACTAAATAAAAATAAGGTGACCTGCAAGTCGGAGGGGCCGGCGTGCCACCCCAGCCGTGGTCCTGTTGCCACAGAGTTGCGACGGCCTGAGACTGGGCTTTTGACCTGGTGCAGAGCAGGGCGCTGGCCGTGCCCCTGCCTGGGCACGGGGACACAGAGCCAGGACTCCCCGTAGTGTTTTTAATGGAGTCAAATCCACGTGGTTTGTATATTTTTTCCTTTAATCTTGGGCATTTTGTTTCTCTTTCTGAGAACATAACTTGAAACACTACAGAGCCAATAATCATATAAAAAGTGTATCCGTAAGCGCTGTACAGTTTTATATACATTCACAATGTACTTTTGCTGCCTTCTAGATAATTTATTTTGCAACACATTACTGCACAGTTGTAAATAACTTATGTACTGTAACATCACTTTCAGTTATGTGTAAAGAAATAAATAAATTAATTAAAATGTTCTTTGTCCAGTGTGTCCCTCTCAGGAGAGGGGCTGGGTGTGGGATTGAGACACTGACACTCCCCCGACAGGCGCAGTGGCTCACACCTGTAAACCTAGCACTTTGAGACCAGCCTGCCCCACATGGCGAAATCCCATCTCTACTAAAAATACCAAAATTAGCCGGTGTGGAGGTGTATGCCTGTAGTCCCAGCTACTTGGGAGGCTGAGGCAGGAGAATCGTTTGAACCCGGGAGGGGGAGGCTGCAATGAGCCAAGATCGTGCTGCTGCGCTCCATAGTAGACTCTGTCTCAAGAAAACCTTTTTCGGCCAGGCGTGGTAGCTCACGCCTGTAATCCAAACACTTTGGAGGCCAAGGTGGGCAGATTACCTGAGGTTGGGAGTTCAAGACCAGCCTGATCAACATGGTGAAACCCTGTCTTTTAAAAAAATAATAATAAAACCTTTTTCCTCTCAAATTGTTAGCTTTTAATTTTGAAACAAATTCTATTTTCCCCTCCTCCTCTGCCATCACACAGAGCGGGAGCACTACAAGATGACTGCTGCGTCCTCAAGGTGAAGGCGGCTCCTTGCGACGGGAGCCTGTTCCTCACCGCTGGACGCAGGCGCTCGTCCTGCACTCCCGGTGGACCGGCTCGGAGCCTTTATCTTGCTGCAGGGCCATGCAGGAAAGAAGGCCAGCCCTTGGCCATCTGTTCCACGAGGCCTGTGAGAAGTTGGAGAAAAACGGCGTCACTCCCCACAGCTCTGAGCACTGCAGCCCTGAACAGACCTTGTGGCTAGCTACTCAAGTCGCAGCTGGCTGGCTTGCAGCAGCACTCTCAGCTCCCTGGTGGCTGCAGCTGGCGAGGGAATCCAGGGAATCACTTTGAGGGCCCTGGTCCTGACCAGAATGCAGCTCGGGCGAGGCCCCTGCTTAGATGGTGCTGTGCTCTGCGGGGTCCTGGCTCAGAGGAGGCCTGCTAGGGCCCACCAGCAACTGTGCCTCCAGGAGACTGTTGATGCTCGGCGTGGCGGGAGAGTGAGTTAATAGAGGCGCCTTGCCCTTTTCCTTCGGAGTTCTGTCTCCCCTCTACCTGGGGGCTCAGGAAGGAGTCACAGCTGTAGAAACAAACCCCACAGAAGAGCAGAGCCTACCTGTGCATCAGAAGCAAAGGGGGTCCTGGTCACTGTGTCCCCTGCAGAGGAGCCTAACCTGGGAAGGTCCCTGAGCCATGCCAGGCAGAGCTTGTGGTGGGGGCAGTGCCTTCATTCCCCCAAAGGCCCCTGCATGGGGTTGGGTGTGAGGCTGTGCCCTGCTTCCTCTGACTCCTGTCTTCTTTATGTGCATAAGGCTTTTGTAGATTCCCTCCAGTTCCCTTCACGCTCAGCCTGGGCAAAGGCAGGGTGTTCCCACCTCATTTATGACCTTGGGGGTGGGGGTGTGGAGCAGGCCACAAGGTTCCAGTATATATTTTCTGTGTTAGGATTGGCTGTGGTTTGTTTTGGGTTTTTTGTTTTTGAGATGGAGTCTTGCTCTCTTCCCCCAGGCTGGATGCAGTGCAGTTGCGTCATCTCACCTCCTGCGTTCATGAATCCTGCCTCAGCCTCGCAAGTAGCTGGGATTACAGGCAGCCACCACCATGCCTGGCTAGTTTTTTATTTCTAGTAGAGACGGCGTTTCACCATGTTGGCCAGGCTTCCCACCCCCCTCTTAACCACAGAACTTTGGTCACAGTAAAACTTGTAAACCCTGCTTTAAAAGAAAAACCTGAATCAGCCTGTATCACACAGAGCGCACTGCAGTACCAGCCCACAGTGGTGACGGCGCCCCAGCCCCATGCTGTGGTTCCACAGGGGGTGTCGGGTGTGAGCCGCTCCCTTTCGGTGCCCACCCAGGTCTGCTCGGTACCGGCCGGAGGTGCTGGGCATGTGATTCCCATAGAGCCTGCTCCCACAAGGGACAAATGACAAAGCCTGCCGTTTTCAGAGAGAATATCTGTGAATAAATGCTGAGTAACGTCAAGAGTGCCTAGGACTGCAGGAGCCTTCGTGCCAGACTGGAGACCCTGCTGCCCGGGGCCACACGTGGGCATCAGACCACTCTTGGGAGGCTCTGGCTGGAGCTGGAGGAAGATGGCACAGCCCCACCTACTCACCTACATGGGTGTGCCTCAGTGCCACCCAGCTCCTGCCTGGGGCCTGGGCTCTGGAGCGGGCTGGCTCTGACCGCCTGACTGGTGACAGGGTCCATACCCTGTAACTCAAGGCTTCCTGATTCCTTAACTTCCGGATGCTGTCATGACTGCACTTAGCAACAAAACCCAAAGCACAGAGCAGGTGAGTGAGTGGACCTCAGGCGCTTCAGGGAGGCCGGCGCCCTCCCTGGCACAGAGGCCCCCTCTCAGGGAAGCCGGCACCCCTCCCTGGCACAGGACCCCCCTCAGGGAGGCTGGCACCCCTCCCTGGCACAGGGGCCCTCTTAGGGAAGCCGTCACCTTGCCAAGGGGTAGGACCCCAGGCTTCAAAGGAAAACGGAAAAAAAATGGGGGCTTTTTCTGTTACAGAAGAGAAGCTGGTGGCTTTGGTAAAACCTGGAAGCGGGTGAGAGGTTTTCATGAAAAGCCCGTGAGCTGTCAGCCCCCGGCACAGAGAGAGGGCCTGCCCTGCCCAGGTGACCTTGCAGCGTCTGGAGGACAGGGCCCCATCCAGACACTGGAAGTCTCCACTTCCAACTGGCAACTGGGCCTGAGCCTGGCTGGAGAGGAAGGGTCCCAGCACATGGAGACAAGCAGGACGGGGCCTCCATCTCCCCCGACACCAGGGAGCTGCTTTTCTCCTTCGTGTTGGGGGACAGGGAAGACAGCCCCACAGGAGATTAGAAAGAACAGGGTCCAGCAAAATGAAATACTGAAACTAGAGAGAGGAACCAGAAGGCAGCCACGGTATTGGCAAAGAGCTCAAGGACGGGGTGGAAGTCACGCACCAGAGCTGGGGTGGTGAGGCCCTGTCACTGGGCGGAGGACGAGGTGGAAGTCACCCACCAGAGTGGGGTGGTGAGGCCCTGTCACTGGGCAGAGGACGGGGTGGAAGTTGCGCACCAGAGTGGGGTGGTGAGGCCCTGTCACTGGGCA
>NW_016107824.1:577772-581790 GCF_001604975.1 Cebus imitator | reverse complement strand
CACTGGGCAGAGGACGGGGTGGAAGTCGCCCACCAGAGTGGGGTGGTGAGGCCCTGTCACTGGGCAGAGGACGGGGTGGAAGTCGCCCACCAGAGCTGGGGTGGTGAGTCCCTGTCACTGGGCACAGAATGTCTCTTGCATCTGAAATTACCTCTGACAGTGGAAAACAAGATGTGGCCCACACCTATGTTCCTGCTCGGGAGGCCGTGACAGGAGATCACTTGAGCCCAGGAGCTCAAGGCCACAGCATACCATGAGTGAGCCTGTGAACAGCCACTGCCCTCCAGCCTAGGTGACAGAGCAAGACTCTGTCTTCCAAAAAAAAAAAGAGAAATAAATAAAAGATACGGGCTGGGCGTGGTGCCTCACACCTGTAATACTAGCACTTTGGGAGGCCAGGGTGAGTGGATTACCTGAGGTCGGGAGTTTGAGACCAGCCTGAGCAACACAGAGAGAGCTCATCTCTACTTAAAATATAAAAACTAGCCAGACGTGATGGCGCATGCCTGTAATCCCAGATATTTGGGAGGCTGAGGCAGGACAATCGCTTGAACCCGGTAGGTGGAGGTTGCAGTGAGCCGAGATCACACTACTGCACTCCAACCTGGGTGCGAAGAGTGAAACTCCATCTCAAAAAAGAAGAGAAAGGATACCAAGTTATGGCAGCAGCTACAGCCACTTACCCTGCAGTTAAGACCTACAAAATTAAGAAGAGGGGAAATAAGCGACAAATTTAAAGCAGTGGCCAGGTGCGGTGGCTCAACCTGTAATCCCAGCACTTTGGGAGGCTGAGGCAGGCTCAACACAAAGTTAGGAGTTCAAGACCAGCCTGGCCAAGATGGTAAAACCCCATCTCTACTAAAATAGAAACAATTGCTGGGATTACAGGCGTGATCCACTAAACTCAGCTAAAAGACTTAAAGTCAGCTTATATGAATTATGTACAAAGAACTAAAATGATAGTGTGAAAACTGTCTCACTAAATACAGATAAATTATTCAAAAATAATTAGCTGGAAATTCTATAGTTGAAAACTAAAGTAATTGAATTTGAGCTGGTAGAAGCCAGAATCAGCAAACTTGAAGATAGTTCAATTGAGATAATGATATGTGGCCAGGGACGGTGGCTCAGTAAGCCCAAGACTGTGTGAGGCTGAGGCGGGCAGATCCCTGGAGCCCAAGGGTTTTAAACCAGCCCGGGCAACATGGCAAAACCCCGTCTCTACAAAAAAAGTAGCCAGGCGTGGTGGCATGCACCTATAGTCTGAGAGACTCAGGAGGTTGAGGTGGGAGGATTGCTTGAGTCCGGGAGGTGGAGGTTGCAGTGAGCTGAGATCATGCCGCCGCACTGCAGCCGGGGTGACACAGCGAGACTCTTGTTTTGTTTTTGTTTTTTAAAAAGCTCAGAAATGTAAAAGAAGCAAGGTAATTTAAATAGAATACTAGAAAATATTAAACACAAGAAGGCAGTAACGGAAGAGGCGAGAAAGGAAAGTCGTACCACACACACACACACACACACACACACACACACACAGCAAAATGGCAGAAGTCCTTAACAGCAATTAACTGCAAGTGGATTAAACCTTCCAATTAAAAGGCAGAGATTGAAAACCCAGTCTCAATTGAAAAATAAAAATAAAGATAACTAGACAGTTCAACAGTAATGGTGGTATTGGTAACCCCCAACATGGGCACCAAGGAAGGAGAGCTGTGCAAACCCAAGGCACAATTAGTGCCTGAAGAATATCTTAGTGTTATTACTCAGCAATTTCCTTTATATAATCCTTTAGTTTACAGAATTAGTGCCTGAAGTATAACTCACTGCTTACTTATATCTAGCTTATATATAATCATACTTAGTCCCATGTAGTCTTTCTATGTAATCATATGATTACTTAGTACTGCTTACTACTACTTAGTACTGCTTACTACTACTTAGCACTAGTACTTACTGCTTGTAGTAGTTTATAGCAGGAGGAATGCCTGGAGCAGTCACAGAACAGAAGCAGCACATGGAAAAACAGCCAGACCAGGACAAGAACCCAAGACCCGGGCGGTGGCGTCCCTGCCTGAAAGGGCATACGCTGTACGGCAGGCTTGGAGCAGGAGCCTCTCCTCCTGAGAAAGGAGTTGTAGCACCTTGCATCCAGCTCCTGTGGAAAGTCAGCCTCAGGCCTGAGATCCTGGAAGTAACCGAGGGAGAAGAACCCCTCTGTGTGACCAGTCACGGTGGCTGTGCACCCTGTCAGTCTTTTCTTGCTTCTGTGCTAGTTCAAATCATCCTCCCATAAATATCTTAGAGAAGAGCACACGTCTGTCAACTCCCACTGCGCTGGCTTACAGTGTCCTTCTGTTAGAAACCCTTTGAAGTCTCCAGCCCCCAGGCAAGAAGTGTTGCCCACGACACCTGCTGCACACAGCCCACCTCCTTGCCTTGGTGACCTAACGGGGGTGGACCCCTTTTCTGTACACGACCCTCAACTACTGCGCACAGCACGGCCTCCTGCTGCGCACGGCCCACCTCTCTGACTAGGTGACCTAATGGGGTGGCCCCTCGCTTGCTACTTACGTGATGATGTATGCCCTATCACTAAGCCTACAGATGTTGACCTCATGACCCTTCTCCCGCTTGTACCTAATAAATATGCTCTGGGCGTTCGGGGCCTCGCCTGTCTCCTCTCAGAGGTGGCATGGCCCCCCAAGTCCAGCTGCTCAAGTTCTTCATTGTCCTTCCTCTTTACTTCTCAGACCCTGTGCCTCAGCACAGCAATAGGGGACACCCCACAACCCTGTGGGACCAGCAGCCCTACAGGTGGAGTCTTCAGTACCCTCGCTTCCCATAATGGATGGAACAACTGGGGGGAAGAAGATGTACTGGGAAACAGAAGGCCTGAAAAACCACGCTGACTGAGCCCAACGGGCCTCCAGACCACCTGCTGACAGAAAAACACATTCGTCCCAAGTGCACAGGATTCTTCTCCAAAAACACCCTATGTTAGGCCACAAATCACACCTTGGTGAATTAAAACAGATGGAAATAATACAAAGCATGTTCTTCAACTCCCATGGAATGAAATTAGAAATCAGTAACAGGAGAGAATTTGGAGAATTCAAAAACCTGAAAATTAAGTTCTACACTCCCAAATAACCAATAGGTCAAGAACGAGGCCACGAGGGAGGCAGGCGCGGTGGCTCATGCCTGCAATCCCAGCACTCTGGGGGCCGAGCCAGAAGGACCTTTGAGACCAGCCTGGGCTACGCAGCAGGATCCTGTCTCTACAGAAAATACAAAAAGCCTGGCATGGTTGTAATGGGGGAGAGGCAGGAAAGGGCTGGGTAAAGAAAGGCGGGTCCCTGGTGAGGGCTCCGCCCCCATGGGCCTCGGTGAGGACAGGCTCTCCTGCTTTCCTGCCCAAATGCCGCATTTTCCAAGACCACACTGGCATCGTGAGGAGCATGTCAGCAGAGAAGACACAAGTGGCCTGGTCGGCAGGAGGAGGAGGAGGGGGAGGGAGCATGTGATAGGCACCCCAGGCACCAAGCAGCCTTGGGACAAGGTGGAGTTCTGCGGGGGCAATCAGAGGAGAGCCAGAGCCATGGAGCAGCCCAACTCCAGGGGAAAACCTTCTGTCTCCTTTCTGGCTCCCCCGCTGGCGAGGAGCTACTTCCATTTAATAGAACTGTGGTCATTCTCCAAGCCCACGTGTGATTCAATTCCTGTGCACCAGGGCAAGAACCTAGGAGGCAGAAAGTCGTCTGTCCTTGCGACAAGGCAGAGGGTGTAACTGAGCGAATGAACACAAACCGCCTGCAGATGGCAAACTAAAACCACCCTGTAACACACACCCACTGGCGCTTCAGGGGCTGTAAACATTCACCCCAGACACTGGCGTGGGGTCGGAGCCCAGAGCCTGCCCGTCTGTATGCCCCCCTAGAGGGCTGAGCAGCAAGGCCCTGAAGAAGCGAGCCACACCCTCATCACACGCCCCGCAGGGGGTGAGGTCCACGCCTGTCGT
>NW_016107824.1:528805-577342 GCF_001604975.1 Cebus imitator | reverse complement strand
GTATGCCCCCCTAGAGGGCTGAGCAGCAAGGCCCTGAAGAAGCGAGCCACACCCTCATCACACGCCCCGCAGGGGGTGAGGTCCACGCCTGTCGTGAGGCGTTAGGTCTGTGAGGCCACAGGGCAAACCGCTGCCCCCAGATCAGCAGACGACAGAGCTGAGTGGGGCGGATGCCCCCACAGGATCCAGGCTGAGCTGGAAAACCTGAGCCGGACTGGCGAAGCCCTGGCGGCTGGGTGTGTATGACTCAGCGTGATGCCCACGTAGCTGAGTTTCCACCCTGCGCCCAGTGCTTCGGAAGCAGCCTGTGGTAGAAAGCTCCTCTTTGAACCAGAGCAGTTGAGATGGACTAGAGTCAAGACGCTGATCTAACGACTTCCAAAACACGGTCAGACTTCATGATCATCCCATTTCCATGCTGACCACTGGCCATCGCCAAGACAACCGACAGAAGAAGCTGAGAAAAGCAACGCAGCACTGGTTGTGAGAATCCCCGCCCACTGCCAGGGTCTTCCTCCCCTCCCTTTTGACGGCCAGCCCCATCAGGAGAAAAACCCTGCATTTAACCTGCACTGCTCACCTGCTCAGAAGCTGAATTGTGAGCCCAGGCCCTGCCCCTCAGTCTGCCCTGTGTGACACGCCCTCCGTTTTGTGTATCTGCTTCGTGACACCAAAGATGGAAGGACCCCATCTTTTGGGCAGCAGGCTTTGTCAGTACCAGGTGGACAAGCCTGAGAGTTCAGGACCCCCTGGGGGTGCCCAGTCCCAGGAGGCCTCCGTGCTTTTGTGAACTTTACTTCCTGGAATGCTGCCAGGTTCTCACAACAAAAAGCAGAGAAAACCCCTCAGGACTCTGGTGGGGGCAGGGAAGAGGGGAGCACTTTGCAATATGCCAGAGTGTGATGACAAATACCTCATGCATGTGGGGCTTAAAACCTAGATGACGGGTGGATAGATGCAGCAAACCACCATGGTACACATATACCTATGCAACAAACCTGCATACTCAAGGAAAACTAAAATACCAAAAGCACAGTTTGAAAAGACAGAGCAAGCATCAAAATCAGACACATATATGGCAGGAATGCTGGACCATTCCAGCCGAGAATGTAAAGCCATAACTATGAATGTCAGGAGGTTCTAATGCAGACAGAGGCCGGCACGCAGGAACACACAGGCTCTGCAAGCATCCATGGAAACCCGAAGATTGCTAGGGACAAGAAACACTGTAACAGGAGTGGCCGGGCATGGTCGCTCATGCCTAGAACCCCAGCACTTTGGGAGGCCGAGGCAGGCGGATCACCTGAGATCAGGAGTTCGAGACCATCCTGGCCAACAAGGAGAAACCCCGTCTCTACTAAAAGTACAAACATTAGCCAGGCGTGGCGGCAGGCACCTGTAATCTCAGCTACTCAGGAGGCTGAGGTGGGACACTTGCTTGAATCCGGGAGGCGGAAGTTGCAGTGAGCTGAGATGGTGCTGTGCACTCCAGGCAATTGACAGATCGAGACTCCATCTCAAAAGAAAAAAAAAGAAATATGCCTTAAAGGACTTCAGCCTAGACATGGTTCAGGAAGGAATCTCTGAGCTTGAAGATACCTTAGTGGAAACCTCCAAAACTGAAAAGCAAGGAGAACAAAGACTGAGAAAACAGAGCAGAATATCCTGGAACTGTGGGAGAAGTTCAGAAGGTCTGGCTTATGTTTCATTGGAAACCAGAAAGGAAGAAAAGAGGGAGCAGAAGAAACCACAGTAATCCCAGCACTTTGGGAGGTCAAAGCAGGTGGATCGCCTGAGGTCGGGAGTTTGAGAACAGCCTGACCAACATGGTGAAACCCAGTCTCTACTAAAAATACAAAATTAGCTGCGCATGGTGGCATGCACCTGTGATCCCAGCTACTCGAGAGGCTGAGGGAGGAGAATCGCTCGAACTCAGGAGGTGGAGGTTGCCATGGGCCGAGACTGTGCCACTGCACTCCAGCCTGGGCAACAAAGCAAGACTTCATCTTTTTTTTTTTTCTTTTTTTTGAGACGGAGTTTCGCTCTTGTTGCCCAGGCTGGAGTGCAATGGCACGATCTCGGCTCACCACAACCTCCGCCTCCTGGGTTCAGGCAATTCTCCTGCCTCAGCCTCCTGAGTAGCTGGGATTACAGGCACGAGCCACCATGCCCAGCTGATTTTTTTGTATTTTTAGTAGAGATGAGGTTTCACCATGTTGACCAGGATGGTCTTGATCTCTTGACCTCGTGATCCACCTGCCTCGGGCTCCCAAAGTGCTGGGATTACAGGCGTGAGCCACCGCGCCCGGCTAGGACTTCATCTTAAAAAAAAAAAAAAAGAAAGAAAGAAAAGAAAGAAATAGCTGAAGCAATAATGACAGAATTTTCCCCAAGTTCATGTCAGACATGCAGCCACAGATTTGGGAAGCTCACAGAATACCAAGCAGAATAAATCCAGAAAAACTAAACTTTGGCATATCACTTTCAAGCTACAGAAATTCAAAAATGAAGGAAAAATCCTAAAGAAGCTACAGAAGAAAACATTATACCTAAGGAGGAGTAAGTGTAAGAATGACATCCAAGTTCTCCTCAGAAACCAGGCAAACAAGTGAGAGAAGAAAAGAGTGAAACACTGAAAGTGCTTAGACAAAGATAATCACCAACCTAGAAATCTATACCCTGCAAAATTATCTGTCAAAAGTCAAGGAGGGGCCATGTGTGGTGACTCAGGCCTGTCATCCCAGCATTTTGGGAGGCTGAGGCGGGATGGATCACCTGAGTTCATCGAGACCAGCCTGGCCAACACAGTGAAAACCCGTCTCTAGTACAAATACAAAAAAATGAGCTGGGTGTGGTGGCAGATGCCTGTCATGCCAGCTACTCGGGAGGCTGAGGCAGGAAAATCGCTTGAACCTGGGAGGCGGAGGTTGCAGTGAGCTGAGATTGTGCCACTACACTCCAGCCTGGTGACAGTGACAGACTTTATCTCAAAAAAAAAAAAAAAAAAAAAAAAAAAAAACAAAAAAAAAAAAAAAAAAAAAAAAAAAAAAAAAAAAAAAAAAAAAAAAAAATCAAATAAAGGAGAAACATAAATTGAAAAAACTTGCTACCAGTAGGCCTGTCTTGCACGATGTGTTAGAAGTTGTTTAAAGAGAGAACTCCATGGAGAAACAGATTCACTATAGCTGATGTCTATACCAGCTATAGTGAATCTGTTTCTCTATCAAAAATATACAGATCCAGCAGGCAGAAATTCAGTAAGAACGTGAACTCAAAAGGACCATCAATCAACTGGATATAATGCACATCTACAGACCACTTCATCCAACAACTGTAAAATACATGTTCTTCTTAAGCTCACATGCAACAGTCACCAAAATAGACCACATTTTGGGCTCTAAAATACACCTTAACAAATTTAAAAGAATAGAAATCATGCAATGTCTATTCTTAGACCACAATGGAATTAAACTGGAAGTCAGTAAGAGAAAGATAGCTGGAGAATGCCAAAACACTTAGAGATTAAATAACACACCTCCACATAACACACAGATCAAAGAAGAAATCTCAAGAGAACTCTAAAAATATTATTTGAACATAAAACACAACTTATCAAAACTTGAGGGATGCAGCAAAAGCAGTACATAGAGGCCACGTGATAGCACTAAAATGTATGTATTAGAGAAGATGCAAGATCTAAAATCAGTCATCCAAAGTTTCACCTTAGGAAGCTAGAAAAAGAAGAGTAAATTAATCCAATGAAAGCGGGGGAAAAAAAGATAAATAATAACAGAAATCAATGAAATTGAAAACAGGAAATCAATAGAAAAAAAAGCCAGGCATGGTGGCTCAAGCCTGTAATCCCAGCACTTTGGGAAGCCAAGGCAGGTGGGTCACCTGAGCCCATCAGGAGTTTGAAACCAGCATTGGCAACATGGTGAAACCCCATCTCTACTAAAAATACACACAAAAAAATTAGCTCAGTGTGGCGGCAGGTGCCTATAATCCCAGATACTCAGGAGGGTCTCACAGGAGAAATGCTTGAACCTGCGAGGTGGAGGTTGCAGTGAGTGGAAACTGCCACTGCACTCCAGCCTGGGTGACAAGAGTCAAACTCTGTCTCAAAAAAAAATAAAAAAAACCAAAAGCTGGTTGTTTGAAAAGATCGATAAAAGTGTTAAGGTTCTAACCAGGCTAAGAAAGAGAGGACACAGATGACTAATGTTAGAGGTGAAGCCCTATGGACAGCAGCACAACAGCAGAGGGTTGGACGGTGGCTGACGTCTGTAGTCCCAGCACTTTGGGGGGCTGAGGTGAGAGGATCACTTGAATCCGGGAGTTCAAGACCAGTCTCGGCAACATAATGAGCCACATACCATCTCTACAAAATGTTAAAACAGAAGGAACAGAATGGAGAGTGCAGAAATATACCGACGTTAATACAGTCACTGATCTTTGACAAGCAAAGGCAGGGCAATGAAGCAGAACCATCTTTTCTTTCTTTCTTTTTTTTTTTTTTGGGACGGAGTTTCGCTCTTGTTACCCAGGCTGGAGTGCAGTGGCGTGATCTCGGCTCACCGCAACCTCCGCCTCCGGGGTTCAGGCAATTCTCCTGCCTCAACCTCCTGAGTAGCTGGGATTACAGGCACGCGCCACCATGCCCAGCTAATGTTTTTTTTTGTATTTTTAGTAGAGACGGGGTTTCACCATGTTGACCAGGATGGCCTCGATCTCTTGACCTCGTGATCCACCCACCTCGGACAAAGTGCTGGGATTACAGGCTTGAGCCACCGCGCCCGGCCAGAACCATCTTTTCAACAAATGATATGGGAACAGCTGGACGAGCATGTGCAGAAGATGAATCGAGACACAGACTCAAACCCATCACAAAACTAACTAAAAATCAGTACCTGACCTAAACGTAAGGCACAAAGCTATCGAATTCCTAGAAGGTAACATGGGAAAGGCCAGGCACGGTGGCTCACCTGTCTCAAAACAAAGACAAAAAAAGAACCAAAGACACGGACAGACACCTCTGCAAAACTAAACAGACGGCAAATCAACACGTGAAAAGATGATCTGACTCTCAGGTCATCTGGGATATGGATATTAAAACCGTGAGACTCTCTACGCATCTATGAGAATGCTCCAAACACGGCACTGTGACACCACCAAACGCTGGACCTTGATTGCTGGTGTAAATGCAGAAAGGGTACAGCCACGTCGGATGACAGCGTGATGCTCAATACTGAGAGCCAGCCTGACTGCATTGAAGGATGAAGAGCATTGATCCAGGTGTGTCTGTGAGGGCTGGGAAAGGCGGACCCACCCTTAATCCGGATGAACACTATCTAATGAGCTGCCCACGAGGCTAGAATGAAAAGCAGACAGAAAAATGTGAAAAGGGAGAAGGGCCCGGCCTCCCAGCCTCCATCTTTCCCCCGTGCTGGATGCTTCCTGTCCTGGAGCACTGGACTCCGAGTTCTTCAGCTGTGGAACTCAGACTGGCTCTCCCTACTCCTCAGCCTGCAGATAGCCTGTGGTAGGACCTTGCAGCTGTATGAGTTAATACTTAATAAAGTCCATATATTTTCCAGTAGCTCCTTCCCTCTAAAAAACCCTAATACAGATTTTGGTACCAGGTGTCGTTCTAGAGAAACAGAATATTAAGGATGAAGTTCTTTCATTGGTTTTGGGGTTTCTGGAGTTGGGTGCTTAACATGATTAGACCCAAAATGCTAACGACTCTACTCCTTATAGTGTGGAGAACACTGATAGTCCTTGGCATGAACTGTTTAGAGAGTTATGCAAAATAAATGCACGTGACACTCCTGATCCGATGCTTGTGAGAGGCAAGGAGTTTAGTGACGCCTTACATAATACCAGTGAGAGACGTGAAAGTTCTCCTTCAACGTTTACATATTTGACTAGTTATGAGGAGGAAGAGTTACAATCTCTCACTATGACCATTAGCCGCTATTAGCATAAACATATACCCATGTATATATATTCTCTAAATCAGCTATGTCTTAAAACAGCTGCCTTGACCCACTCTGGCATGTCTTGAGCTGCAAACCCTGGAGCATGCCATTCCTTATGTGGAAACCCCCGGCCTTCTCCTGCCAGCTTCCTCCTCCTCCTTGTCTTCTTTCCCCTTATCTATTCAGGAAATTTTCAAGTTTTTCGCCATTTACAACAGAACCAAAAACAACCTAAGATGTAGGAAAAACATTAATTAAGGAAGTAGAAGACTTGTATACCCCTGGATGGGCGTGGTGGCTCACGCCTGTAATCCCAGAACTTCGGGAGGCCAAGGCGGGTGGATCACAAGGTCAGGAGTCTGAGACCAGCCTGGCCAACCTGGTCAAACCTCGTCTATACAAAAATAGAACAATTAACTGGGCATGTTGGCAAGCACTTGCAATCCCAGCTACTCGGGAGGCTGAGGCACGAGAACTGCTTGAACCTGGGAGACAGACCTGGCAGCGACTGAAGACCGCCCCATTGTGCTCCAGCCTGGGTAAGACTCGATCTCAAAAAAAGACTTGTATACCCCAAACCATGAAATATTTCTGAAAAATTAAAGACAACCTAAATAAAAGATATCTTGTGTTCAAGACCTGGGAGACTTTATTCTATTTATTTTTTGAGCAGTGTTCTCACTGTCGCCCAGGCTGCAATGCAGCAGTGTGATCCCAGGGCTTTAGAGCACCAGGCCCAGGTGCTCCTCCCTCCACCTCCCTAATAGCTGGGACTACAGCTACACTCCACCACGCCTGGCTGTTTTTTCTATGTTTTGTAGAGATGGGGTTTCGCTATGTTGCCCAGGCTGGGCTCAAATTCCTGGACTCCCTCCTCAGCCTCCCAAAGTGCTGTAATGGCAGGAGTGAGCCACCACGCCCAGTGAAAGGAGACTTCATATTGTTAAAATGGCAAAACTCTCCAAAACATTCTACAAATTCAGTGCAATTCAATGCAAAAAGCCCAAGGGATTTTTTTCTCTTTTTTTTCTCAGAAATGCAAAGGGGTGCCTCAAATTCCTATGAAACTGCAAAGGACCTCAAATATTCAAAAACAATCTTGAAACAGAAAAACAAAGCTGGAAGATGCCCACTTCTTAATTTCAAAATATAGTAGTCACTACTCTAATAAAAACGGCGTGACGACAGCGTGAAGGCGGACATGGCTCAATGGGATGAACAGGAAAGTCCATGTATAAGCCAGGGAGCCTTGTTTCAATTGAGAGGGTAGTTTTTTCAACAGATGGTGCTCAGAGAAACGAATATCCACATGTTAAACAGCAAAGTTGGACTCATCACGCCCTATACAAAAATGAACTCAAATTGGATCAAATATCCAAACATAAGTTACAACTAAAACTTAGAAGGACACGTAGGTAAAACCTTCATGAACTTGGACTTGGTAATGATTCTTGGATATGACACCAGAACCACAAACACAAAAAGGAAAATAATAAACTGAACCTCATGACGATTGAACACTTTATCAAAGAACAGCAGCAAGACAGCGGCAAGACAGCTAGAGAATGGGAGAAAATACTTGCAAATTGTACATATAAGAATCCAGTAGGGCAGGCTGCGAGGCCCACACCTGTAATCAGCCCTTTGGGAGATCACCTGGGCTGGGAGTTTGAAACCAGCCTGGCTAAAACAGTGAAACCCCATCTCTACTAAAAGTACAAAAAAGAGCTGGGCACGGTGGCGCACGCCTGTAATCCCAGCTACTAGGGAGGCTAATGGGAGGAGAATCACTTGAACCCTAGAAGCACAGGTTGCAGTGAGCCGAGATTGTACCACTGCACTCCAGCCTGGGCAACAGAGTGAGACTCCATCTCAGAAAAATAAATAAATTTTCTTAAATTTAGACTCTGCTCATCGCCACTTTCTCTCTGCACCTGCGAGGTCTCTGCAGGGCTGGCCCCAGTGAGGGGGTGGGGCAAGGGGGCGGGTTGGGGGGAAATAAACAGTGGGGGTGGCCTGGGTCCTGTCCCAGCGCGGCCCCCATCCAAGGAATATTATTCACTCATGAAAACGCACGCGGTCCTCATCCCCGCTCTACCGGGGACGAACCTTGAAGACGGGATTCTAAGCCAAAGACGCCAGACACAAAAGCCACAGCACGTCGGGCTCCATTGAATGGATGTCAGAACGGCAGGGCGGAGGCTTCAGGGCCGTGGAGGGGCTCGGGGAGCGGAGGAAGCTGGTGCAGAGCGCAGTGAGGCCGCGGCACTCGCGTGTGTGAGAGTGTGTGTGTGTGCGCGCGCGCGTGTGTGCGTGTCTGTGTCTGGGGGGGGGAGGAGGGGGCACTGAGCTTGAGCCCGGTGCCGCGGGTTACGTGATGTGAATTCCACCTCGGTAAAAGTGTAGGCAGCAAACAGTGTTCTTAAACGCAGGAACGTGCCAATTCCAATTGCGAACGCAAACGCAAAACACCGACAAAGCGAAAGAAGACAAACTGGGAGTCAGAAAACTCAGGGGTGACCCGCAGGAATCGCCGTAACTGTTCTCACAAATGTTACCGCGGAAACAATCGGACTTGAAAATAAACGCGACCTACCTGGTTCTCGAAGGGGAGAGGGAACCCGGCGAAAGGCGTGCGTTCTCCCTGGCTCGCCCTGGCGACGCCGCGCAGGCCTCGAGCTCCGGAGCTGCGGCTTCAGAACCCGCGGGTCACCTGGGAGCTCCTCCCGCAAAACCAGGCGAAAGCTCCCGGCGTGGAGAAGGGCAGGCGGCTGCCCTCCCCGACCTCGCCACGCCGGACGTCGCGCGCCCCGAGCAACCTGCGTGCACCTGCGCCCCGCGCGCACCTGAGCGCCCGGCCACGCCCACGCCTCCACGTGCCGCCCCCCACTGGGCCCCGCCTCTCAGTGGCTCCAAGCCCCGCCCCTCTACAGCCCCGCCCACAGCACAGTTTAGCCCCGCCCTCGGGCCCCGCCCACACACCATCCCGGGTCTAGGCCCCGCCCCCAACCTGCGGCGCTCCCCGCCCGCCCCGCCCACCAATCCCTGCAGAGCCCCGCGGGGCTGCACCCCGCGTGCCTGGAGCTCCTGCCCGCTCCTGTGCAGCCGGGTCACCCAGGTGCGCCCCTTTCTCGCTGCCCGGCAGCCCCAGGCCCTCCCCGCCCGCAGCCTGCGGAGGCCCTGGATGTCCCTTCTCCGCCCTCCCTGGCGCCTCTGCCCCGGGCCACCCTCCCGTCATCCTGGGCTCCCCTCTCGGGGGCGGCCACCTGGCCGAAGGTCCCGCAGACGCGCGCGCACGGCCCAGGCCCCCAGAGGGGCTCCTCTTAGGCTCCGGGTGGGGGCTGCGGGGCGGCCCGGGGAGCAGGAGGTTTGGAGTTGAAGGCGCCGGTGGGTTAGCAGGGCCTGGAATCTGCTCCACTACCACCAGCGTGCAAACTGCGACGGGGCTGCCACATCTCTGCCAGGGCCTGCCTGGGGCCCTGGAACCGGCCGGCTTCTCTCTCCACCCGCCTCCGTCCGGTGTCCCCACCTGCTGTCCTGTTTGGTGCTTGGATCCCCATCAGTTTTCACAAAGCTTCGGATTTAAAAAAATATATATATCCGGGGTACACGTGCAGGACGTGCAGGCTTGTTAGGTGGGTAGACATGGGCCATGGTGGTTTGCTGCACCTATCAACCCATCACGTAGGTATGAACCCGGCATGCATTAACTATTTTTCCTCAAGCTCTTCCCATCCACCCCCCACAGGCCCGAGTGTGCGTTGTTTCCCTCCCTGTGGCCATATGTTCTCATTGCTCATCTCCAACTTGCGTGTGAGAACATGCCATGTTTAGTTCTCTGTTCCTTCATTACTTTGCTGAGGATGATGCTTCCAGCTCCATCCATGTCCCTACAAATGTCATGATCTTTTTTTTTTTTTACAGCTGCACAGTATTCCTTGCTGTATATGTACCACATTTTCTTTATCCAGTCTATCACTGATGGACATTGGGGTTGATTCCATGTCTATGCTATTGTGAATAGCGCTGCAGTGGTGAAATCACCAAAAGGAATTTCAACAAAAGCAAAAATTGACAAATAGGATCTAATTAAATGAAAGATCTAATTAAACTTTTGCATAGCAAAAGAAACTACCAGAGTGAACAGAGACCTTTTGCAATCTCTGCATCTGACAAACGTCTAATATCCAGAATCTACAAGGAACTTAATGAAATTTACAAAAAAATCCATTAAAAAGTGGGCAAAGGACATGAACAGACACTTCTCAAAATAAGACATACATGCAGCCCACAAGAAAAAAGTTCAACATCACTGAGCATCAGAGAAACGCAAATCAAAACCACAGTGAGATATCGTCTCACGCTAGTCAGAATGGCAATTATTTATTTTTTTGTTTGTTTGTTTGTTTTGAGACACAATCTCTGTCACCCAGGCTGGAGTGCAGTGGCATGATCTCAGCTCATTGCAACCTCTGCCTCCTGAGTTCAAGTGATTCTCCTGCCTCAGCCTCCCAAGTAGCTGGAATTACAGGCAAGTGCCGACACGCCTGGCTAATTTTTATATTTTTTGTAGAGATGGGGTTTCACCATGTTAGCCAGGCTGGTCTTGAACTCCTGACGTCAGGTGATATACCCACCTCAGTCTCCCAAAGTGCTGGGATTACAGGCGTGAGCCACCGTGCCTGGCACAGAATGGCAATTATTAAAAAGCCAAAAAACAGGCCAGGCATGGTGGCTTATAGTTGTAATCCCAGCACTTTCAGAGGCTGAGGTGGGTGGATCACCTGAGGTCAGGAGTTGGAGACCAGCCTGGCCAACATGGCAAAACCCCATCTCTACTAAAAACACAAAAATTAGCCTGGCGTGGTGACACGTGCCTGTAATCCCAGCTACTCAGAAGGCTGAGGCAGGAGAATCGCTTGAACCCGGGAGGCGGAGGCTGCAGTGAACTGAGATCGTGCCACTGCACCCCAACTTCGGCTACAGAGAGAGACTACATCTTGAAAGCAAAAGCAAAAAAAAAAAAGTAACAGATGCTGGCAAGGTTGCAGAGAAAAAGGAACACTTTTACACTGTTGGTGAGAGTGTAAATTAGATCAAGCATTGTGGAAGAGTCCTTAAAGATTTAGAACCAGAAACACCATTTGACCCAGCAATCCCATTGCTGAGTATATACCCAGAGAAATGTAAATCATTCTATTATAAAGACACCTGCACTTATATGTTCAAAACGTTGGATTTTAAAGTAAAAGCTCAGGGATAGCAGAGCCCCCAGCAGTACATTAAGCTGGGTGAGAAGAGCCAGGAACTGGAAAGGGGAGGAGGAGGCCCAGAGCTGAGGTCAAGGGTCAAGGGCCTCGCAGGGAAATGCCGCTGAGCACAGGTCTCCAGCAGCTGCCTGAGTCCCTCTTGAAATGGGCAGGGCAGGGCGGGGGCGGGTGCTGGGGCTCATTTCTTAAGCCTGCCTCATGGCTATGGCCCTTAGCTGGGTGGGGCTGGGGCTGTGTCTATGATGCCACAGAGGCCGTAGGTGTACCTGGGGTCCCTGATAATTGGAGGTGGATCCTGGGGCACTTTGCTGAAGCCAGCGGTGGTCCCATCTGGCCCTTCACACCGACCCTCACGGGTGCCCATACATGTCTGCCAGCCGGGCGAAGCGGGGCCCCCAGTCACTGAGGTAGTCGTAGTCCTGATCCTCATCGCCCTGGCTGGACAGGATGGAGCTCAGCGTCCCCGCCACGGAGCCCTCGCCCTCGTAGTCATAGATGAGGGCTGTGTCATAAGGCGGCACCCTGGGGTCACTGTCCGCAGCCTCCAAGCCCTGAGAAGAAGCCTGGAGAGCTCAGGACGCACGTAGGGGCCAGCAGGTGCCCCGCCTTCCCCCACCCCACCGTGGCCACAGACCATGGCAAAGCCAGCTCCAGGCAAGGTCTCAGGAAGGGTAAGCTGCCCACGTCCGGGGCGAGGTCTGCGAGGAGGCACAGCTTCCTGAGGGCACAGCAGAGGGCGTGAAGAGGGTGCAGTGGGCCATCCCCTTCCTCAGGATTAGGCCAGTGGCCAGCCGGTCCCCCAGGGCTCTGCCTGCCCCAGCAGGTGGAAAGGGGTTGCTCCCATCACCCTGGTCTCCTCGTCCTGGTGGCCCCTGTCCACTGACGCCAGAACCCGAGCCTCCCGGACACTCCCACTGCAGGACAGCCCTCCTGCCTTTCCGAGGCTCTGTGCACACCTCCGTCCTCTCAGCTCGTGGGGACACACACTCTCCTAGCCGGGGGTGCGCACCTCTGCTGGGGGCTTTCTCTGAGCCAGGTGCTACAGGTGCAGGCAGGCCCAGGGAAGGGTTCCCTGCACGCCCCCATCCCAGGTTTCCCATGCTCACATCCAGCCTGTGGGCGGCAGGGAAGAGTTAACGCTGCGTCTAAAGGGGCTCTTGGGGAGGCCTTGATTCCGCTGATAGCCAACAAAGCCAGGGGATGCTCCCGTGGCTGCTCCTCCCCCTCCACGGTGGACACGGGACAGCGGACGGGTCTGTGGCCACGCCACTCCCTCCATGCAAAGACCTGCGTCGTGGGTGCAGACCGATGGCCTGGTTGAGGCAGTGGCAGGGTGGCTTCCACACCCCCACCCGCACTCCATCTTCCTCTTCGGGTGCCCTTGGAGCCAGCTGCACCCTGCTGGCGCTCCTCTCCCAGCCCGGCGGGCCGCGCTTGTCCCCAGGAGCCTCCCCGTCCCCGCTGGTGCACCCTCCACTGACACTGGAGCACCTCGGCCGGAAGCTCAGCGGACACACAACAGAGACTCTGGAAAGGCTGTGTGTGCTGTATGTTCGCATGCGTGGGTGGCACGCGCGCATGTCCCGTGAGCATACAGGTGACGGTCCGGGTGTAAACGTGCGTGCGTGTGTGTACCTGGGTGTCCCCAGGAGCACCTACATCACTGACGAAGTCGGCGATGTTCAGGGGGCGGGCGGCCGCCCCAGAGGCAGGCTCAGCGCAGTTGAGGGGCGCGGCTGGGAGCCCGCGAGGCTGAGTGACAGCGCAGCTGCGTGGGGGCGGGGCGGGAATGAGTGACAGTCTGTGTGTGTAGGGTGGGGCCAGGCCGTGCGCTGAGTGATAGCGCGTGCAAGTGTGGGCGGAGCCGGGCCGAGGCCGAGGGGCGGGACCTGGGTGAGCGGGGCGGGGCCGAGGGCCGAGTGACAGCGCGTGCACGTGTGGGCGTAGCCGGGCAGAGGCCGAGGGGCGGGACCTGGGTGAGCGGGGCGGGGCCGAGGGCTGAGTGACAGCGCGTGCCGAGCTCTGGCGGGCAGGGCCACGGCGAGGTCTGAGAAGCGCGGGTTTTGGGGTCCAGAGTGGAGCGAGAGGCGAGGCTGTGCGGAAGGCAGGGTGGGGGCGCCGGTCAGGGACCAGCCTGGATTCCTTCCTGCTTCACTTCCTGCTCCTTGGGCCCAGCCCCGCCCCTGCTGGCGCAACCCCAGAGTCCCATTTCCTTAGCCCCTCCCAACGGCTCCTGGGACACCCCCAGATCCCCTGGTCCGCTCGCCTCCTTCAGCCACGGTGGGTAGCTAGGCGGGGATATTGCCTTCCATATATATTTAGTTTAGTTTAGTTTAGTTTCAGATGGAGTCTCACTCTTGTCACCCAGGCCGGAGTGCAATGGCACGATCTCGGCTCACTGCAACCTCCGCCTCCCGGGTTCAAGCGATTCTCCTGCCTCAGCCTCCCGAGTAGCTGGGATGGATCCCAGGCATGAGCCACCACGCCAGGCTAATATTTGTATTTTTAGCAGAGATAGGATTTTACCATGTTGGCCAGGCTGGTCTTGAACTCCTGACCTCACGCAATCCACCTGCCTTGGCCTCCCAAAGTGCTGGGATTACAGGTGTGAACCATGGCACCTGGCCAGAAGCTACCTAAGTCTTTAACCAGTGACTTCAATCTGGTTAGTCCCGTCTCAGTGGTTTGTAAATAGCCCACACTCAGATAAGCCTCAGTAAAAATGTAACCGAGCAATCTCTTGGGGGGAATCATGTCCACAGTGTGTAGATAACCTCCTCACTGTAGATAACCTTCTCTACTCCTGCGTCTTCCTCTGAACCAACCAGTGCTCTCCAGCGGTAGCTCTGAAGAAGCAACAGGGCTGGGCACTGTAAAAACCTGCATCAAGACCCTAATTCTGGGCACATGTCAGAGCAGGCTAGCAACCTGTCCCAGCTGTCACGTCTGTAGCGCCAGCTACCTGGGCATGTCCTCACCCACTATGTCAGTTTCACATTCTTCTAAATCCCCTTCCCCCCCCCCCCTTTTTTTAATATGGCGGTTCGCCATGTTGGTCAGGCTGATCTTGAACTCCCGACCTCAGGTGATCTGCCCGCCTTGGCCTCCAAAGTGCTTGGATTACAGGCGCGAGCCACCATGCCCGGCCAATCTTTTTATTTTTTAAAAAAGAGTCTCGCTCTGTCGCCCAGGATGGAGTGCAGTGGCGTGGTCTTGGCTCACTGCAACCTTCACCTCCCAGGTTCAAGCGATTCTCGTGCCTCAGCCTCCATAGTAGCTGGGATTATAGGCACATGCCATCACATCCGGCTAATTTTTTTTTTTTTCCTGTATTTTTAGTGGAGATGGAGTTTCACCATGTAGCCCAGGCTGGTCTCGAACTCCTGTCCTCAGGTGATCTGCCTACCTCGACCTCCTAAAGTGCTGAGATTACAGGTGTGAGCCACCACACCTGGCCAACATTATTCTAAATCTAATAAACCAATTTATGTCCTCCACCTTCAGGTCATCCAGCTCCAGGTGGCCCTCATTGAGGGATAGGTCCTCTCGATATTCAAGAGCCACCCTTCTATGGCGGACCCCTGGACTGCCCATCGGGGTGACAGGACAGAGGCAAAATCCTGCCCGTCTCCCTGGATACCTATCCCTGGCTGGGCACCGCTTTTGGCAATCCAAGAAGCCAGCCCTGCCCTGACAGCTCTCAGGAGGCCAAGACTCACAGAACCACTGCCACCGCCCCTCTGCAGCAGCCAGCAGTTACAGAAGACTGACGTTTGTCCATTTTCCCTCAAGAATTGGGGTCTTGAACTCTGGCGGGAGGAGATGTTAGAGTGGGTAGCCAGAGGAGTATGAGCAGGGCAGGAGGGGGCTCCCCCGACCACACACACGCAACAGGAGTGCCAGCCACCATCAGGTGATGCTCAGGCATCCTAACTGTCTCTAAAGCAGTAATTGGTCACAGCCAGTGCCAGGGAAAGACAGCCTCCTAATAGAAAACACCCGAAGCTGGTGATGAGCAGCTTCCCAAGAAGAGCCCAGGGGCTGGGTGAGGGGGAGGTCACACAGGATCCCGCATGATGTCAGCATAGGAAACCCCAAGCCAGAAGGCCACACCACACACTTGCCTGTGAAGCCGCCCCCTTGGCCTTCTTCCAAGCCTACGTTCCTTCCTTTCACTCTGGCTGTAACGCTTGCCTCGGTCTCTCCCTCTGCCTTATGACTCTCAGCTGAATTCTTTCTTCTAACGAGGCAAGAACTGAGGTTGCTGCAGACCCGGATTCATCGCTGGTGACAACTTGTTCCCCGAGGCCCCGGCCTGGAGCACCTTCCATCCGCTGCTGCTACAGAACGCCTCATCCCTCGATGCCCAAGGTCAACGCTGCCGGCTCCTCCTGGGGCCTCCTTGCCACTTTGGCCAGAAGCCCTCCCTCCTGTTGAGTGTGGCACCTGCTCTCCCCCCCGAGACCCCGCCCCCAGGAGGGCACGGCACAGCTCAACACCCGCACAGGCCCCGCCCAATCAGGGAGGTCTTGGAGGGAGGGTGGAGGGCGCTGCTGGGGGGAGGACCTGTTCTTCTGAGCAGGCAGGTTGGGGAGTGGGGGTTGCTGACAGCCCAGGGCCCCGTGGGGAGCCTGTTCTTCTGTGGTGGGAGCAGGCCCTGTGGTGGGAGCAGGCCCTGTGCTGTGCTCTCCTCTCTCTGCAGTGGGCTGGGCACCTCTGCTTTCCTCTCCCCAGGGGGTGGCTGAGCAGGTGCAGGCACTGTGGGTAACCCCCCATATAGGCACCTAGGAAAGAGACCTAAGCAGAACCCTGGCACAGTTAGGGCTTGAAGAATACCCAGCTATTTCCTTTTATATAATCCTTTATATAATCATGTATTAGTTTATAGAATTAGGGCTTGAAGAATTCCTTTATATAATCCTCTGTATATAATCATATAATAGTTGACAGTAAGAGTGCCTAAAGAATATTTCCCTACATATATACCTATAATCATATCTTAGTTCATAGTTGGAGAAATGCCTAGAGTGGACACAGTACAGAGCGTGAATTAAGGAATAAACAGCTTATAATCGGAGGAATGCCTGGAGCAGACACAGTGCAGAGCATGATTTAAGGGAAAACAGTTACACCAGGACAAGAACCCATGGCCCAGGCGGCAGCGTTCAGTGACGTAAAGATACCCGCTGGATGGCAGGCTTGGGGCGAGAGCCACTCCTCCTGATAAAGGAGTTGTAGGACCTTGCTCCAGTTCTTGTGGAAGGCTGCCCTCAGACCGGCAATCCACCTTGGTGACTGTGAACTTTATCAGCTCTTGCTACTGTGCTGCTCGAAAAGCATTCTCCCATAGAACCCATTGGAAGCTGCCAGAAGGTGGCGGTAACCTTGACAGCTGTGTCACTGCTGTGTGACTTAAAGCATCCTCCTATAAATCTTAGAAGTAGATTGCCCATAGATAGAAGTATCGCACACTGCACCCTCTTCACTGCGCACGGCCCACCTTCAAGCCTCGGTGACCTAATGGGGGTGGACCCCTTACTGCGCACGGCCCTTGCCTTCATGGGAACGGGCCCCTTGCTGCGCACTGTCCACCTCCTGGCCTAGGTGACCTAATGGGGGTGGACCCCATGTTTTATTGCTCATGACCCTATCACTATCCTTAAAGATGATTTCACTCACTGCCCTGCCCCCTCACCTATACACAATAAATACTCACGCTTCTGGTCATTCGGGGCCTCGCCTGTCTCCGCTCATAGGTGGTGTGGCCCCCTGAGCCCAGCTGCGTTTTCCTTGTACTTCTGTGTCCTGTCTCTTTATTTCTCGGATCCTGTGCCTCAGCACAGCATAAGGGACATCTCACGACCCTGTGGGCCATCAGCCTTACAGGCACCATCTGTGCCTTTGGCCTGCTTGGAACTTTTGTTAAAGACATTTGAATGTAATAATGTGGTAATAATTCTGGAAGTCAGACTCTCCCCCTTCCCCTGGGTTTGCTGGGTTTTTTTGTTGACTGTTTTGGTTTCAGTTGTGATGGCTGCCTCTGTGCTGATGGTCAGCCTGCGGTGTAAAGTGAAGACTTTCTCACACCTTTCCTGATCCCCTGTCAATTCATATCTATTTATAAGATATATATGTTTAGAGACAGGGCTCGCTGTGTAGCCCAGGCTGGTGTGCAGTGATGCTATTACGGCTCACTGCAGCCTCAAACTCCTGGGCTCAAGGGATCCTCCTGCCTCAGCCTCTGGAGGACCTGGAAGCACAGGCTAATATTTTAAACTCTTTTTGCAGAGACGGCATCTCCCTGTTTCCCAGCCTGATCTCAAACTCCAGGGCTCTAGCGACCCTCCCACCCTGAGCTCCCAAATTGCTGGGATTCCAGTCATGAGCCATCATGTCTGGTTTAAATGTCTTTTCTTTTTTTTTTTTTTGAGATGGAGTTTCACTCTTGTTACCCAGGCTGGAGTGCAATGGCGCGATCTTGGCTCACCGCAGCCTCCGTCTCCTGGGTTCAGGCAATTCTCCTGCCTCAGCCTCCCGAGTAGCTGGGACTACAGGCATGCACCACCATGCCCAGCTAATTTTTGTATTTTTAGTAGAGACGGGGTTTCACCATGTTGACCGGGATGGTCTCGATCTCTTGACCTCATGATCCACCCACCTCGGCCTCCCAAAGTGCTGGGATTACAGGCTTGAGCCACCGTGCCCGGCCTAAATGTCTTTTCAAGAAGTTTAAAAATTACTCTCTAGCTGGGCAGGATGGTTCATGCCCGTAATCCCAGCACTGTGGGAGGCTCTGCGGGGAGGACCACTTGAGGCCAGGAGGTCGAGGCTGCAGTGAGCCGTGACAGCAGCACTGCACTCCAGCCTGGGCGACAGAGCGAGATCCTAAAAAAAAAAAAAAAAAGGAAAAGAAAACAGAAGGAAAACTACCCCTTAAAGGGTATTTTCAGGCTTTTAATCTGTTGGATTGTCGTTTTCAGGATTTTACACCGTAGGGATTTGAATCTTTCGTGACTTCGACATTTGGGATTCTGCTCTTGGAGATGGCTGAAATGCGTTTTAAACAGAGAAGCAGAGCTCAGATGAGCAGCCTTGTAGTCATTTAGGTCCTGTCTTCTCTGTGTGCCCTGTGAAATACTGTCAAACATCTCCTGGCCACAGATAAGGGAAACCCCAGGGCTGTGAGGGCCCCCAGGGCTCCTGCCCTTCCGAGGCTGGTGACCATGGCTCCGGCTGGGCGCCGGGTGTGTCACTCAGCACACAAGCCCCTCTCCAACCCCATTACCCCCTGGAAGTCCCTTGCTCTCCCCTTCTGCGTGGTGACCCCGCACTGCAGCTGGTGGAGGCATGGCGTTACCCAGCCTGCCTGCGCTACTGCCCCTCCTGGGCAGACCCTCTTCCATCGCCCAGAAACCACTCACACAACCCACTGTGCGTGCTTTTATTTTACACATTTAGATCCCTGATCTGTTTAGAACTCATTCTTGTGAATGGTGTAACTTTACTTTTGGCGGAGGGGGGCGGAGTCTCGCTCTGTCACCAGGCTGGACTGCAGTGGTGTGTTCTGGTTCACTTAACCTCCACCTCCCAGGCTCAACCAATTTTCCTGCCTCAGCCTCCCGAGTAGGTGGGATTACAGGCGCCCACCATCACGCCTGGCTAATTTTTGTATTTTTAGTAGAGAAGGGGTTTCACCATGTTGCCCAGGCTGGTTTCGAACTCCTGACCTCAAGTGATCCACCCACCTTGGCCTCCCAAAGTGCTGGGATTACAGGCGTGAGCCACCACGCCCGGCCTGAATGGTGTGATTCATACATATAATGGCCTCTTGTTCAAAGAGCTAACCAGTTGTCTCAGTACCTTTCATTACACACTGCATTTCTGCCCACTGATCTGAAATCCACCTTTATCAACTATGTTTCCACGTTCCTCTTTCCAGATAGCCCCTTTTTGTCCATCTGTCTGTCTCCTGTGCCACACCTTTTAATATGGCGGCTTCAGCAGATGCTGCGGGACCCGCGGGGAAGCATCAGTTTTGTCTTCTGGGTCTTCCTGGTGCCATCAGATGTCCCTGGTCCCATATGAACTTCAGGGTCATTCTGCACTAACGCCAACAAAAGCTCGGTGCTGTTTCAACTGGGATTGAGCCTCACTTCTGAATTAACCTGTGGAGAAATGCTATCTTTATGATGTGAAGTCATCCTATCAAAGAACAAGGCATTTGCCCATTTGTTCAAGTCTGTGTTGAGTCCTTCAAGAATACTCTTAGGCTGGGTACAGGGGCTCAATCACGCCTGTATTCCCAGCACTTTGGGAGGCCACGGTGGGAGGACGGCTTGAGCACAGCAGTCCCAGGGCAGCCTGGATAACAAAACGAGACCATCTCTAGATGTTTTTAAATGAGCCTGGTGTGGTGGCGTGCACCTGTAGTCTCAGCTACTCGAGAGGCTAAGGAGGAAGGATCGCCGGAGCCCTGGAGGTCAAGGCTGCAGTGAGCTGTGATCACACCACCGCTCTGCAGCCTGTGGGGCAGACGGAGTCCCTGTCTCAATAAGAAGGTGTTTTAAAGTTTCCTCACTTAGGTTTTATACATTTCTTGATAAGTTTATTTCTAAGCTATTAAATGTTTTCTCCACTATTACATCACGTCCCTGGTTATTGATGGTGTAGATGAAGACCATCTATTTTTTGACGATAATTTCACTGCCTCCAAGTTACAAGGTTTTTATTGATGAATTTTACAGGGCTTTCCATGTAAATCATATGAATATGAGATCGTTTCCTGTTTGCAATTCTGTTTTGAATTAATTTCTTACCCAACTGCATTCAGTAACATTTCCAGTACACACACACACACACATATACACACACACAAATATACAGACACACACACACACACCACACACAAAAATACACACATATACACACACACACACATACACACATACATACACATATATACACACATACATACACAACACACATACACACACACACATAACTACAGACACACGCATCCTAAGTATTCACCAATTCCTATTTTGGGTGCTTGTATCAGTGACAGGTACTGAATTTTCCCAAAGGCGTCAGCGGCACCAGCGGATGTAATCACCTGCTCTCTCTTCTTAGATGTATTCATACGGTGCAGTCCTGAATGGCTTTTCTAATAACTGAACCAGTTGCAGTCTTAGGATAAATTCCACTTGGTCATGGTTTATTACTTTCTTAATGTGGTTTTGTATTGTTTGCTAATTTTTTTTTTTTTTTTTGAGACGGAGTTTCACTCATGTTACCCAGGCTGGAGTGCAATGGCGCGATCTCGGCTCACCGCAACCTCCGCCTCCTGGGTTCAGGCAATTCTCCTGCCTCAGCCTCCTGAGTAGTTGGGATTACAGGCACGCGCCACCATGCCCAGCTAATTTTTTGTATTTTTTTAGTAGAGACGGGGTTTCACCATGTTGACCAGGAGGGTCTCGATCTCTTGACCTCGTGATCCACCCGCCTCGGCCTCCCAAAGTGCTGGGATTACAGGCTTGAGCCACCGCACCCGGCGTTTGCTAACATTTAACGTAACTAATTTGAATCAATATAATTGATATAACTGTAATTTCTCCAGTTTTGAGACAGAGTTTCACTCTTATTGCCCAGGTTGGAGTGCAATGGCGCAATCTTGGCTCACGGCAACCTCTGCCTCCCATGTTCAAGTGATTCTCCTGCCTCAGCCTCCCAAGTAGCTGGGATTACAGGCATGCGCCACCACACCTGGCTATTTTTGTATTTTTAGTAGAGTTGAGGTTTCTGCATGTTAGTCAGGATGGTCTCATAAACACCCGATGTCAGGTGATCCACCCACCTCGGCCTCCCAAAGTGCTGGGATTGCAGCCGTGAGCCACTACACCCAGCCTATAATTTTTCATTTTTTGTACTCTCTATCACATTTTGCTTATTATTATTTATTTTTGAGATGGAGTTTTGCTCTTGTTGCCCAGGCTGGAGTGCAACAGCATGAACTTGGCTCACTGCAACCTTCACCTCCTGGGTTCAGATGATTCTCCTGCCCCTGCCTCCCTAGTAGCTGGGACTACAGGCACCTGCCTCCATGCCCAGCTCATTTTGTATTTTTAGTACAGTTGGGGTTTCACATGTTGCCCAGGCTGGTCTCGAACTCCTGGCCCCAAGTGATCTGCCTGACTTGGCCTCCCAAAATGCTGGGATTATAGGTGTGAGCCAACATGCCTGGCCTGCTTTTTGTTTTTAAGTGGGGTCCTGCTACATTGCCTAGGCTGGTCTTGAACGCCTGTCCTTAAGTGAGCCAGTCACCTCAGCCCCCCAAAGTGCTGGCATTACAGGAATCAGCCACCGCACTCGACACCCTGTGGTAATTTTCTTTGCTCTGAAGTCGATGTTTGATGTTAATTATACGGTGCGGCCCTACAGGGTTCTGTGAGCTGCTCCCAGCCGGTGTGGAGACAAGAAATTGTAGAAATAAAGGGCACAAGGCACGGAGATCAAGAAAACAGAGTTTGGGCCTGGGGCCCACTGCTAACCAGGTCTTGGAGACCAGCACTGGCCCCAAATGCCTGGACTCTCTCTTTTATAGAGTTGCAAATCTGGGGGCAGGGAAGGTAGGGCGTGGCCTTGGTGGTCGGTGCCTGGGGGCGGGGTAAAATAGGAGGTGGCATACAGGTGGGGGCGCAGGAATTTCTGGCACCCGAAGTGAGGTAAGGAGCATGATGCATCAGCACTTTTTCCATACTTATCAAGAAAGAACTGAAATACTAAGAGTTATGTTACTATTCCTGATTACCTTTTCTAAGAAAAAAGGCACCAGGTGCAGAAGCAGAACATGAGTAGACATGGAACGTGACCACTGAAGCATAGCATCACATAGAGACAGATAAGACCCCGGATGTTTGTGGGTGTCCCTGACAGCCGTCAGGCCTTACCGTGAGAGCTTGAGAAGCGGAGTTTTCTCCAAACTTCCCCAGGAAGGTGATGTCTCAGCCGTTTTGGACGTCTCCTTCCCTGTCTGGCTAAACATCGGGCGCTTTCCCAGCGCTGGTGCTGGTGCTGCCACACAGCCGAGGCGCCCTCCAGCAGCCCTTATGCAGGCGTGACAGAGGGCTTAGAGCATCTTGCCTTAGTGTCATTCATTTCAGTGTCACCCCAGGTTCACACTTCCGACCTGAGGCATTAGTAAAGGAATTAAGATCACCTATGAATAACTAACTAGTAACTATGGTTATATTTCTAGTTACTTTCTTCTTCATTATTTACATGGAAATAGGCTGAGGGATCTCCCCCCTACAAAATACGCCTCTCCTCCACTTTTTTACTGATTGTTCCCATGGTACACACATTTCCATTCTTTTACTGTTAACTTACTTACATCACTGTATTTGAAGTGAGTGTCTTGTAGGTGACATATTGATGGCTCCTACATTTTAACTGTCCTATCTTTAAATGAGCATGAGAAGCTCGTTGTTTTTTTTTTTTTTTTTTTTTTGAGAGAGAGTCTTGCTGTTGCCCAGGCTGGAGTGCAGTGGCATGATCTTGGCTCACTGCAACCTCCACCTCCTGGGTTCAGGTGATTCTCCTGCCTCAGCCTCCCAAATAGTTGGGACTACAGGCATGAGCCACCACGTCCAACTGATTTTTGTATTTTTAGTAGAGATGGGGTTTTACCATGTTGGTCAGGATGGTCTGGAACTCCTGACCTTGTGATGTATCTGCCTCGGCCTCCCAAAGTGCTGGGATTACAGGTGTGAGCCACCACGCCAGGCTGATCATATGCATTTAATATTTCTGATTAAATAAGGATTCAGCTCTACTGGTTATCTTTTAGTTGGTGTTTTTTGAGACAGAGTCTAGCTCTATCGCCAGGCTGGAGTGCAGTGGTGCAACCTTGGCTCACTGCAACCTCCGCCTCCTGGGTTCAAGTGATTCTCCTGCCTCAGCCTCCCAAGTACTGGGACTACAGGCGTGTGCCACCACACCCAGCTAATTTTTGTATTTTTAGTAGAGATGGCATGTCACCACATTTGCCAGGATGGTCTCGATCTCTTGACCTTGTGATCTGCCGACCTCGGCCTCCCAAAGTGCTGGGATTACAAGTGTAGCCACGACGCCTGGCCCCTCGCCTTTTTTTTTTTTTTTGAGATGGAGTCTCGCTGTTGCCTGGGCCGAAGTGTAATGGTGCAATCTCAGCTCACTGCAACCTCTGCCTCAGCCTCCCACACAGCTGAGATGGCAGGCGCCCACCACCATGCCTGGCTAATTTTCACCTTGTTGGCCAGACTGGTCTTGAACGCCTGATCTCACGTAAGCCACCCACCTCACTCTCCCAAAGTGTTGGGATTACAGGCGTGAGCCACCACACCCAGCTGTATACTTCTTTAGCAACTAAAATGTACATACTTAGCTTTTCCAGTCTTTCTGGGATACTTTGCCACTGAAACGGAGCATGGACCTCCACACCATTCAGCCACGTCACCTCACACCTTGACGCTGCAGTTGTCCTATGTATTAAACACACATAAATGGAAGCCGCATGTGATGATTTCTGGTTTTGCAATCACGCATATTTTAAGGAACTCCTGGGTAGAATACTCTGTTTACTCAGATATTTGGCACTTCCATTGCTTTTCCTCTGTTCCAGGTTTCCTTCTGGTACAATTTGTCTTCTTTAAGATTCTTCTGTAACCATTTATTTAAACCAGGTCTTCAGGCAATTATTCTCTGTATCATATTGTCCCTAAAGGACACTTTTGTTGGATACAGTATTCTGGGTTGGCATTTTTTATTTCAGAACTTAAAAATGTTCCTACACTTCCTGCTGGCCTTTATGGCTTCCAAGGAGAAACCTGATCCACTGAACTATCCTTCTAGAAGCACTGTGTCTGTTTCCTCAGCCTCCTTTTAAGACTCTCTGTAAGCTTTCACCAGTTTCATTATGGTAGGTCTGGGCTTGGTTTTCTTCAGGTTTATCATGCTTGCAGCTTACTGAACCTCTTGAAACTGCAAGTTTATATCTTACACTGAACATGAGAGGTCTTTCATCAATATATTGTCAAGTGGTTTGACTACACCCCATTTTCTCCTTTCCTTCTAGGATTCGGATGTCACAAATGTCAGCTGTTTCATATCATCACACTGATACCTAAGGCTGTTGCTCATATGCTGAGTAATCACGGACACTTTTGAATTTTACATTATGACACTCTGGCTCTTTCAATCCCATGGTTAATGGAGATATCTGTTAATCAGGCGAGTGACCTAGTTAGGCTTGGCCAGCAAGTTTTAATGAACGTTGTGAGGATTGTGCTTTCAATGTGAATTCCCTTCTCGAAGGCTGTGCAGTGTTGCTCATGTCTCTTCTAGGAGCGGGGCTTGTCCACCCGCAGACTAGTCAACCTCACAGGCCAGCTCTGAAGGCTGATGATGTTTCTGCTGCTGCAGGACTGCCTGGAGGCCAGGGCAACTGAATGGAAAAAACCAAACTTTTAAATTTTCTCTTTCACTAGTGTTAGGATATCTGTTTCCTACTGGTTGTGTGAAAACAGAAGTCGGTATGAGGCCCCCATCTGAAGTCTAGCGGATGCTGGTGCCATGTTTCTGGGACCTCCTGGCCTTCACAACTGTGAGCCAAATAAACCTCTTTCCTTCATCAAAAAAACAGAGGTCTTGGCTGGGTGTGTTGGCTCATGTCTGTAATCCCAGCAGTTTGGGAGGCCGAGGTGGTAGATCACCTGAGGTCAGGAGCTCGAGACCAGACTGACCAACACGGAGAGACCTCTTCTCTACTAAAAATACAGAATTACCCAGGTGTGGTGGTGTATGCCTATAATCCCAGCTACTTGGGAGGCTGAGGCAGGAGAATTGCTTGAACCCAGGAGGTGGAGGTTGCGGTGAGTGGAGATTGCACCAGGCACTCCGGCCTGCGCAACAAGAACAAAGGAAGAAAGAAAAAGAAAGAAAGAAGGAAAGAAAGGAAAGAAAAGAAAGAACGAACGAACCAGAGGTCTTGCACAAATTTTATATCCACAGCGGGAAAAATGAAATTAGACCTCTACAGATATCATCGATAAAACTCAACTCCAGATGGATTAAGCACAGCAACCCGGGATAAAACAAACACTGTGGAGGCCAAAGCCGGGCGCGGTAGCTCATGCCTGTAATCCCAGCACTTTGGGAGGCTGAGGTGGGTGGATCACTTGAGGTCAGGCGTTTCAGACCAGTCTGGCCAACATGATGAAACCCTGTCTCTACTAAAAATACAAAAAGTAGCTGGGTGTGGTGGCAGGCGCCTGTAATCCCAGCTACTCGGGAGGCTGTGGCAGAGAATCGCCTGAACCCAGGAGATGAAGGGTGCAGTGAGCTGAGGTCATGCCTGGGCAAGAGTGGGATTCTGTCTCAAAAAAAAAAAAAAAAAAATTTGCGGAAGCCAAAATACTACAGCATATTTAAGGCCTTAAAGTAAAGTTTCTGATAGATAAAAGCTGTATGAATTTGAGTATGCCAAAATAAAGAAATCTTTTTCCGTAATACACCATCACAAAAGTGAAAACATGTCAGGTGGAAACCTCTACAATCTTAGAAGCCGTTAAGTGGTGACTCACCTCACAGCAGCCTTGCTATTTCTAAAAAAGAACAAACAGCAGACAAATCAGGAAAAAACAAGACCAGGTATTTCATCCAAAGAGGAAAATAACCAGCGTAAAGCACGTTCATACTATCAGTAATCAAGAGAAATGCAAACCAACATCCCAGGGAGGTGCTGTTTTACAGCCACACTGGAAACAACGTCACTCCCTCATAAGGATGAACAAGTAGAGAGAAGGAATAAAGCTGCCCAGGAGCCCACATGGCAGCTCCCACAGATAATCCCGGAATCTCCCGGGGTTGGTAAGCCCCTGTCATGGGGCAGGTGCTTGGGTGCAAAGACCTGTGGGGAGAGAAACATGGCCTGGGGCCTAGATGGGAATGTGTGTGGGTGACTGAGTGAATACACGCAGGTGCCTGACATGGAAAGTTTATCACTCACGGTGTCAAGAGAAGGGGACACATCACTCCCCACAGGGTCCGAGTGGAGTGGCAGACCTGGGCAGGAGGCGGCGGGAGGCGGGGGGAGGCGGGGGGAGGCGGGGGGAGGCGGGAGGAGGCGGAAGGAGGCGGCAGGAGGCAGAAGGAGGCAGGGGGGCAGAAGGAGGCAGAAGGAGGCAGCAGGAGGCAGCAGGAGGCAGAAGGAGGCAGAAGGAGGCAGAAGGAGGCGGCAGGAGGCAGAAGGAGGCAGGGGGGCAGAAGGAGGCAGAAGGAGGCAGCAGGAGGCAGAAGGAGGCGGCAGGAGGCAGAAGGAGGCAGGGGGGCAGAAGGAGGCAGAAGGAGGCAGCAGGAGGCAGCAGGAGGCAGAAGGAGGCAGAAGGAGGCAGGGGGGCAGAGCCCACAGCCTTCTCCTGGGTTTCCCCAGGGAAGGCAGGCAGGGCAGGAAGAAGTTTGGAGCTGGCTAGCCTGCATACTTCCAGCAGGCCAAGGGCACTTCGGGGAGGAGGGACATAGGTTTGGGGTGTCAGCTGGAGAAAGGAAGCCGTGGTTGATTTGCATCTGAAGTGAGCATTTCCAGCAAGCTGGTCACCATCTTTAGGAATTACCATCCTTGAGGGACGGTCTAGCCCCCACAGCAAGACCCCAGGATGAAAAGCATCCTAATAGACAAAAAATACAACACAATACGATGGGTCCTCTAATGTTTTACCTGATGCCAAGAACACTCGCGTGTCGACGGTGATGATCACACAGGAGGGAATACGTTGCCCTAGCAGCATGGAAAACGTTCTGAGAGTAAGAAGGAGGAACGTGGGTATCTGCGCGAGCAGTCCTGCCCATCACCCACTTCTCCATGATGCGTGGCGTCAGTCTGGTTCGCGCTGCTGTGATCTGAGGCTGGGTAACTGATAAAAAAGCTTACTTGGCTTATGGTTGCAGGCTGCACGAGGCATGGCACTGGCACCCAACCTGCTTCTGATGAGGACTTTTTTTGCCATGTCAAACAGGGCAGAGAAGGTCAAGGGCAGTGAGCCAAACCCAAGGGACAGCTTGGCTTCATCACAACCACACTCATGGCAACTAACGCATTCCCCTACCAACCAATCCAGTCTTGACAGAGCAAGAACTAATGGCACCCAGCCATCCAGGAGGGGTGCCCCCATGACCCAAACCCACACCAGGCCCGCCTCACAGCACTGCCACACTGAGGGTGAAATCTCAACTTGAGACTTGGTGAGGACAAACCAATCGCATCCACATCACAGCGTGTGCTATGACTCAAGGCAATCACTTTGAGACGTTGGGAGTTCAGTGATAATGTCCTCGGGCAGTGGGAAATGTGACAAGGGGTAAGCCCGACAATGGTCAGGATGGCAGGTCTGCAGGTCTGCTGCGGGAGGGCGTGAAGTGAAAAGTGAGGCCACGCAAAGAGGCTGTGTGAAGCCGAGCCTAGGGAGTCAGGAGGTGACCCCGGAAGCTGCAGGGGAGAGGAGACAGTGGTCTCCCCAGAGGGTGGGCGCCTGACTGACCCGAGGTGGGTCCTGGGGAAACAAAAACATGTGTTATCAGTTACCAAGATTCCAGACACTACCAGATCCTCCTACGGGCGTGGCGTGCGGGGCCGCAGGCTTCAGCTGAGATGACAGCAGGATCACAGGCTGGCTGACAGCAAGCTCAGGCTCCTAACAGAATCTCAAATGTCAAATTTGTGCCTAGGGGCACCGGTCCATGGGCATCGCTTCTGAGGGGCTCTGGAGAAGTGGCTGAAGTCACCTCATGTGAAGGGAAGGGACTCTTTTTTTTTTTTTTTTTTTTTTTTTTTTTTTTTGGTTGTTTTTTTTTTTTTTTTTTTTGAGACAGAGTCTTGCTCTATCACCAGGCTGGAATGCAGTGGTGTGATCCCGGCTCACTGCAACTTCCGTTTTCCGGTTTCAAGCAATTCTCCTGCCTCAGCCTCCCAAGCAGTTGGGACTACAGGCACGCACCACCATGCCCAGCTAATTTTTTTTTTGTACTTTTTTAGTAGAGATGGGGTTTCACCATGTTGGCCAGGATGGTCTCGATCTCTTGACCTCATGATCCGCCCGCCTTGGCCTCCCAAAGTGCTGGGATTACAGGCATGAGCCACCGCGCCCGGCCAGGAGTCGTCTTAATAATGAGATCTGGGGTTGGGGTGATGCCTCCACCAGCAGGGAGCATGTCAGGCAGGGCGGCGTCTGTGCTGCCACCTGCTCAGGATGCCGTCACCGTGCATTGGACTTACCAAGCACCAGGACAGGCGTCACCTGAGACTCACAAGCTCTGGACTCAGGCAACTGTGTTTTCAGCCAATGAGGATGGCATCTGAGGCCTGACCAGGAGCCACCACAGCCCCACAAGGTGGTTCACACTCATCTGATGACCTCTGGTGTCGCTGCCGACAATTAAAGGTGACAACAGATAGGCTAAACAGCCACACTCAACCCCACAAGGGAAACACTGCAAAACCCACTCCTCTCCACAACAAACACGTAACCAAAGGTGCACAGGTCTCTCCATCAGGACTGATTGTTCACCTTGCAGATCACCTTCATACTGCGGGGATTTAACACCACAGTCACCACGCAGCTGCAGCCCCGAGGGCCATAAAATATATAACCCAAGGTGGCTGCAGCCAGGGGACACACATTCGAGTCACTCACACAGAAACCTTACTCTGCTGCTGTGTGACTTTAAGGCCTCATCCAGGAAGCGCCGGGGATGCCGCCAAGTGCCATGGACACCAGGACCAGCTGTGTCCCTGGTCTGTTTTCACGGCGTGCAAAGGGACAGCACACACACACAAACAGCTCTCTCCCAGAAGTGCCAGATCGCAGCAGCTGCCAGGACTGCTCTGCGCACTGTGGAGAGGGTCTGGAGGTCAGCAGGGACACTCAGGGCTCTCACCCTCCTGCACTGCCTGAGGTACAAGAATTCCAACCTCCCCGCGTGTGGGGTGCTGGCTGTCCCTTCACAGCCATGAAACGGGCAGCTCATGGTGCTGGCCTCTGACCTTGCCCCTCTCCACTCTGCCCCTCCTTGCACCTGGTGTTTTATCTGAAGGGTTCAGGTATGGGAGAAGAACAAGGGCATTTTCATGAAATGTGGAGCTGTGTAATGCCCCGCCTTGGCCAGTGTGGGACCCTACAGGTGGGGTCATGCTAAGAGCACGACTAGCCAACCAGAGCCCACACAGCTAACACAGGGTGACATGTGAATCCTCAAGACCCACTCTTGGCCAGGCTGAAACTCAGACAGTGTAATAACCAGACGAGAATTTCTACTGGAGCAGAGTCATCGCTCCAAGAAGGATCAGTGCAGCATCATATAGGCTCAAAATACACCTACAGAACCCCCGGAAAGACATGTCTCTGTTAGCCTACGAGGTTTCAGGACACAAGGAACCAATTCCTATCTTCCGTACATTCACAATACTTCAAGTGTCAATCCCCGTGTTTACTGAAGGCTGAGGAACGATGTCATGTGAAAATGACCTCCCAACAATCCTCACTTCCCTAAGGTTTTCTCCAGTGTGACATCACAAGGGATTGTCACAGCACCGTGCAGAACCTCAAAGCAACACTGCACCTATCACGGAGCAGTAGGGTCCTCTCCACTGGATACCGTCCCGTCCGTATTTTCCAGGACCTGAGAGAACACTAGGGCTTCCTCTGTCCTGATGCTCTAGGGCTCTGGGTGCCTTCCTGCACCCCGGGCTGTGATCAGATGCTGACGGCCTGGCCACGTTCCTCAGGTCATAGGCACCGGGGAGCAAGACATCTTTCATGTCTTCAGCGTGAGTGAGTGTAACTGAAGGCTTCCCCACATTCCTTATATTAGCAAGGTTTCTCAGTGTGAATTTGAGTGTGATGGTTAAGGCATGAGGAATTCTTAAAAGACTCTCCACAGTCCTTACACACAAAAAGCTGCGCTTCAGTGTACGTTTTTAAATGTTCTTTTAGAAGATAAAACCGATTATATGCTTTCCCACAGTCCTTACATTTATAGGGTTTCTGTCCTGTGTGAATTCTCCCATGTTTACGCAGGTGAGAGGAGGCGCGGAAGGCCTTCCCACATTCGTTACATATGTAAGGTTTCTCTCCTGTGTGAGTCCTTCTGTGTTCGATGAGGTGTGAGGAGGAAGCAAAGGCTTTTCCACACTCCTTACACATGTAGGGTTTCTCTCCAGTGTGGGTTCTTACGTGCACGATAAGGTGTGAGGACGTGGTGAAGGCCTTCCCACATGTTTTACACTCATAAGGCTTCTCTCCAGTGTGAGTTCGCACATGTTCAGTTAGGCTCGAAGAAACGGTGAAAGTTTTCCCACAGTCCCTACATTCGTAAGGTTTTATTCCAGTGTGAATCTGAACGTGCTTATTCAGGCATGAGGAATTTCTAAAGGACTTCCCGCATATCTTACATATAAAGGGCTTCTCCTCTGTGTGAGTTTTCACATGTTCGTTCAGTAGATAAACTCTGTTGTAGGCTTTCCCACAGTCCTTACATTCGTAAGGCTTCTCCCCGGTGTGTGTCCGCTCGTGTTTCGTAAGGCCGGAGCGCCCCGTGAAGGCTTTGCCACACTGCTTACATTCATAGGGTTTCTCTCCAGTATGGATTCTCACATGTTCAGTCAGGCTTGAAGAAACAGTGAAGGATTTCCCACAATCTTTACATTCATAGGGTTTCTCTCCAGTGTGTGTCCTGACATGTTCAGTAAGGCCTGAGGATGTACAGAAGGCTTTCCCACAGTCCTTACACATGTATGGCTTCTCGCCCGTGTGTGTTCGTACGTGTCTAGTAAGGCCACAGCGCACAGTGAAGGCCTTCCCACAGTAGCTGCACGTATAGGGTTTTATTCCAGTGTGAATTCGAAGGTGATTATTAAGGCATGAGGAATTTCTAAAATATTTTCCACAAACCACACATGCAAAGGGCTTCTCCCTCATGTGAGTTTTTAAATGTTCACTCAGTAGATAAAACCTACTGTAGGCTTTCCCACAGTCCTTACATTCATAGGGCTTCTCTCTAGCGTGTGCTTGGACGTGCTGAGAAAGACCTGAGCATCCAGTGACGGTTCTTCCGCATTCTTTACATTCGCAGGGCTTCTCTGCAGCATGAATGCTTACATGTTGAGTTAGGCTTGAGGAAACAGGGGAGGATTTTCCACATTCTTTAAATTCACAGGGCTTCTCGCCAGTGTGGATTCGCATGTGACTAGTAAGGTATGCGGTGCATCCAAAGGCCTTCCCACATTCCCTATATACATGAGGATTCCTTACAGCATGCATTTCAACAGTTGCTGCATGGCCTGGGGAGTGAGTGAGAGCCTTCCCACACTGCTTCCATTTACATGTTCCTTCTCTGTTGTGAGTTCGCATGCGACCCTGAAGGTATGTCTGGTTAAGAAATGCTTTCCCACAGTTGCTGTAGTCAAAAGACTTGTCCCAAGTGCATGTTTGCTGGTAAACAACATTTGGAGCAGTGCTAAACGCTTTTCCACACTGATCCAACACAGAAAACTGCCCTCCAGCTTTGCACAAGGTTTTCTGGTGTGAAATTAAAAAGTCTTTTCCATAATGGTTACAGACACAACTGTATCCTGTATTTTGAGTTCTCACATGTGTGCTGAGATCTGAGGGCTCACTGACAGCCTCTCCACACTGCATCCGGTCACAGAGCTGCCCTCCACTGTGGCTTCTTGCCTGCTGGTGAAGAATGAGTGATCATCAGAGGACTGCTGAGGCTTATTCTAAGATCTCACCCAGCTGAAGACAGAAGTATGACGGTGATGATTACGATTTTTGCCATTTTCACAACATGCATGCAGCTCCTGCCCCGTAGAAGTCTTTCAAGTCAAATGATGCGCCCAACTGCAAGAATCCTGTGCCATCTGCTCTAACTCTGAAAAGACTCCTGTCGGTGCTCACCAAACAGCCTGCAATCTCAGTGCCTCGTTACGTGTGTGCTGATGTGTGTCTGAAGAAACTCTGAACCAAGTTTCTTTTTGTTGAGACAGAGTCTCACTCTGTCACCGAGGCTGGAGTGCAGTGGCGTGATCTTAGCTCACCACAACTTCTGCCTCCCAGGTTGAAGCAATTCTTGTGCCTCAGCCTCCCAAGTAGTTGGGATTTCAGGCGCATTCTGGCACAGAAATTTTGTTTTGTATTTTCAGTAGAGATGGGGTTTTACCAGGTTGCCCAAGCTGGTTTTGAACTCCTGAGCTCAGGCAATCTGCCCACCTCGGCCTTCCAAAGCGCTGGGATTACAGGCATGAGGCACGCGCCTGCCAGCACCAAGTTCCAAGACAGGATTAGCTCCTTCCAAATTCCTCACATTCAGAGTGTTCTCTGCAGACAGCCCCCACCTGAGTGAATGCTGCTTCTCTAAAGTCTCTCAATTTTGCTCATTTTCTTTTCCTTTCTTTTTTTTTTTTTTAAGATTAGGGTTTCATTCTCGTTGCCCAGACCGGAGTGCAATGGTACAATCTTCGCCACCGCAACCTCCACCTCCCAGGTTAAAGCAATTCTCCTGCCTCAGCCTCCCAGCAGCTGGGATTATAGGCATGTACCACCATGCCCAACTAATTTTGTATTTTTACTAGAAATGAGGTGTCACCATGTTGGTCAAGTTGGTCTCAAACTCCTGACCTCAGGTGGGTTGCCTGCCTCAGCCTCCCAAAGTGCTGGGATTACAGGCGTGAGCCACTTTGCCCAGCCAATTTTGTGCATTTTCTATAGTGGAATTCACAATCTTTTATGAGTGTGATAAATGAAAGCATCTGTCTTGTTCATCTTACCATTTGTGTCTCATCTGATGCTCTGAACCAAGCTCTGTCCTGCTGAAGTGCTGACCCTTTGCTTTCAAGTTGCCATTCTGAAGCATAAAAGAAAAAAAGTAAGGGTTTGCAGAACAAAATGGTAGGTTAATTGACCTAAAAATGATCAAACTCATTGTTATTTGTTTTCATATAAAAAAAAAAAAAAAAAAAAAAAAAAAAGCAAAGATAGATTTGAGGAGTGTGGCTATGTGTAAAATTTGGAATATAGGAACTGGGAGTCATAATTTAGAAGGTTTTAAAATAAATTTAGTCTATAAAAAAATTAATGTGATGGTGAACAGAAACAGTATTATCAACGAAAGAAAGCAAGAAAGATCTAGACAAAGAGCATATATTAAAAACACAAACTTGGCTGGATGTAGTGGCTCATGCCTGTAATCCCAGCACTTTGGGAGGCCAAGGTGGGCGGATCACTTGAGGTCAGGGGTTTGAGAGCAGCCTGACCAACATGGTGAAACCTCATCTCTAGTAAAAATACAAAAATTAGCTGGTGTGGTGGCACGTGCCTGTAATCCCAGCTACTCAGGAGGCTAAGGCAGGATAACTGCTTGAACCCGGGAGGTGGCGGCTGCAGTGAGCTGAGATCACGCCACTGCACTCCAGGCTGGTGACATGGTGAGACTCCGCCTGAAAACCAAAACCAAACAAACAAAACCACAAAAAACACACAAACTCAAAGAACAAAAGAGCAGGTTTTTAATGAGATCACAGGGAAGTCCAGATCAGACAGAAACTAAGGAAATATGGGAAGCTCAGGATACGCCAAAACTTGTGAGTCCAATGGCCTCATGTTCTGTGCCAGAATGCATCTTAAAACGTACACTCAGGAACCTTCCACCAAACTTGACATCAACCAGGGATGCTCTTCACACTCACTCACCTTGGAGAACTCCTCTCTGCCCTGCCCTCAGCTGCCCTTCCTCCTCCAGCCAACAGATCACACTGGGTTTGAACAGGTGACGTCCTGTACACAGGGAAAGAGACATCAATGGAAGAGATTCAGGCAAGAGATGACAAACCTACCCATGAAATAACTACATTTCTTTTTCTTTTTTTTTTGAGCCAAAGTTTCCCTCTCTTTGCCCAGGCTGGAGTGCAACCATGTAATCTTGGCTCACCAGAACTTCTGCCTCCCGGCTTATCCTGTCTCAGCCTCCGAGTAGCTGGGATTACCTGCGTGTGCTACCACAGCTGCCTAACTTTGTATTTTTAGTAGAGACGGGGTTTCTCCACGTTGGTCAGGCTGGTCTCGAACTCCTGACCTCAGGTGATCCATCCACCTTTGCCTCCCAAAGTGCTGGGATTATAGGCCTGAGCCACTGCACCTGGCCAAGAACTACATTATTAAAGAAAGCAGTGAAACTGCCGTGAAAGAGCTCAAAGTGCAAATACCCCATCCTTGTGTGCCTCAAAGACACTGGTTATCTCTGAGCACCGGAACCGCATTCAGGCTGAAATGCACCTGTAAACACCGCTAAGACTCCTACTGAAATAGGAAACAATGTAAGCACAAAGAGATTTTCATTCATTTGGGAAACTACTAGCCAGTGGTTCTCAGTGTTACAGTGAATTGGCTTCCTCTGGAGGGCTTGTTACACAGAGATGACAGCCCCCCCCAGCGGACATTGTGATCCAGTGTGTCACAAGTGCAGTCTGAGAATGCGCATTTCTAGGTGAGTGATGTGACAGTCCTGACCCTAGGGCCATATTCTGGAAACTACCACCCTAGTTTCAAGCCCATTCGCGCAGTCGCTGTGTGTTGCTTCCCGCAGTACCCGGCTTTGCCATCACCAACCCTGGAGCGCAGTAAGGAGTAACATGTATCGATGCTACAGAAGCTGCCAAGAATGGAGGCCCCTCACCTACTGAGGCCAGGTTTTCATAGTTCTCCAGCATCACATCCCTGTAGAGGTCTCTCTGAGATGGGTCCAGTAAAGTCCATTCCTCCTGGGTGAAGTCCACAGCCACGTCATCAAAGGTCACCGAGTCCTAAATCATCACACATGACGGTCAGAGCTGCCCGACCCATCAGCAGTGTCCCCTGGAGAATGGGGCCTCCATGGGACCGTGAGGCCTCTCACTGTCTAGCCCATGGCCCAACGGTCCTGGGAGCCCTTCTCTGTCCACACACGCAATGTCGATGTCCCCCACCACGTGGCTGGATCGGCCCCTCTAATGCGAACTTTTCTCACCTCAACCCCACAGGGCGCCCCTCTCGCCTTACGTCCCTCTCCTGAGCACAGTACAGGCAAGTGATACGTCGTGATGTGGAAATCAGTTCTCAGAGAGGACACTCTCTCCTCCTTACCATGTGTCAGAGCAGCAGCAAAATAAGAACCATGCATTTGGTGCCACAGGGTCAAAATAATAAGTAACGGTGAAGCCAGGCGCAGTGGCTCACACCTGTAATCCCAGCACTTTGGGAGGCCAAGGCGGGTGGATCACCTGAGGTCAGGAGTTCCAGACCAGCGTGGCCAACATGGTAAAACCCAGTCTCTACTAAAAATAAAAAAAATTAGCTGGGCGTAGTGGTGGACACCTGTAATCCCAGCTACTCAGGAGGCTGAGGCAGGGGAATTGTGAACCCGAGAGGCAGAGGTTCCCATGAGCCGAGGTAACACTGAAATACTGGGAGGATTTTCACAGTAACACCTGACCAACTAGGCTCTGCTCCTGGGGGATTCAACTAGGGACTCAGTCCTTGAGTGAAGTTTTATTTGCTTTAAGGAGCAGTGGGGGCTAGTCTGCCCAGACAGAAATGTGTCAAGCTGATGAATACCAGTATGCTATTTTTAGAAACATATGGTTTTGGCATACCTGATAAGAATCTATCAGCCAGCCAGCCAACATCCCTGCTGCCTGGGTCTGTTCTCCATGAAGGCAGACTAAGTCCTTAGAAACACGACCTCCTAAAAAATAAAGAAGGCATGAGAATCCACAGCTGACCCTAATTTAGACGTTTACGGACCCGGAAGTCATTCCATCCTAGCAGGAAATTCCCATGTACTCCTGCACACTCAGGAAAACACACACACACACAGCCACATAGTGCCAGGGTGGTTTGTGTCACCCAGTGATACCAAAGGTTTGTGAGCTACGCTGCCCGTCAGGAAATGGCAAGTCTCCTATTGCAGATATGGAAACGCAAACCCCAAGGAACGTGACTCTTTATGTGCCCATGATGAGAAAACTCATGAAGGAGTTTATGCATGACCCCTTCCCACAGCACACACACCCGGGGCTGACCGACAAGCCCGCACACTCTGGCCCACTCCAGCGGCTACAATAGGAACCCGGAGCATGACTACTGAGGCCTGTCCGTGGGACTCACACTGTGTATCAGGACCTAGAGCAAAGTGTCTGAGAAAGAGCAACACCAGGACTCACTGTGGGCCAGGTCAGGGGCTGCCATCCTGGGAGGCTGATGGGAACGTCTGAAGGCTCCGTTCCTGAGGCCAAGGCTGCTGCAAGGGCGGCTTGTGAACCTCTGTGGATGGTGCAGTCTCCTTCTCTCCTGATGCAGGGATGGCTGGATCTCGATTTCCTACCAACCATAAGGAAGAAGCATTACTTCCCAGTTAACAAACCTCATGCATGATCTTGTCTCTGCGGATGATATATGTGAAAGCCACTGCACCCTGTTTATCCGTATTATCTACTCAAGAGCAGTATATGGGTCAAAAGATGCACTGGAAGCCTTATTTAATTATCAGAACAGCCATTCACGAATTTCACTTGGGTTTATACCTAAAATGCCCTGGACTCAGACAACAGGAATTCGTCCCACTTCATCCACTCAGGAGGTGGTAAACCAAGACACCTGGCCGGTACAGTTCAACCTCCTTGTCAGTTTGTGCACCTGAGTCTGTGATCACTCCCCAGCAGGACAAAAGTAAGCCTAGAGCCGTGCCTTCTTATTCTACTGATGAGGTGACTAAAGCAGTAATGCTTCACAGGTCAGAAAAATATGTCCATTCTCCTAGTATAAATTGTACTTACTACCGGGTGTCTGAGACAGGGAAAAGGCCCACATGTGTTCAGTTTGGTGCCACCTGCACAGCTCCCTTCCTTGTTTCAAAAAGGGAGGTAAAATTCCGTTCTCTGCCTTACCATCCCCAGAGGACCCAACTTTCAGACTGCCCTTATATGCTATGATGACATTATGCTGGCTGGATACAGTGAACAGGAAATCAACCCGTTTTAGACACCTTCATATGAAACATAAAGAATAGAGGAATTGGGATTCAGGGGCTGGTTTCCGTGAGTTCAGTAGCCTAGATTACATAAAGACATCCCCCCCAATATGCACCCCAAAGTTACAGCACCTCGTAAAACCTATAACCAAAAAAGAATCACGACATTTTGCAGATCTTTTAATTTTAGAGGCAATGTATATAACAGCTTCAATGCTCTTATACAGTTGCCTATGAGACTGCCGGTGACAAGTGTGGATCTGTGCAGTTCAGGTGCAGGACAAGCTTCTTAGGCATTTGGTGGAGATGAGGCAGCAGACCCAATGACGGTGTCCATGGTACACAGGTTCCGCTGGAAGCCTCTAGCAGGCACGGATGAGACTCAGAGCACAGCCCTCTGGGACTTTAGAGTAAATCTACAACCTCTAAACGGCCCTCTATGCAGCTGCCCGTTGGCCTTTTGAGAAATGGGCTGTGGCTTGCCACCAGTACAGAGTAGAGAAGGACGGGACAGGAACTGACTCAGTAACGTAAGACCTCGTGGCCCCCAAAGCATAAGGTACTTACTGTCCGCCCTCTGCCAGCCTCTCCTCCGAATTCAACTACTGGTTCATAGGAAGCAGGCAGAAATGGAGGGATATTTAAACATATCCAGAGAAAACAATACCAAAGGCAACATGCTAGAGAAATGATAGTAACAGTTCCAGCTGAAAAGACACTAAGACGTTAACGGTGGGAATGCAGGACCCTCGAACGGCTCTTAGTCCCCCAAATACCCAACAGCGTCATGCTGGAACAACGTTGAGAATTCCAGGCATTACACAGCGTGGGCAGCGGATGGCCGCGTTATTTTTAATTCTCTTAGGAGAAATGCTAGTTCCGTGGTCTAGCAGGACAACGTTTTTGTCTTTAAGAGATGCTTCACCAAGTATTCAGAGGTTACGTATCACGGGCGCAGTTTATTTTCCGCTCAATTACACTCAAACAGCGGTTCCCGCGCGGCAGACAGAAACCCGGCCCCGGCCCACGACGAGCGACGCGGCTGCAGGGACAGCCCCCGCGGCCGGGGGTCCGCTTTCAGATTCAGGCTTTTCTACAGCAAAACGTGAGCGCGAGCGGGAGAACGGCCGCGGTCCCCACCCGCGAACGTGCACAGGGAGCGGCGGCCCGGACCCCGGGATCGACCGGACGCTGCGATGCCAACGCCGCGTGCCAGGACCGGATAAAGCCCGCCCTGCTCACACCGAGGGGGCGGAGGGTCCCTCTCACCAGCTCCGCGGAACGCAGGCGCGGCCCGGGCCCACCAGCCGCGAGCGGCGGCGACTCCCCCTTCTGGAACCGGCGACGACGCGCTTCGCGGGGCGCGGGGCGCGGGGCGGGCGACCACGCCCGGGCCGGGACCCCGGCGGACGGCCCCAGGGCACGCCCGGAACTCACCAGCGCCGGGACTGACCGCCGCGAGGGCAGGGACCGCTAACGGACAGGCGGAGCCGATGCCGGAAGACATGCCGGCGCGTCTCTGGCGTCACTTCCGCCTCCAGCCGGCTGGCCGAACCGTTGGCTTCCGGCGCCTGGAAGTTGCCGTTTCTTCCGTGAGGATGCGGAAGGGTCGCGGGGCTGCCTCGGGAACGGGGCTGGAGGCGGAGACAGGCCCGGAGGACTAGGCGGACGGGAGGACCAGGCCTCCGGGCGCCACTGCGGAGCCGGGACAGACCGAGAGCGCGAGGCTGGGCGGGCACTGCCAGGAAGTGCTCGTCGCGAGCGCGGCGCGCGATCCGGCCGCAGCGGGAGGCCGCGGTGCGGAGTGCTCGGTCCCCTCTCCATCTCTGCAGGGAGTCGCTGGCCCCGTTGCTTTTTAGATAAAAAGGAACTCTTACAGTTGATTCTTTTGCATTTTCTTTTCTTCTAACTTTGTTTTTTAGACTGAGTATCGCTCTGTCGCCCGGGCTGGAGTGCAGTGGCGCGATCGCGGTCACCGCAGCCTCCGCCTCCCGGGATCAAGCGATTCTCCTGTCTCCGTCCCCCAAGCAGCTGTGACTACAGGCAGCAGCCACCACGTCCGGCTAATTTTTGTATTTTTAGTAGACAGGGGTTTCCCCGTATTGGTCAGGTTGGTCTTGAACTCCTGTTCTCATAATCCGCCCGCCTCGGCCTCCCAAATGCTGGGATTACAGGCGTGAGCCACCACGCCCAGCTACTCCATTGCATTTTCAATGCATTTTTTTTTTCTGTAAATGTTCATATTTTTCCCTTCAAATACGCGTTTCTGTTATTTTTCTAATGTACTGTAGAGGCCAGGACCACCAATACGACGTTGCAAAATAGCACTGCTGGTACCAGGTGTTCTCCCAAGGTTCATTCAGAAATGTAACGTGATTCCAGTAACAATACGGAAAGGCTTTTTTTTTGGAACCAGGCATGTTGATAGTAGAGTTCACATGGAAGAACAAATAACTAATAACGAAGAAGACGTGGACAAACAAAAGCGCCATGCCCTACAGATATGAAAACAGCTTCTTTAATTAAAACTGTGTGGTACTGGCACATGAACAGGAAACAGACAAGTGGAATATCCAGAAATCAACCCCATAACATGGAAATTTGGCTCATAAACATATTTCAGATCAGTGGGACAAATACGCAGTTTATGGTGAAAGGTGCTAAGAGAAATGGGTAGCCGTCTGAGAAATGATGAAATTAAATCTGGACCTCACAGGTATAAATTGCAAACGGATCAATAATCTACGAAAAACAAAACCACGTGTGAGGTGTTCACGAGATTTCGTGGCTGATTAAGGAACAAGAAGTGCCTAGGAGGTGGCAGTAGCACACAAGCTTTGACAGGTTGGGGAGGAGAGTCTCATGCACCATGAGATTATCCACAGGCTTCAAACCGGGGTCACTACTCAGAAAAGAGAGGAAATGGCGGGGGCACAGAGAACTCCCAGAGAAAAAGGGGATCAGAAGTGGGGGAGGGCTCATGTGACTAGATCAGGTTTCTCAGCAGCCTGCCAGGTGTCTGCGTCACAGAGCTCTGAAGGGCAGCAGGGGCTTGCAGTCTTCATAGCCCAGGGTTTATCTTATCTATCGCTAGCAGAGATTGGGCACAATTTCACCAAGTATACAAAGCAAGCACACGCTAAATGGCTTAACACTGCTGCTTTGGGATGTGGTTTATTTATTTACTATTTATTTGAGACGGAGTCTCTCTCTGTTGCCTAGGCAGGAGTGCAATGATGCGATCTTGGCTCACTGCAACCTCTGCCTCCTGGGTTCCAGTCATTCTCCTGTCTCAGCCTGCCAAGTAGCTGGGATTATAGGCACCTGCCACTATGCCTAGCTATTTTTTTTTTTTATTTAGACGGAGTCTGGCAGTGTCACCCCCCAGGGTGTAGTGCAGTTGCACGATCTCGGCTCACTTCAATCGTGGATCACAGCAATCACCACCTCCTGGGTTCAAGCAATTCTCCCTCAGCCTCCTGAGTAGCTGGAACTACAGGCGTGCGCCACCACGCTCAGCTAATTTTTTTTTTTCTATTTTTAGTAGAGGTTGGGTTTCACTATGTTGGCCAAGATGGTCTCCATCTCATGACCTCGTGGACCGCCCACCTTGGCCTCCCAAAGTGCTGGGATTACAGGTGTGAGCCACTGCACCAGGCCTTGGGATATGTTTTAAGTAACTGAATGTATTAAAATTTGTTGCACCAGCAGGCTATTGTAAATAATGGTGCTATGACCATTGTGTACAAACGTATCTTAGATCCTTGTTCTCAGCACCTTTGGATATATATGGGGAAGTGGAACAGCTGTGTCTGATGAGAATTCTAATTTTCTGACAAACCAGTGTACTGTTCCAGAGCTGATGCATCATTTTACATTCCCACAAGCCATACACAAGGGTCCATCTGTACCACAGCCAACCAGCACTTACCTCTGACTGAACGGCTAACAGCCATCACCGCAGGGGTAACTGATCTCAGTGTGGCTTTTATTTTCATTTCCCTAGTGTTTAGTTATGTTGATCATCTTTTCATGTTCTTATTGGCCATCTGTTTATCTTTTTTAAACTATTACAAGTCCTTTTTTGAATTAATTTGGTTTTGCTGTTATTGGGTTTTAGTTCTTAATAAACTGAATATTCATCCTTAATCAAACACATGATTTGCAAATATTTCCTCCCATTCTGTGGCTTTTCTTTTCACTCATTATTATCCTTTGATGCACAAAATTTGTAATACTGATGAAGTCTAATTCATCTAGTTTTCTTCAGTTGCCTGTGTGGTTGATTTCATAACCCAGAAATCATTTCCAATTCCAGTCTCATGAAGCTTTTTCCTCTACGTTTTCCTTTAAGAGTTTTATACGTTAGCTCTTACATTTAGGTTTTAAATCCATTTTCAATTCATTTTTATATATAGTATAAAGTAAGGGTCCAGCTCCATTCTTGTGCATATAGATATCCAGTTTCTTCAGCACCGTTTCTCCCCCAGGCTCTACTGAGGTATAACTGACAGGAGAAGGATCATATAAAGATGCGCAACATGATGAATTGATATCTGCACACATTGATACATGCACCATGATCAAACAGACTGACACATCCATCCCCTCATCGAGGCTCCATCTTTCAAGTATGTGGTGAAGATAGTTAAGATCTACTATCTTGGCCGGGCGCGGTGGCTCAAGCCTGTAATCCCAGCACTTTGGGAGGCTGAGGCGGGTGGATCACGAGGTCAAGAGATCGAGACCATCCTGGTCAACATGGTGAAACCCCGTCTCTACTAAAAATACAAAAAATTAGCTGGGCATGGTGGTGCGTGCCTGTAATCCCAGCTACTCAGGAGGCTGAGGCAGGAGAATTGCCTGAACCCAGGAGGCGGAGGTTGCGGTGAGCTGAGATCGCGCCATTGCACTCCAGCCCGGGTAACAAGAGCGAAACTCCGTCTCAAAAAAAAAAAAAAAAGATCTACTATCTTAGCAGATTCCAGTCATACAATACAGTATTATTCACTAAAGTCTCCATGCTGTACATACATCCCAGAACTTACTCAGCCTTTAGCTTATTTGTGCCATTTGACCAACATCTCCCCATTCCTTCCGCTGCCCCATCCTCTGACAGCCAGCATTGTACTCCCTGCTTCTGGAAGTTCAGCTGGTTTGGATTCCATGTGAGGTTATATAGGATTTACTTAAAAAAAAAAAAAGGCTAAATAATATTTGTGTGTGTGTGTCATGGTTTTGTTCTGTTTTTAGAGATAAGGTCTCACTCTGTTGCTCAGGCTGGAGAGAGTGCAGTGGTACAGTCATGGCTCACTACAGCCTTGAACTCCTGGGCTCCGTCATCCTCCTGCCTCAGGTTCCTGTGTAGCTGGGGTTGCAGGCATGGACCACCAAACCCGGCCGCCTTTTTCAAGATTGGTTTAACTAACTGAACTCCATTGAGATTCCGTATGTGTTTGCTTTATTTATGAGACCGACTTTTGCTCTTGTTGCCCAGGCTGTAGTGTAATGGCATGATCTTAGCTCACTGCAACTTCCACCTCCGCGATTCAAGTGATTCTCCTGTGTCAGCCTCCCGAGTAGCTGGGATTACAGGTGCCCACCACCATCCTGGCTAATATTTTTATATTTTTAGTAGAGATGGGGTTTCTCCATGTTGGTCAGGCTGCTCTCAAACTTCCAACCTCAGGTGATCTATCTGCCTCGGCCTCCCAAAGTGTTGGGATTACAGGCATGAGCCACCATGCCCAGCCCTTTTATTTATGTTTTTCAAGATGGAGTCTCACTCTGTTGCAGTGGTGGCATGTTGCCCAGGCTGGAGTGCAGTGGTGCCATCTTGGCTCACTGCAACCTCCACTTCCTGGGTTCAAGCGATTCTCCTGCCTCAGCCTCCCAAGTAGCTCAGATTATAAGCGTGTGCACTAGGCCTGGCTAATTTTTGTATTTTTAGTAGAGATGGTGTTTCACCATGTTGGCCAGGATGGTCTTGCACGCCTGACCTCAAGTAATCTGCCCACCTAGGCCTCCCCAAGAGCTGGGATTACAGATGTGAGCCGCTGCACCTGGCCTGTGCATGGTATTTTAAAGCTAATTTTGCAAGTACCTTAACATCACTTCTGTCATATTCTGCTGGTCATAGAGACCAACCCTGGTATGACACGTGAGAGGACTACACACAGGTACAAATGTCAGGAAGCAGGAATTACTGGGCCACATCATCCTCCTAGAACAGGGAAGAATTTGGCAACACCCAACAAAAGTACAGGTGCGATCCAGCAACCCTGCTGCTCAAAACTCTCTCTGAAGGGAAATCTCGAACAATTTCAAAAACGCCTGACAGTACTAATTACAGTCAAGTAGTCAGGTAGCTGAGTACTGCACGGCACATCCCCCAGTGGAGCTCTGGAGATGAGGTCTCTGTGAGCTCCTCTGGAGTGATTTCCAAGATACACCATTAAGTAAAAATGCAAACGGCACAACAGTGGCTACAGTAGGAAGCCTTTTCTTTAGAAAGATAGACTGGGTGCAGTGGCTCACACCTGTAATCCCAGCACTTCGGTCGAGGTGGGCAGATCACTTGAGGTCAGAAGTTCGAGACCACCCTGGCCAACATGGCGATACCCCGTCTCTACCAAAAAATGCAAAATTTAGCTGGCCAGGGAGGCGCACACCTGTAGTCCCAGCTACTTGGGAGGCTGAGGCAGAACCACTTGAACCTGGGAGGCAGAGGCTGAGTGAGCCAAGGTCATGTCACTGCACTCCAGACTGGGGGACTGAACGAGACTACATCTTAAAAAAATAATAACAGGCAAGAAAATATATATGTATATTTATCTCTTCATGTCGAATACAAGGAAATACAGACGAGAGTATTCAGAAAATAACAGCTCACAGGCTGAAATGGATGGTAGGACGGGAACAAGGTGGGAAGGAAAGGCAGGGACAGGGAAAGCTCCCTGAGCGTGTCATTCTGTTCAGTCCTGATGTCCAAACAGAGTTCTTTCTTTACAGCCTTAATTCTAAAAAATTAACAGGGGGCCAGACATAGTGGCTTATGCCTGTAATCCCAGCACTTTGAGAGGCCAAGGCAGGAAGATCACTTGAGGCCAGGAGTTCAAGACCAGCCTGGCCAACGTGGTGTAACCCCGTCTCTACTAACAATACAAAACAAATTAGCTGGGCGTGGTGGTGGGCACCTCTGATCCCAGCTACTCGGGAGGCTGAGACAGAAGAACTGCTTGAACCCGGGAGGCGGCAGTGAACTGAGATGGCACCACTGCACTCCAGCCTGGGAGACAGAGTACGTCTCAAGAAAAAAAAAAACCCAACATGGATAGAGGGACAACTGCAAATGTGAAATGCACAGAAACAATCAAACTGAACTAGGTATCAAATGAGTAACAAAACCGTGTGATAGGACACACAGCGAAGGCTGAGCCTGGGCATTCGGAGGACGCGACCCCAAATGTGGTGCTATGGGCAGAGATGAGAATCCAGATGCCTTGGTCCCACCTCGGGAGTGGCTCCCTCCCTGCGTTCCCACCAGTTCCTTATAGAATTTTTATTAATTGTGGATAAGGGACTTGCGATGTTGCCTAGGTTGGTCTCGAACTCCTGGCTTCAAGCAATCCTCCTGCCTTAGCCTGGGATTATGGGCGTGAGCCACCTCCCTGGCCTCCCACTTCCTCCTGTAAAGAGATGGTTCAGGCATTTGCCTGTGAATTTATAGGTATATGTGCAGTATACCAATAAATACTTGTTGCCCTTGTCAACAGGTTCTTGGAAACTGTGACTTTAAGGGAGATGACATCAATAAACCGATTTTTATTCTCATCAGCATTTTAAGAAAACGACATGGAACAAAATGATGTTATTCAAGAGCCTGCTGGATGTCATTCTGCTTCAAGTCATAGATTCCAAGATGCCCTGGATGGCATTAAGTAGAGACTTTACTGCATTTTGGTGGTTACCATGCTCTGACTCCCACTCCCTCCCCCCGCTCCCCCTGCACCTGCTGTCTCTGCCTCACTGTTTTCCCGTGGGACCTATGGACAGAGGACTAACTTCTCTGCTCCTGAAGCCCTCCTTGCCCAGGATCTGTAAGGAATAAATCTTTAAATGTGTTTCCTACTGCGATGCTTGAATTTGCACCTTCCACCGGAAGGACCAGGGGCTGCCCAGACTGGGTTTTCCCGGAGACCGGGGCTGTGGCGAGGAAACCCCGCAACTGCCATGGCAAGGGTCTGAAGCCTCAGCCTGTTCCCACATACACATTGATTTAGAAAAGAATTAGAAATGTAGGTACATAGTTATTCCTTTACATAATCATATGTAATCTTTAGAAAAATTTTTTTAATTTTATTTTTTTAGTTGTTTTTAATTTTAATTTTTTTATTGCATTTTAGGTTTTGGGGTACATGTGAAGAACATGCAGGATTGTTGCATAGGTACACACATGGCAATGTGGTTTGCTGCCTTCCTCCCCATCACCTATATCTGGCATTTCTCCCCATGTTATCCCTCCCCAACTCCCCACCCTCTGCTGTCCCTCCCCTAGTTCCCCCCCACAGACCTCAGTGTGTGATGCTCCCCTCTCTGTGTCCATGTGTTCTCATTGTTCAACACCTGCCTATGAGTGAGAACATGCAGTGTTTGATTTTCTGCTCTTGTGTCAGTTTGCTGAGAATGATGGTTTCCAGGTTCATCCATGTCCCTACAAAGGACATGAACTCATCATTTTTTATGGCTGCTTAGTATTCCATGGTGTATATGTACCACATTTTCCCTGTGCGGTCTATCATCGATGGGCATTTGGGTTTGTTCCAGGTCTTTGCTATTGTAAACAGTGCCACAATAAACATACATGTGCATGTGTCCTTATAACAGAGCGATTTATAATCCTTTGGATATATACCCAGTAATGGGATTGCTGGGTCAAATGGAATTTCTATTTCTAGGTCCTTGAGGAATCGCCACACTGTCTTCCACAATGGTTGAACTAATTTACACCCCCACCAACAGTGTAAAAGTGTTCCTATTTCTCCACATCCTCTCCAGCATCTGTTGTCTCCAGATTTTTTAATGATCGCCATTCTAACCGGCGTGAGATGGTATCTCAATGTTGTTTTGATTTGCATTTCTCTGATGACCAGTGATGATGAGCATTTTTTCATATGTTTCTTGGCCTCATGTAGAGCTGTTGGGCCCCTCAGGGTCGTGGGGTGTCCCTTATGCTGTGTTGAGGTGTAGAATCCAAGAAGTAAAGAGACAGGACACTGAAGAACTGGTGAAGAGCATCTAGACTCAGGGGGCCACATCACCTAAGAGCAGAGACAGGCGAGGCCCCAAATGCCCAGAAGCATCTGTATTTATTAGGTACAAGCAGGGGGCAGGGTTGTAAGTGAGGTCATCTCTATAGGCTTAGTGATAGGGCATACATAGTCACATGAGTCACAAGCGAGGGGCCACCCCATTAGGTCACCTGGGTGGAGAGGTGGGCCGTGTGCAGTAGGGGGCCGTGCTGTGTGCAGTAGTTGAGGGTCGTGTACAGAAAAGGGGTCCACCCCCATTAGGTCACCGAGGCAAGGAGGTGGGCTGTGTGCAATGGGTGTCATGTGCAACACTTCTTACCTGGGGGCTGGAGACTTTAAAGGGTTTCTAATAGGGTTTCTGTAAGCCAGCACAGTGGGAGCTGACAGACGTGTGCTCTTCTCTTAAGATATTTATGGGAGGATTCTTTGAGCTAGCACAGAAGCGAGAAAAGGCTGACAGGGTACACAGCCACCGTGACTGGTCACACAGAGGGGTTCTTCTCCCTCGGTTATTTGTGGGATCTCAGGCCTGAGGCCGACTTTCCACAGGAACTGGATGCAAGGTGCTACAACTCCTTTATCAGGAGGAGAGGCTCCTGCTCCAAGCCTGCCGTACAGCGTCTGCCCTTTCAGGCAGGGACGCCACCACCCGGGTCTTGGGTTCTCGTCCCGGTCTGGCTGTTTTCCCATGTACTGCTTCTGTTCTGACTGCTCCAGGCATTCCTCCTACTACAGACTACTATATGGTTATATAGAAGGATTCTATAAATCAGCACTAAATGTGTCAGTACAGCTCCAGCTACAATACCTGTATGATTATATAGAAAGATTATATGAGACTAAGTATAATTATATAATTATATATATAAGCTAGATATGGTAAGCAGTAAGTTATACTTCAGGCACTAATTCTATAAACTAATATGTGATTATTTATATAGGATTATATAAAGGAAATAGCTGAGTAAGAACACTATAAACTAAGATATTCTTCAGGCACTAATTGTGCCTGGGGTCTGAATAGTTCTCCTTCCTTGGTGCCCATGGCGGGGTGTGACCCATACCTCATGTATGTCTTCTTTTGAAAAGTGTCTGTTCATATCCTTTACCCAATTTTGAATGGGTTTGTTTGTTTGTTTTTCTTGTAAATCTGTTTTAGTTCTTTGTAGATTCTGGATATTAGTCCTTTGTCAGATGGGTAGATTTTGCAAAAAAATTTTCCCATTCCGTTGGTTGCCAGTTCAGTGTAATGATTGTTTCTTTTGCTGTACAGAAGCTGTGGAGTTTGCTTAGGTCCCATTTGTCTATTTTGGCTTTTGTTGCCAATGCTTTTGGTGTTTTGGTCATGAAGTCCTTGCCTACGCCTATGTCTTGAATGGTTTTGCCTAGGTTTTCTTCTTGGGTTTTTATGGTGTTAGGTCTTATGTTTAAGTCTTTAATCCATCTGGAGTTAATTTTAGGGTAAGGTGTCAGGAAGGGGTCCAGTTTCTGCTCTGCACATGGCTAGCCAGTTTTCCTAACACCATTTATTAAATAGGGAATCCTTTCCCCATTGCCTGTTTTTGTCATGTTTGTCAAAGATCAGATGGTTGTAGATGTGTGGCGTTGCCTCTGAGGCCTCTGTTCTGGTCCATTGGTCTATATCTCTGTTTTGATACCAGTACCATGCTGCTTTGATTAATGTAGCCCTGTAGTATACAGCTAGTGCTCGACTTACGACCACGATTGGTTTCGACAGACCAGTCATAACACGATTTGGTCGTAAGTTGAGTAGGCTATATGCACAGTACTGTGAAATGATGTTATAAAAATCTTTAAGTCATATTTTATCATAATTTTCTTTCATTATTGTTATATATCATAATTTTCTTTGTTCATTTTATG
>NW_016107824.1:519820-527255 GCF_001604975.1 Cebus imitator | reverse complement strand
ATTTTTAGTAGAGATGGGGTTTCACCATGTTGACCAGGATGGTCTCGATCTCTTGACCTCATGATCCACCCGCCTCGGCCTCCCAAAGTGCTGGGATTATAGGTGTGAGCCACCGGAGAGTTTTTGACATAAAGAGCTGTTGAATTTTGTTGAAGGCCTTCTCTGCATCTATTGAGATAATCATGTGGTTTTTGTCTTTGGTTCTGTTTATGTGATGGAGTTGTAGGACCTTGCTCCAGTTCTTGTGGAAGGCTGCCCTCAGATCGGCAAGCCCTTGAGCATCCAATGGCTCAAAACTCCTCCGGATAATCTCACCTTGGTGACTGTGAACTTTATCAGCTCCTGTTACTGTGCTGCTGGAAAAGCATTCCCCTATAGAACTCATTGGAAGCTGCCAGCAGGTGGCATAGACCCTGACAGCTCTGTCACTGCTGTGTGACTAAAAGCATCCTCCCATAAATCTTCTTAGAAGTAGCTTGCCCAACAAAATTGCTGGCTTCTCCACAATCAAACCAGAATGGTACAAATTTGGAAATGGAGCCCTTTCCACTGGCTACAGGTTTCCCCTGCAGTGAGTCCCATCAACCAAAATGAGATCTATAAATCCTGACAATGTAAAAAAAAAAAAAAAAAAAAAAAAAAAAAAAAAAAAAAAAAAAAAAAAAAAAAAAAAGTAGCGTGCCCATAGATAGAAGCATCGCACACTGCACCCTCTTCACTGCGCACAGCCCACCTCCATGCCTCAGTGACCTAATGGGGTGGACCCATTACTGCACACGGCCCACTTTCTTGCCTCGACAACCTAATGGGAACGGGCCCCTTGCTGCGCACTGTCCACCTCCCGGCCTAGGTGACCTAATGGGGGTGGACCCCATGTTTTATTGCTGACGACCCTATCACTATCCTTAAAGATGACTTCCTCACTGCCCTGCCCCCTCACCTATACACAATAAATACTCACACTTCTGGACATTTGGGGCCTCGCCTGTCTCCACTCATAGGTGGCGTGGCTCACCAAGCCCAGCTGCATTTTCCTTGTACTTCTGTGTCCTGTCTCTTTATTTCTCAGATCCCGCGCCTCAGCACAGCATAAGGGACAACCCACGACCCTGTGGGGCCCTCAGCCTTACATCCTGAATATCTTTGTTAATTTTCTGTCTCGTTGATCTGTCTAATATTGACAATGGGGTGTTAAAGTCTCCCACTATTATTGTGTGGGAGTCTAAGTCTCTTTGTAGGTCATTAAGAACTTGCTTTATGTATCTGGGTGCCCCTGTATTGGGTGCGTATATATTTAGGATCATTAGCTCTTCTTGTTGCATTGATCCTTTTACAATTATGTAATGACCTACTTTGTCTCTTTTGATCTTTGTTGGTTTCAAGTCTATTTTATCAGTGGCTAGGATTGTGACTCCTGCTTTTTTTTGCTCTCCACTTGCTTGGTTAATCTTCCTCCATCCTTTTATTTTAGCTTATGTGTATCCTCGCATGTGAGATGGGTTTCCTGGATACAGCACACCAATGGTTTTTGACTTTTTAACCAATTTGCCAGTCTGTGTCTTTTGATTGGGGCATTTAGCCCATTTACATTTAAGGTTCATATTGTTATGTGTGAATTTGATCCTGCCATTTTGATGCTAGCTGGTTGTTTTGCCCATTAGTTGACACAGTTTCTTCATTATGTCAATGCTCTTTACCATTTGGTACATTTTTGGAGTGGCTGGTAGTGGTTGTTCCTTTCTATGTTTAGTGCTTCTTTCAGGAGCTCTTGTAAAGCAGGCCTGGTGGTGATGAAATCTCTGAGTGCTTGCTTGTTCATAAAGGATTTTTATTTATCCTTCACTTATGAAGTTTAGTTTGGCTGGATATGAAATTCTGGGTTGAAAGTTCTTTTCTTTAAGGATGTTGAATATTGGCCCCCACTCTCTTCTGGCTTGTAGGGTTTCTGCTGAGAGATTAACTGTGAGTCTGATGGGCTTCCCTTTGAGGGTAACCCCACCATTCTCTCTGGCTGCCCTTAGCATTTTTTCCTTCATTTTAACCCTGGTGAATCTGACGATTATGTGCCTTGGGTTTGCTCTTCTTGAGGAATATCTTTGTGGTGTTCTCTGTATTTCCTGGACTTGAATATTGGCCTGCCTTGCTAGACTGGGGAAGTTTTCCTGGATAACAACCTGAGGAGTGTTTTCCAGCTTGGATACATTCTCTCCGTCACATTCAGCTACACCTACCAAACATAGATTAGGTATTTTAACATAATCCTGTATTTCTTGGAGGCTTTGTTCATTTCTTTTCACTCTTTTTTTCTCTAATCTTGCCTTCTTGTTTTATTTCATTGAGTTGATCTTCAATCTCAGATATCCTTTCTTCTGGTCAATTCGGCTACTGAAACTTGTGTATGCTCCACAAAGTTCTCGTGTTGTGTTTTTCAGCTCCATCAGGTCATTTATATTTTTCTCTAAGCTGTTTATTCTTGTTAGCATTTCGTCAAACCTTTTTTCAAGGTTCTTAGTTTTTTGCATTGGGTTAGAACATGTCCTTTTAGCTCAGAGAAGTTTATTACGCACTTTCTGAAGCCTGTTTCTGTCAATTCATCCAACTCATTCTCCATCCAGCTGTGTTCCTTTGCTGGTGAGGAGTTGTGGTCCCTTGGAGGAGGAGAGGCGTTCCAGTTTTGGGTGTTTTCATCCTTTTTATGCTGGTTTCTTCCCATCTTTGTGGATTTATCTACCTGTGGTCTTTGTAGTTGGTGACTTTCAGATTGGGTCTCTGAGTGGGTGTCCTTTTTGTTGATGACGAAGTTATTTTTTCTGTTTTTTAGTTTTCCTTCTAACAGTCAGGCTCCTCTGCTTTATGACTGCTGGAGGTCCACTCCAGACCCTGCTTTCCTGGGGATCACCTGCAGTGGCTGCATAACAGTAAGGGTTGCTGCCAGTTTCTTCTTCTGTTATCTTTGTCCCAGAAGGATACCATCAGATGTGAGCCTGAGCTCTCCTTTATGAGGTGTCTCTTTGGATATACAGGGGTAGGGGAGCGGCTTGAGGAGACTGTCTGTCCCTTACAGGAGCTCAAGTGCTGAGCTGTGGGTTCCACTGTTCCATTCAGAGCTGCTGGGCAGGTACATTAAAGTCTGCTGCAGCAGAGCTCGTAAAGGCCTTTTTTTCCCAGGTGTTCTGTCCTGGGACGGTAGGGCTTTATTTATAAGTTTCTGACTTGCTGCTGCCTTTTTTCAGAGATTTCCTGCCTAGCAAGGAGGTAGCCTAGTCACAGTCTGCCAGCAGAGGCATTGCTGAGCTGCCATGGGCTCTGCCTAGCTGCTGTGTGAACTTCCTTGCAGTTTTGTTTATGGAGGTATAGTTAGAACTGCCTCAGTAATGGTGTTCTGCCTCTGTAATGGCGGACTGCCTTGGTAATGGTGGACTGCCTCAGTAATGGTGGATTGGCTGGGTAGTAGCGGACTACCTTGGTAATGGCAGATACCCTTCCCCCCACAGAGCTGGACTGTCCCTGGTCCAGCTGTGCTTGCTGTGAAACTCTCAATCCAGAGCGTTTCAGATTGCTGGTCTTTGTTGGGGTGGGACCAGCTGAGCCAGGTCACCTGGCTCCCTGTTTCAGCCCCGTTTTTTTCAGTTGAATGCATGACTCTGTCTCCCAGGCATTCCAGGCACCAGTTGAAACAGTGCCCAGATTTGTGTGAGTTTTTGTGCGGAGACCCACTGCACCAGCTGAAACAGCCATGCTGGAGACTCACGGCACTTTTCTGTGGGAATCTCCTGGTCTGTGGGCAGTGAAAATTCATTGGAAATGCGGTGATCACTCACCCTCTGCGTTTTCACTGGGAGCTGTAATGCAGAGCTGTTCCTATTCAGCCATCTTGGATCCAACGTCCACCAATCATATATAATCTTATAGTTACTTATAATCATAAAGATACATACTCAATATAACCTTTAATTTTACTAATGACTATTGGGTTTTGAAGCATGGAACTGAGGTGACACTGTGAACAAGGTGATCCTAAGGCAAGATACTCTAAGCCCTCTGTCACGCCCGCGTAAGGGCTGCTGGAGGGTGCCTCGGCTGTGCGGCAGCGCCAGCACTAGGAAAGCGCCCACTGTTAGCCAGCTAGGGAAGAAGACGTTCAAAATGGCCAAGACATCTCCTTCCTGGGGAAGTTAGGAGAAAACTCCGCTCCTCCAAGCTCTTGCAGTAAGTCCTGACGGCTGTCAGGGAGGCCCACGGACATCAGGGGGCTTAACTGTCTCTATGTGAGGCTGTGCTTCAGTGGTCACGTTCCATGTCCACTCTCGTGCCCTGCTTCTGCACGTGGTTTCTCTTTTTCTCAGAAGATAAGAATTAACAATAGTAAATGTCCTTGACATTTCTGACAAATATGCAAAGAGCGCTGACGCATGAGGTTTTTCACCTCAGCTACTTGAAAGTCCTGAGCCCCCATCTCCAAGACACGTGATTTGCCTGACCCTGTCACCGACCACCATCACCTCACCCTACCTTCCCTGCCCCCTGCTTCGTACTCAATAAAGTCAGTGTCCAGGCACTCGGGGCCACTGCAGGTCTCCCCGCTGTGGCTGGCAGTGGACCCCTGAGCCCAAATTCTGTTTTCTCTATCTCTGTCTCTGTGTCTTTTATTTCTACAATTTCTCGTCCCTGCACCAACAGGGAGGGGTTCACAGAACCCTATAGGCCTGCACCTTATATGGGGTGGCGGGCAATACAAGGGCAGATTCCCAGCGCCAGAGGTGTGGTCAGCCAGGTCAGACAAGAGCCATGGGGCATCTGCCAGTGTGAGCAAGCTCCCATGGGAGGGACCACAGGCTGCAGGTGAGACAAGGAGGCACTGGGCCTTCCACCATGTAAAACGTGCATCCTGTCAAAGGCACGTGGCAAACACCACATCCAGCCCCTTTGTTTCCCATGGGCACAGGGCTACCAGCCACCTGGCACCAGAACCCAGTTTAGCTGAGGGCTCTCAAGATAGGGTGGAGGGAGTCCTCGGAGGCTCTGCTGACGCTCAGCCCAATAGAGTGACAGGTGGCAACCTGGCCCCAACTGCAGCTTGTGTGTGAACAATTTACCTTTACAGGTTATTTATAAGCTCTTTGCCTTCAGCATAGTGAAAGGCCTCAGGAAGTGTTCCAGGTGAGAGGAAGCGAGTGAGTGCACTTCCTCATCTCTGCTGCCGAACTCATCACCAGACCCTGGGCAGAACGTGTGGAAAAGGTAAGTGAAAACCGAGACGCAATCAGCAGCAAGGAGAACTGGGGAAACACCAAATACGCTCTGCCAAGATGACGCAGGACTAGAAGGCCCCAAATTCAGGCTTGGCCCCAGAGGTTCTCGGCCTCACCCAGGAAAGAATGTAAGGGTAATCTGTGGCAGGAGAAGGCAGGTTATGAAGTAGCCGTGTATGGAGAGGGGCTGCTCTTTGCAAAGCAGGGCTAACCCACAGGAAGTGCATCCAGAGTAGCTGTGCATGGGCTAATGGCAGCGGTATTTATTTATTTGTATTTATTTTTTTGACATGAAATCTCGGTCTGTCCCCCAGGCTGGAGTGCAGTGGTGCAATCTTGGCTGACTGCAGCCTCCACCTCCGGGGTTCATGCGATTCTCCTGCCTCAGCCTCCCAAGTAGCTGGGATTACAGGCGTGCGCCACCACACCCGGCTAATGTTTGCATTTTTAGTAGAGATGAGGTTTCACCATGTTGGTCGAGCTGGTCTCGAACTCCTGACCTCAAGTGATCTGCCTGCCTCAGCCTCCCAAAGTGCTGGGATTACAGGTGTGAGCCACCATGCCTGGCCAGAAGCTGTATTTACACCTACTTTTAATTATATGCAAATTAAGGAACTTTTTAGAACTTTCTAGAGTTTTGGGGGTTTCCAGAACCACGTAAGGTAACTTTTGGGACATTTGCATGGCGTGTTGCGTGGCACTTGGTCTTATTTGGGCGTTTGGTGTTACTTGTTTAGGTGGTTACTTTATGAGTACCCTTTACCCGCCGATTTGATAGCATGCTAGGCATAGCACACATCACATAAGCAAAGCAACCAAAACAAGACAGCTGGATCCAAGTTATTCACAAAATTGGGACCTCTCCACCTGGCTAGACTCGGTTTGCTCTAACAGGCATGGAAGACAGGGGAGGAGGGGAAGAGGATCCCAGAGCAGCAAACAAGGAAGACCCAGGGCGATCCTGGCTCACCCAGTACTGGCAGGGGAACGCACAGAAGGGGCATTTACCAGTCCACGGAGCCAAAATGGCACTGACTGGTCTCCCTGGCTTGGAGGGGTTCAGCCATCGGGAGCAGAGCAGCCAGCCAGCCACAGCAGTGGGTCTCACACAAGGTGGCACCGTGGCCGCCCACCCATCCACTCGGCTCTGCCACCTGTCAGGAAAGATGATGGCCCTCAAAAGAGCCTGTGGCCAGTGTCACGGGTCTGCAGTGTCACAAAGTTCCACGTCCCAGCTGCGGTGTTTGCAGCTTTGATGGCCGCAGTGCTGGACATTGTCTCTCACTAACCCGCCACCTTGCGTCATTTGCTGCCCTGCCAGTCACCGCCTCTCTGCCAGTCACCGCCTCTCTGCCAGTCACCACCTGTCTGCCTCCCACCATCTTCTCTTCATCCCCTTTGTGGTCACCATGGTGATGCAGGGCAGGTGAGCCCCAAAACTGGGGCTTGGCCCAGAAGGGTCCTTGACTTTACCCAGGAAAGTATGCAAGGGCAAGCCAGTGGTGGAAGAAGGCAGCTTTACTGAAGCGTCCATGTACAGAGAGTGGCAGGTCCTTGCAGAGCAAGGCCAGCAGGCAGTGCACACAGAGTAACCGCCAGTAGGGTGCTGGCAGCTGTATTTACCCACTTTTAATTACATGCAAACGAAGGAAGTTATTTATTTTTTATTTTTTGAGACCAAGTCTCGCTCTGTTGCCCAGGCTGGAGTGCAGTGGCATGATCTCGGCTCACCATAGCCTCCAGCTCCCCGGTTCAAGAGGTTTGCCTGGCCGGGCATGGTGGCTCAGGCCTGTAATCCCAGCACTTTGGGAGGCTAAGGTGGGCAGATCACCTGAGGTCAGGAGTTGGAGACCAGCCTGGCAGTGTCAGTAGGAAGCAGATAGGCATAAATGCTACATTAAAAAACAAGAATGTCCCAAATCAAATTAAAGAATCAGAAAGGAATAACATAAACCTGACGCTAGCAGAAATAGGAAAATAGTAAAAATTAGAACAAAAATAACAGAAAAGAAGAACAGAAAAACAGAGGATGAACAAAGCTGATTTTTTGAAAAGATCAACAAAATTGACAAACTTTTAGCTAGATGGACTAAGAAAAAGAAGAGAAGACTTGGCCGGGCGCGGTGGCTCAAGCCTGTAATCCCAGCACTTTGGGAGGCTGAGGCGGGTGGATCACGAGGTCA
>NW_016107824.1:508147-519570 GCF_001604975.1 Cebus imitator | reverse complement strand
GGTTCTACAGAAATAAAAAGACTGTAGGAGGGCATCATGAAAAACCGCACACAAAGTGTACAACCCAGATGAAATAAAGTCTCCCAGACACACTAAACATACCAAGGCTAACTCACGAAGAAGTTAGAATCTGAGTAGACCTGTAACTGGTGCGGTGATTTAATCATTACTCAAAATTCTGATTCAGAAAAGCCCCTACAGGCCGGGCGTGGTGGCTCACACCTATGATCCCACCACTTTGGGAGGCTGAGGCAGGCAGACAACCTGAGGTCAGGAGTTTGAAACCAGCCTGGCCAGCATGGTGAAACCGAGTCTGTACTAAAAATACAAAAAAATAAAACCACAAACAAACAAACAAACAAACAAAACAGGCGTGGTGGCGCACATCTGTAGTCCCAGCTACTTGGAAGGCTGAGGCAAGAGAACTGGTTGAACCTGGAAGGTGGAGGCTGCAGTGGGCTGTCGTGCCACTGTACTCTGGCCTGGGTGACAGAGTGAGACCTCATCTCAAAAAAAAAAAAAAGAAAGAAAAAAAAGGAAATAAAAGCCTTGGACCTGATGGCTTCACTAGTGAATTCTAACCACATGTTTAAAGATGATCTAATATCAAAAATTCTCAAACATTTCCAAAAAATTTAAGAGGCGGAAATGATTCTTAACTTTTTCTATGAAGATTACATTACTCTGACACCAAAGCCCATCAGCAATATCATGAGGAAACTACAGACTAATATGCCTGTGAACATTAATGTAAAACCAACAAAATACCAACACCCTGAATTTAGCATTATACTGAACGGCTTATACACCATAAATCCAAATGGGATGTACTCCTTGAAGGCAATGGTAGTTCCAAACATTAAAAACTGATCAATGTAATATACCGCATTAATATAACGAAAGGGAAAAAGATCACCTCAATTGATGTGGAAAAAGCATTTGGCAAAATTTACCATCTTTTTAGATAATAAATACAGACAACAAACCTGGAATTTGAAGAAAACTACCACAATATAATAAAAGCCATATATGAAAAAGCCAAAGCAGCTGTCTTACAGAATGCTGCGGGAATGAGCTTTCCCTTCACGATCAGGAATCAGGCAAGGTTGCTCACTTTCACCACCTTCGTTCCACATAGTACTGGAAGTTCTAACCGAGCAATCGGGGAAGAAAATACAATAAAAGCCACCCAAAGTGGAAAGAAGTAAAACGATCTGTTTGCAGAGGGTATGGTCTGATACACAGGGAATCCTGAAGATGACAGACATCGACAGACAAAATGTGTTGGGAGTAATAAATGTATTCAGCATAGTAGCAGGGTACAATGTCAACATGCAGAACCAGCGGCATTTCTATTTACTGTCAATGAACAATCTAAAAAAGCTTTTACAAAAATAATTCTACTTACAATGGCATCTTGGTCAGAGGCGGTGGCTCACGTCTGTAGTCCCAGCACTTTGGGAGGCCAAGGTGGGTGATCACTTGAGGTCAGGAGTGTGAAGCCAGCCTGGACAGCATGATGAAACCCCGTCTCTACTAAGAATACAAAAAAATTAGCCGGGCATGGTGATGGGCGCCTGTAATCTCAGCTACTAGGGAGGCTGAGGCAGGAGAATTGCTTGAACCTGGGAGGCGGAGATTGCAGTGAGCTGAGATTGTGCCACTGCACTCCAGCCTGCATGACAGAGTAAGACTTCATCTAAAAAAATAAAAATAAAAATAGAATAAAATAGTAAGTAACTTAACCAAGGAGGTAACAGAACTGTGCAATAAAAGTCTACAAAATGTTGGTGAAAAAAATTAAAGAAACCATAAATAAATGAAAACACATTCCATGTTGACAGATTAGAAGATATTGTTACAAATGTCAACACTGCCCATATAAAATCTACAGATTCAATGCAATCAATTTTGATAAATTCAACACAGTATTAAATATTCTATCAAAAGATTTTAATAGGGAATCCATATCAAAATCCCAGGGACATTGTTTTTGCAGAAAAAGAAAACCCCATTTAAAAATTTATATTGAACCTGGAAGAACCCCAAATAGTCCAAATAATTTTTTCTTTGAGACAGTCTCACACTGTCGCCCAGGCTGCAGCGCAGTGGCGCGATCTCAGCCCACTGCAATCCCCACCTCCTGGGTTCAAGCAATTCTCCTGCCTCAGCCTCCTGAGTAGCTGGGACTATAGGTGTGCGCCACCACACCCAGCTATTTTTTTTGTTTGTTTTTAAAAGAGACGAGATTTCACTATGTTGGCCAGATGGTCTCGATCTCCTGACCTCATGATTCGCCCGCCCCAGCCTCCCAAAGTGCTGGGATTATAGGCGTGAGCCACGGCTCCCGGGAGCTGAGGCAGGAGAATCACTTGAACCCAGGAGGCAGAGGTTGCGGTGAGCTGAGATCACGCCATTGCACTCCAGCCTGGACGACAGGGCGAGACGCCGCCTCCAAATAAAAAAGAAGAAAATAATCGGACTCGAAAATAAACGCAACCTACTTGGTTCTCAGAAGGGGAGAAGGAACCAGGCGAATGGCGTCCGTTCTCCCTCGATCGCCCCGGAGATGCCGCGCAGGCCGCGAGCTCCTGAGCGGCGGTTTCAGAACCCGCGGGTCACCTGGGAGCTTCTCCCGCAAAACCAGACGAAAGCTCCCGGCGTGGAGAAGGGCAGGCGGCTGCACCCCTCGACCTCGCCCCGCCCGGGCGGGCGCGCTCGGCGCCACGCAGGGACCACCCCTCCGAGACGCCCGCCGGACCCCGCGCCCAGAGCCACCTGCGTGCACCTGCGCCCCGCGGGCACCTGAGCGCGCGGTCACGCCCCTGGCCACGCCCCCGGCCGGCGGGCCGCCCTCACTGTGCCCCGCCCCCTCGCTGTTCGGCCTCAAGCCCCGCCCCTCAAACCCCGCCCTACGGCCCAGATCAGGCTCCGCCCTATCAGTCCTCCCCGCCCCCTCACAGGTCCCGCCCACACCCCGCCCCATTCGACTCGGGCCCCGCCCATTAGGGCCTCGCCCCCAGGCCCCGCCCTGTCAGGCCTCGCCCCTCACAGGGCCCGCCCACACCCCGCCCCATTCGACTCGGGCCCCGCCCATTAGGGCCTCGCCCCCAGGCCCCGCCCACGGAGCCCGCCGGGTCCCGGCCCAGCCCGGTCCAGCTCGCAGCCCGCGGCAGATGGAGCAGGAGGCGCGGGTGCTGAGGGCTGCGGGTGGCTTCGGCCGGGCCCGGCGCCTGCTGGCCGCCGCCTCGTGGGTGCCCTGCGTGGTGCTGGGGCTGGCGCTGAGCTCCGAGGCGCTGCTCACCGCGCAGCCCGCGCACCACTGCCGGCCGGACCCCGCGCTGCTGCCCCCCGCGCTGCGCGCTCTGCGCGGGCCGGAGCTGCTCGACGCCGCCATCCCGCGCCTGGGACCCACGCGCGTCCAGAGCCCCTGCCTGCTCCTGCGCTACCCCGAGCCCGTGCCCGGCGCCCGCCGTGGCCCTGGCCCTGCGCCCGCGCCCAACGGCACGCGCCCCTGCACTCGCGGCTGGCTCTACGCGCTGCCCGCCGCGGGCCTCCTGCGCAGCCCTGTCACCCAGGTGCGCCCCTTCCCCGCCGCCCGGCGGCCCGCCCCGCCCGCAGCCTGCCGGGGCCCTGGGTGTCCTTCCCCGCCCTCCCTGGCGCCTCTGTCCGGGGCCACCCGCCGGTCCTCCTGCGCTCCCCGCTTGGGGGCGGCCCCCGGCCGGACGGTGCGGTAGACGCGCGCCCAGGGCCAGGCCTGCGGAGACGCTGCTCCCACCGGCGCGGGGTGGCCTGGGGCGCAGGAGGATTGGAGCTGAAGGCCGGGGGAGCAGGGCCTAGAATTTGCTTCACGACCACCAGCGTCTTGAGCAGACCGTGGCTTTGGGCTGGCTTCCCAGGGAGAGTCTCTGATTGGAGAGACTGGCGTGGTCAGCACAGATTGGGAACGGTGGGCTTGCCACCGGTGGAGCGTGGCGCGCGGAGGCTGGGCTGGAGACAGCATTGCCTGAAGGGGAACCTTGACGGTCTGCGTGAGAAAAGATGGGGAGGCAGCGGCACGGACCCCCAGGCCCCTCTCTTCCTTCCCACTCCTGCGGCAGCCTTTACCCCGCGGCCTCCACCTCCCACTCTGGGAGGATTGGCCCCAGCGTGGAAACTGGTTCTGGGTTGCCACATCTCCGCAAGGGCCTGCCTGGGGCCCTGGAACCCGCTCGGCTTCTCTCTCCACCCCCACTCCCACCTGCCCTCCTGTCTGGGGCCCGGCTCCACAAAACGTCAGGTTTGAAAGTAAAATCGCGGGCATAGCATGTTCCCTAGCAGTAGATTAAGCTTGGCAAGAAGAGCGAGGAACTGGAAAGGGGGCGGGGGGCGCAGAGCTGAGGTCAAGAGTCAAGGGCCTCACCGGGAAATGCCGCTGAGCACAGCTCTCCAGCCGCTGCCTGAGTCCCTCTTGAAATGGGCAGGGCAGGACGGGGGCGGGTGCCGCGGCTCATTTCTTAGGCCTGTGTCATGGCTATGGCCCTTGGCTGGGTGGGGTGTGTCTACGACGCCACCGAGGTCGTGAGTGTCCCTGGGGTCCCTCGGAATAGGAGGTAGAAACAGGTGGGACAAGATTTGGCTTCGGAGAGCAATGGTGTGCAGAGGTGGGGGAGGCCCCTTCTAGAGACAAGCAGAAAACAAGGGGGCCAGGTCCCCCAACCCCTCTGCGGGGACTGCCGGAGTCCCAAGAGGCTGCTGTGTGATCTGGACCAAGCCACCTTGCCCTCTCATGCCTCAGTTTCCCCTTCAGGGAGGGATTGAGCAGGCCGTGTAGGGCGCTTTCGGGCGGCCGTTCTGGGACTCCCTGCACCTGTCCCCAGTGAGGAGGCAGGGGAGGGTCCTGAGCTGGCCTCCACGTGTCTGCTGTTCCCACAGTGGAACCTCGTGTGCGGAGACAGCTGGAAGGTCCCGCTGGAGCAGCTAAGCCACCTCCTGGGCTGGCTGCTAGGCTGTGTCATCCTGGGAGCAGGATGTGACCGGTGAGGCCCCTTCCCCTTCCCTGCTGCCCAGCAGCCCTCCGCGCCCGTGGCCCACTGCTCTCAGGGTTCAGCTAGACCTGGTGCTGCCAGGATTAAGTGGACCCTGGATTACCCTGACCCTGTCCTAGCATGTCCCCCGCTATCCCCAGGTTTGGCCGCCGGGCAGTTTTTGTGGCCTCCCTGGTGCTGTCCACGGGCCTTGGGGCCGGTGAGGCCCTGGTGACCAGCTTCCCTACCCTACTGATCCTGCGCCTAGTCCATGGGGGGACGTTGGCAGGGGCCCTGCTCGCCCTGTACCTGGCTCGTGAGTACCATGGGGGCTGCTGTCACTGGGGGAGGGGCAGTGGGTGGCCCGAAGGCCTCTGAGGCTCGGTTGCCAAAAGCCCCGAGCTGCAGGGGTGGGGAGTCCAGCTCGGGCATCCCACTCCCGGGCAGGTCAGCACTAGGTCCCTGCAGTCCCCAGTGGGACTGTTCCAGCCCTCCCTGAGGCCTCCACCTCAGCCCGTCTCTATCTGCCCAGGCTTGGAGCTGTGCGACCCTCCGCACCGCCTGGCCTTCTCCGTGGGGGCCGGCCTTTTCTCTGTGGTGGGCACCCTGCTGCTGCCTGGCCTGGCTGCGCTTGTGCAGGACTGGCGCCTTCTCCAGGGGCTGGGCGCCCTGATGAGCGGGCTCTTGCTGCTCTTTTGGGGGTAAGTATGATAGGCGCTGGGCCAGCAGACCCCGTGGGGGCTGAGTGTCACAAAGAGCCACTCAGCCGAAGGGAGGAGTGGGGGGCCTGGCCTCTGCCTCTCCGTCCTGGAGGAGGTGGAGGGAGCCTTGGGTATCCTCACCAACCCTGCAGGTTCCCAGCCCTGTTCCCCGAGTCTCCCTGTTGGCTGCTGGCCACAGGGCAGGTAGCCCGAGCCAGGAACATCCTGTGGCACTTTGCAGAAGCCAGCGGTGTGGACCCCGAGGACAGTTCCTTGGAAGAGAACTCCCTGGCTACAGGTCAGGCACCAGGCAGGGAGGAGGGAGATTCAGGTACTGGAGGAGGGCTCCAGAGAGGCACTGCCTGCTCTTCACCCCCCTCTGCCCCCACATCTCTGCTGCTACAGAGCTGGCCATGCTGTCTGCAGGGAGCCCCCGGCCCCGATACCACTCCCCCCTGGGGCTCCTGCACACCCAGGTCACCTGGAGAAATGGGCTTATCTTGAGCTTCATTTCGTGAGTAGAGGAAGGGCTTAGGTCCTGTACCTTCCCCGCGGGGTGGGTGTGTGGTCCCCAGAGTCCTGGCTCTGGCTGGGCCCATAGCTTTGTTCTCTCTCCCAGACTGGTTGGTGGGGGCATAAGAGCCAGCTTCCTTCGCAGCCTGGCCCCTCAGGTGCTGACCTTCTACCTGCCCTACTTCCTGGAGGCCTGCCTGGAGGCAGCAGCCTTGGTCTTCCTGCTCCTGACGGCAGATCGCTGGGGACGCCGCCTCGTCCTGCTGCTGGGCACCATGGCAACAGGCCTGGCATCCCTGCTGCTCCTCGCTGGGGCCCAGTGTGAGCTTGGGGCCCCACAGGCCATATAGGGGCCATGGTCTTTGGGCTGAAGGTCTGCCCCATCAGGGGGCCGTGGTGCAGATAGAGGGAGCAGCATGGTTTTCCTCTGATCCTTTTGGAAGGCCCAAAAGGCTCTTCTGAGACTGGCCCAAAGTAAGGAACCAGGAACCTGTCTGAGCCTAAAACACCTAGCTGGGCACGGTGGCTCACGCCTGTAATCCCAGCACTTTGGGAGGCCAAGGCTTGTGGATCACCTGAGGTCAAGAGTTCAAGACCAACCTAACCAACATGGAGAAGCCCTGTCTCTACTAAAAATACAAAAAATTAGCTGGATGTGGTGGCGGATGCCTGTAATCCCAGCTACGTGGGAGGCTGAGACTGGAGAATCACTTGAACCCTGGAGGCAGAGGCTGTAGTGGGCTGAAATCACACCACTGCACTCCAGCCTGGGCAACGAGTGAAATTCCATCTCAGAAAAAGCTGTCCCCAACCACAGAATGCAGCACAGGTGTGAGAGGTCAAGAGGCCAGGCTGGGTAGGCTCTGCCCAGAGTTCAGCTGGCCCCGGGTTGGCGTGGGAGGGCCCATCTACTCAGGGCTGGTCACATGGTGTGTGGGGCTGGGTCCCAAATGAGATACATGCCTTGCTTCCAAAGTATTCAAGATTTTAGGACGGTTCTCAAAATTGCAAAGACGGTGGACAGCATGCAGTAGCTGAGCACGGGCCCCGGGGGGAGGTGGCTGGCGTGGCTGTGGCTCCGGGTTAGGATTCTATCATCCTGAGAATCCAAGCCAGGCTGGAATCAGGCAGCAGAGGACAGAACCTGCCCTGCCAGGTTCTGCAGAGGGGCTGGAGGTGGAGGCCTGGGAAATAGGTGCCCAGACGGCGGTGTGGTTCTCTGGGGAGAGGCTCTGTGTGGCCAGGATGGAAGGCCTGGGAACCCCTGTTCTTGTCTCCAGATCTGCCGGGCTGGACCGTGCTGTCCGTCTCTGTCCTGGGGCTCCTGGCCTCCCGGGTTGTGTCTGCACTCAGCGGCCTCTTTGCAGCTGAGGTGTTCCCTACAGTGATCAGGTGAGCTACAGGGTGACCCAGCCACACAGCAGGACCCAGGGCCCCTCATGGGGAGGAGGGGCCAGGTGGAAGGAGGGCCAGTGCCCACACCCTGCCCTGCTGCATTTCCTCTGTCCAGTAAGCACTCAAGTGCTGCCCTGCTCCTGGGTGGCGGACGCCCCTGCTCACAGGAGGCTCTGGGCAGAGGCCTCAGGAACTGGGAAGGGGAGGGGAGGCCGTGCAGGCCTGAGCGGGGTGGTGGGGGACAAGGGGCAGGGCAGAGATGAGGAAGCCTCCAGAGATGGCAGAATTTCAGAGGAACCATCACTTCCAAGCTTTGAATGAACAGAGCACAAAGTGCTGCTCCAGGACAAGAAGGAAGGAGGTTTTTCCAAAGCAAGTTTGAAAGTTATCCTTAGCCAGCAAACCTTGGGCTCTGCTTCGGCCAGCCCTCCTGCCACTCCCTCCGCAGTCACGTGTGTCCCCATGTCTGATGCCCCACAGCTGCCCCACCAGCTGTCCCCAACATACTCTCTCCCACAGAGGGGCCGGGCTGGGCCTGGTGCTAGGGGCCGGGTTCCTGGGCCAGGCGGCCGACCCCCTGGATGCCGTGCAGGGCCGGAGGGGCTTCTTCCTCCAACATGTGGTCTTCACCTCCCTCGCTGTCCTTACCCTGCTGTGCGTCCTGCTGTTGCCGGAGAGCCGAAGCCGGGGCCTGCCCCAGTCACTGCAGGATGCCGACCGTCTACGCCGCTCCCCACTCCTGCGGGGCTGCTCCCGCCAGGACCACCTGCCCCTGCTGTCGCCCTCTGATGCCTGCCGGGCCGGCAACACCCTCGAGCGGCACTAGTCCTGCCTGCTGGCCCCAGGAGCCAGGAGGGACCGAGGTCAAGGCCTGCGGCATGGCTGAGTACCCTAGACACCTGGTCCAGGGGAGACACGTACCCCTCAGAAGCCCGTGTCTCAGTGCAGGCGGAGCCGTGGGAACAGCTTGAACTTGTCCCCAGCCGAGCCCTGGGCCCTGGGAGTCCGTGAGTCTCCTCCCTGATCAAACCCAGCAGGTGCGGAGGATAAAGGCTTCTGTGGAACTTGGCGTCCTCCCTGGTTCTTCCCTCAGGCCACACCTGGGGCCTGGAGGGGCCTCACCTGTGCCCACTCCCCACCTCTGGGCCTCGCCAGCGTATCAGCAGTCGCTCCACAGCCCCTCTCCAGGTAGGGGCAGTCCCCAGCCACCCCCTGCTCCAGCCAAGCAGGGTGGGATGGGGGCCTGGCCCTTATTCCCCTCACGGTCAGTGTGGCACTGGGTGCCCATCCCCCATGAGACACACTAGTACGTTTTTCATTCAGATTTACCCAGGAGGCTGCCGTCTTTCATACAAAGTTGAAGTCCACTGGTGGGAGGCGACCCCCATGGGGCTGATGGAGAGAAGCTCTCCACCCCGGCAGAAAGGAGCCTCTTCCTGGCTGCCCCCTCCACACTTGGGTTCTGCCCAAGACTTGGATCCTCCCCTCCAGGAAGGAGGCTGCCCCAGGCCCTTGGGGTCAGGCCCAGTGACCTCAGGCTGCCTCTGCAGGGGCCATCACTGCCAGGTGGCCTGGGAGTGATGTGTCCAGTTGCGCCCCAGGGTCAGGCTGTCCACCCTCTGTGTCTGGGTGGAGGTGCCCCTGGAGAAAGACTGTCCCTGGCCCGGTGGTCCCATCTGGTTCCTGGCTCCAACCCTCACGGGTGCCCATACATGTCTGCCAGCCGGGCGAAGCGGGGCCCCCAGTCACTGAGGTAGTCGTAGTCCTGATCCTCATCGCCCTGGCTGGACAGGATGGAGCTCAGCGTCCCCGCCACGGAGCCCTCGCCCTCGTAGTCATAGATGAGGGCTGTGTCATAAGGTGGCACGCTGGGGTCACTGTCTGCAGCCTCCAAGCCCTGCAAAGAGGCCGAGAGAGGTCAGGACACACACAGCGGCCAGCAGGTGCCCCCCCGCCCCCCATGGCCACAGCCCAGGGCAAAGCCAGCTCCAGGCATGGTCTCAGGAAAGGGAAGCTGCCCACGTCCGGGGTGAGGTCTTCGGAGAGGCACAGCTTCCTGAGGGCACAGCAGAGGGCGTGAAGAGGGTGCAGTGGGTCATCCCCTTCCTCAGGATTAGGCCAGTGGCCAGCCGGTCCCCCAGGGCTCTGCCTGCCCCAGCAGGTGGAAAGGGGTTGCTCCCATCACCCTGGTCTCCTCGTCCTGGCGGCCCCTGTCCACTGACACCAGAACCCGAGCCTCCCGGACACTCCCACTGCAGGACAGCCCTCCTGCCTTTCTGAGGCTCTGCACCTCTGTCCTCTCAGCTCCTCGGGATACACACTCACCTACCCAGGGGTGCACACCTTTGCTGGGGTGCTTTCTCTTAGCCAGGTGCTACAGGTGCAGGCAGGCACAGGGGAGGGGGTTCCCTGCGCACCCCCACCCCAGATTTCCCATGTTTGTATCCACCCTGTGGATGGCAGGGAATTGTTAACGCTGTGTCCAGAGGGTCTCCTGGGGAGGCCTTAATTCTGCTGAGAGTCACCAAAGCCCGGTGGATCCTCCTGGGGCTCCCCCTCCCCCTCCACGGTGGGTATGGGGCAGTGGATAGGTCTGTGGCCACGCCATCCATCCATGCAAAGACCTGCGTCGTGGGTGGAGGCTGATGGCCCAGTTCAGACGGTGGCAGGGCGGCTTCTGCAACCCCACCCGCGCTCCATCTTCCTCTGCGGTGCCCTTGGAAAGCTCGTGTACAGTGCATACACGCTGGTCCTTACATGTAGTGGCAGGTGTGTAAATGTGCACGTATGTGTGTGCCTACATGTGTGCACCTTTGTGTGCCTGTGTGTGCTGGGGTGTTCCCAGGAGCACCTACATCACTGATGAAGTCAGCGATGTCCAGGGGGCTGGTGGGCAGAGCTCGGAGCGGCTTGGGGTGCAGGCGGCCCTGTGGGGCATCTCTGCGAAGTGGCGGCGGCCCCAGAGGCAGGCTCAGTGCTGTCGGGTGACGCAGCTGGCTGATGTCGTAGGCATCCTGTGGGCGAGGACGTGAAACAGAGCTGAGCATCCCGCGGTGGCTCCTGGCCAACTTGCTGTATGAAGGCCCGAAGCCTGTTCCCTGGAGACCCCCGCTACCCACACCTTCCCCCTCACCTGGTCTTCTTCCCCGCCTCCCTGCTCATCGTAATTGAGGACGTTGTCTCGAAGGTCTTCCTGGGGGCTCCCCAGAAGCCCCTTGCCCCGAGACTGCTGCTGGAACCGTGCCCGGAGCGCCACAAGCAGGACTAGCACTGGGGAATGAGGGGGACGCAGGCGGGGGCCAGACACAGAGCGCGACATCAGGGGGAGGGCTGCGAAGGAGGTGGGAGGAGGGGGCGGGGGCGGGTGTGCGTGGAAGGGGCGGGCTGGGCAAGACAATGGGGCCCGCGAGCAGGGGGCGGAGCTTGGGAAAGGGGCGTGGCTGGTGAAATGGGTCAGGGTTGGGAAGGAGGGGCGCGGTTGGGGAGAAGGGGGCGTGACTGGTAATGAGGAGTGGGTCGGGAGGGGTGGGGAACTTGGGCTGAACAAGCGTGGCTGGTAATAGGGGGAGTGACTGGGAATGAGAAAGCGGGCTTAGGGAGGGGACGGCGGAGCTGGGGAGGAAAGGGTGTGTCTGGTCATGGGGGCGTGGCTGGTAATGAGGCGGTGAAGCCGGGAAGGGGCGTGGCTGGTAATGGAGGGCGGGGTTATGGAGGAGGAGGTGGAGCCGGGGAGGAAGGGGCGTGTCTGGTCATGGGGATGTGTCTAGTAATGAGGGGGCGGGGTTAGGGAGGGGCGGTGGAGCTGGGG
>NW_016107824.1:503432-507961 GCF_001604975.1 Cebus imitator | reverse complement strand
GAAGGGGCGTGGCTGGTAATGAAGGGGCGGTGTTAGGGAGGAGGCGGTGGAGCCGGGGAGGAAGGGGCGTGTCTGATAATGAAGGGGCGGGATTAGGGAGGAGGCGGTGGAGCCGGGGAGGAAGGGGCGTGTCTGGTAGACAGGGGTTGGCCCGGAGAGCAGGGCCCGAGGGTTGGAGGGTCTGAGGGTCCGGTGGAGGTGGGTGCTCACTCACGCAGCAGCAGGAGGACGCTGGCCAGCACGATGACCAGCGCACCCAGGCTGACGCCCGCGCCCCCCGCCCGCAGCGCGGCGGCCCCCGGCAGGCAGACGCCATCCTGGCTGCAGCGGCACACGGTCACGTTCAGCGGCTGCTCGCGCTGCTGTGGCGGCTGCCCGGAGTCCCGGAGCAGCAGGGTGAGGCGGTGCAGGCCTTCGGGGACCTGGTGTCGCGGCCGCAGGCGCGCATGGCTCACTGCGGAGGGCGCCCGTGGTCAGCGAGGGCCTGCCGGGGCCGCCCCCACCTCGCCTGTCCTCCTCACGCCAAGACAGGGTGCGAGTCCCGAGATCCTGGGCCTGGGTACCCCCCCTCCATCTGGACGCGATGAGTAACCTTGCCCCGCGCAAGGATGCAGCCGGGGGACCCCTCGCCCTCCTGTCCCGTCCCCAGCCCGAGCGCGGCGGTGAGGGGAGCGCACCGTTGACCTGGCTGAGGCTCCAGTTCCGGCTGAGCTCTGGGAGCCTGGGGCTCAGCTGGAAGTGGAAGGGGGCCCCGTGGGGGGGCAGGTCCTCATCCGTGGCGCCCAGGAGGAGGCCGGGGCCCTGGTGCGGCTCACTGCACAGCCTGCCCAGCAGCGGCAGGGACAGCACCGGGGCGTGGTCGTTCACCTCCAGGATCTCCACGGACAGCGTGCCGGTGGCGGTGCGGGGCGGGGAGGCTGCAGGCGAGGGGGCCACAGTTCGGTGACCCCGCCCCAAGACCCTGGCCTGCCCCACTAGTCGCTCGGAGGGGTGCACCCCTCTGACCCCACCCCCCCGGGGGATGGGCAGAGCCCTCGGACACCAGCAGGGGTGCTCACCGGCAAGGCCGGGTCAAGGAGCCCCAAACTGCTCACCGTCATCCTGGGCCAGGACAATGGCTCTGTACCAGCCACCCTTGAGGAAGGGGGACGCCGGGCTGAGCACCCGCTGGGTCTGGATCCGGCCAGTGGCTGGGTCCACTTGCAGCCAGTCTTCTGGGTCATAGTCCTTGGAGTAGCTGATGTGGGGGAGGGGAAGAGTGGGATCTGAGCTTACCCCAGGGCCCCCACAAGTGTGGTCAGGCATGGGTGCACAACACACCTTACACACACACACGCCACATGCACTGCACACACATACCACGTATTCACACATGCACACAACATATGCACACACATGCTCGACCTTACATGCCACATGCATGCACACATGCACACACATGCATGCACAGCATACATGTGCACATATACACATGCATATACAGACATTCCCACACCTGTGCACACCACCCACGCACACATACCTACACACCTCATGTATATACCACACGTGCACACAAATGCACACATATATGTACACACAGCCCATGTGAGTATGATTGGAGCTGGGCAGGAAAGGGGGTGTCTGGTCACCTCACTGGCACCTTCTGTGAGGTGAGGAAACTGAGGCTCAGGGAGGGCAGACGAGCTGTGCAGGGCCCTGAGACAGTGGTGTGGCAGCCTAGGTAAGCCCCAGTCAGTGCCCTTCCCCAGCACCGTGGAGACTCGGGGTGAAATGAGACATGAATGGCCCACCAATTGGGAGCAGGGGCCTGCTGGGATGGTCGTGGCTGGCAGGGACAGACTGTGGTGTGCACAACCTGGAGCCAGGCCTTCCCTAGGGGTGAGGTCAGTCCAGCACGTACGCCCGGGTACGCCTCTGAACCTTCAGGAATTCACACCAGCAGATGGCCCCTACACTCTCTGACCCTCAGAGCCCAGGGGCCGGGGGTGCCCGAAACAGGAATGCAGCTGTTAGCCTCCTCAGCCTTGCCCAGGGCCTCGGGAGCCACACCTCAGCCTCTGCAGCTGCTCTGTGTCAGGGTCCCAGGCAGAGAAGGTGGCCACCAGAGTGCCTGGGGGTGCCCCCTCTGCTAGGCTGGTCCGAAGTGGGTTCTCCTGGAACACGGGGGCCTCGTTGGTGTCCTGTACACGCACGCGGACCCTGGCCTGGCCCCACTTGGCCCTGGGGGCAGCCACCTGCAGCGGGGCCTCATTCTCCACTGACACTTTGAGTTCGTGGTGTTCACAGCTCTCATAGTCCAGGGCCTGAGGGAAGGAAGCACAGCCCGTCACCCGCTCAGACCAAGTGTAGGCACCCAAGGGTGGTGCCTGGGGAAGCTGCTCCTTGGGTCTGTCCAGAGCGCCTGTACCTTCCTTCTGCCCCTTTAAGCTTGGAAAAACAGAAATCATGCAGGACGAGAAGGCACAAAGATGATGAAAACACCAATCGTGTATGGTGCTTAGGGAGCAGCCCAGGCAGGATTCCAGCACACGCTCTGCAGGTGTCTCAGTCAGGGCCAAGAGGTGGGGCGGCTTTGCCAACCCCTGCAGTCACTTGATTTTAAATAAAGGAGTTTGCCCTGCGTAATGTGGGTCGGCTTTTTCCACTCAGGGGAAGGCTTTGAAAGCAAAGCTGCATTTTCTCCGAGGAAGAAGCAATTCTCCCTGGAAACGGCTGCTTTGGCTCTGGCCTGCGGTGTGGACGTCAGACCTGCCCAGCCAGACCCCAGCGTCGCATGAACCAATTTCTTGCAGTCAGCCTCTTACTGTGTCAGTATCTGAATCCCTCCGTATCTACACCTGCGTACACGTCTGTGCAAAGGTAGCTCCTGTGGGCTCTGCTTCTCTGGTAGAACCAGGACTGACACAGGTGTCTGGCTGTGTTTTTGGACAGATTCCACACAGAAGGAGGAAGCTGGGTAAACAAAGAGCGCAGGGTGTTCCCCCGCCTCTGGCCCTCAAGCCCCCTGGGCAGTGTGGCCTGAGCTCTGCCACCCTGGGACCCGGTCCTCAGGCCAGGGGCTCCATGCCCTCCTCCACCCTCTCTCACCTAAGGATGAACACAAGGTCCCAGCCAGTCAGGGGAAGCGATCCTACCAGGAAGGCGCTTGGACCCCAGTGAGGGGCATCTGTGTGTGCCAGTCGGGCGCTGCTCACCTTCACAATGGACAGCACACCCTCGTTGGTCTTCGGGTCTGTGCGGATGGTGAACTGCCCGTCGGGGTCGCCTTCCAGGATGGTGAACCTGGCCACCCAGTTGGGGGAGCCTGGCAGGTCCCTGTCCTCCACCTCCAACCGCCCCACATCCACTCCGCTGACGGCTTCTGTGGCCTCCATGAAGAACTGGGGGGATCCCAGCCCCAGTTACCAGCAGGGCTGAGGGGACAGCATGGGTGGGGCCCTTGGGGCCCTCAGCCCACCCTCCACTCAACTCTCCCCCACCCTCCCACCTGCCTCCAGTGGGAACCCCCTCCCTTGCTCCTGCCTGTCAAAGCTGCTCCCCACCCATTGGGTGTCCTCAGGATTGTCTGTTTTGTAAGTCACTGCCTCCCAGGGACCGCCATTGTCCTCCTCTGTGGGCTCAGCTTCATGCCAGGCACCCATACATGCCAACTTTGCCTGGATGCTGGGCTGGCTGCTCCCTTCCCATACAGCAAGGGGAGGAGGAAGCTGGCTTCCTGACGCTAGAGGGTCCCAGAGGGTCCCATGGGGCTGCTTCTCTCCCAGCTCTGACTCCATTCACAGGCTGCCACGTGCCACCCTAGGCCCCTGCAGCTCGGGCTTCCAGCCACCCACGCAGAGCCCCTTCTCCAAAGCACACCATCCTCCTCCTGTCCCTCGTGAAGCCCCCGCCTTCTGCAGGAGCCCGAGAAGGGACGGACAGCAGAAGCACCTCATTCCTGGTGAACTCAGGAGCATTGTCATTGATGTCATCGAGGGTGACGATGGCTGAGGCAGTGGCTGTGAGGCCGTCTCCAGACATGTCCGCCACCTGAAGGGTTAGATTGTACACCGCGACCGCCTGGGGACGCGGGGCATGGGGTCAGAAGATGAGGCCCAGTTGGGGCCCATGGGGACTGGTTGGGGGCGGGAGCCAGGCCACCTGGCCAGCTCAGTTCCTACAGGAGCACTCAGTGGGTGCTGAAGACCCCAAGTGGCCCTGAGAATCCTGCCCCAATCCCAAGAGCATGGGGCCGTGATGCTGCCCCAGCCTATGGCACTGGCTAAGCATTTACAGAGCACCTGCTGTGCAGTGGGTCAACATTACAGAACGCCTAATGTATGCTGGGTAGGCATTTATGGAGCACCTGCTGTGCCCTGGGTAGGTGTTTACAGAGCACCTGCTGTGGGCTGGGTGTTTACAGAGCACCTGCTGTGACCCTGGTAAGCGTTTACAGAGCACCTACTATGCAGTGGGTCAACATTACAGAATGCCTAAATGTTCACTGGGTAAGGGTTTACAGAGCACCTGTTGTGGGCTGGGTAAGC
>NW_016107824.1:501293-502597 GCF_001604975.1 Cebus imitator | reverse complement strand
GAGCACCTGCTGTGCCCTGGGTAAGCGTTTACAGAGCACCTGCCGTGGGCTGGGCACCTAGTGCACCAGTGATCTTGGCTTCCTGCCCTGGCGAGCTGTGGTTAGTGGCAGGGACAGAAATGGACAGAGACCACATACACAGTGTAACCAGAAGGGCTTCCCAGAGGGGCTGACTCAAGGAGTGGTCTTCAGGGAGCACAGAAGCTCGGCAGTGAGGGCTGCAGAGGTCCTGACAGAGGGAGCTAGTCACTTCCTAGCGGGGAGCCGTTGCCATGAGGCTGAGAGGGGAGGGGCTGCTTGGGGAGGCCCTGGCCTGTGCAAGGCCCCTCACACCCTACTTGGACCAGACCTCTCCTGCCTGGGCCAGTGCAATTCCTGTCTCTGTCCATCAGTGGGTCCACCCCATGCCATCTCCTCAAGAACCAGGACCACTGTGAGCTCTGCAGCAAAGGGGTGCTTGCTTCCCTTTGATGGCAGGGGTGGGAGAATCTGGAGTGGGCAGGCTGGGGGCAGAGGGACCCATGGAGATGGGCTGCCCTGCTGTGCGGGCGTGCAGCTGCTGGGGCGCCTCACCTCACGGTCCAGCCCCACTTGCACTGTGCGGATCTCCCCTGTGAGCTCGTCGATACTGAAGAGCTCGGGGCTGGCCTGGTGCAGGATGGAGAACCGCAGTGCTGCGTTGTCTGTCTCGGGGTCGTCAGCGTCTGTGGCCTCCGCCCTGGTCACGTAGGTGCCTGGGAAGCACAAGGAGGCATGAGGACCAACGTCCACAGGGCGATGGGCTGGGGGCATTGTGAGGGGCGTGTGGGCACCTCATGGGCACAGGCTCCCCAGTCCAGCACAGCTTGACCCCAGATGGGGCAGTCAGTCCATGCTGCTGTTTGCATCACTGAGGCGGCCAGCACGCGGCAACCCCCAAGTCCAGATGCTTCCTGCTGCCCCCGAAGCCTGCCACGCCGTGTCCAGGCCACCTATTTGGCCGAGCCACTTGCCCGGCTTGTGCTGTTATGGGCTGGCTCCTGTGCCTGCCTAGTGCAGAGGTTAAGGGTGCTGGGTCACACCGGGAAAGCTAGTGGGGGGTCTCCAGGAGCTGCTGGTGTCCAGGGTGACAGAGGACGCAGGGGCAGGCTGAGCAGAGGATGCGCGGGCAGGATAATCAGAGGACGCGCGGGCAGGGTGAGCAGAGGACGCGCGGGCAGGGCAGGATAATCAGAGGATGTGCGGGCAGGATGAGCAGAGGACGCGCGGGCAGGATGATCAGAGGACGCGCGGGCAGGATGATCAGAGGACGCGCGGGCAGGATG
>NW_016107824.1:498191-500492 GCF_001604975.1 Cebus imitator | reverse complement strand
TAGCCCCAGCCCCACCTATGGTGGGAAGTGGCACTCGGGAAGGTGCTGAGAGGAAGCCACATGCGGCGGGGCCCAAGTCCTGCTTCACCTTCCCCACTTTCCCTCTCCTGAGATTTAGGCCTGACCCCTTGGGCAGTTCAGGTGGACTGAGTCACCAAGGTGGCGTGGGAAGGACGGGCTTCAGGCCACCCTGGAGGGAAGCTCCTGCTGTGCCCCCCCACCCCAGAACAGCTGTAGCTGGGACATGCTGTCACCTGGGGCAGAACGAGGCACAGAGGCCACTGCCACAGACACAGGAAGGAAGCTGAGGCGGGATGCAAGCCCTGAGGCCTGAGCCAAGTCTGGGAGCCCCAGACATAAAAGGGACCTGTGCCCTTCCGCCAGGCCGTTCCCCCGGGACCCCGAGGAGGTGGGAGCGAGTCCACGTGGCTGGCTGAGGCATGCAGGTCAGCCTGGGTTTGGGGTGCAGCACACCCAGAGATGCCCGTGGGTGCTCCGGACCCCCTGTGAGTACAGGGAGAGGGTGGGTCTGCCTGGCTTCAGATGCCCCTGCAGCAGGAGGGAGAAGTCATTTGCTTTTAGGGGAGAAGCAGGACCCCTGAAAAAGCCCTACCCCAGGCTCAGATTTTTGGGTTTGAAATTTATCTTGAAATGGGAAGTGGCGTGGGTTGACCTGTGGAAACAGACCTGCCTTGGAGACCTGTTTGCTTACTTTTAGACTCTCTGAGGGGACCCTGGAATTCCTGCTTAAGGGAAATCCTGGACTTCTGGCTTCGCAGAGCCCCTTCCTGCAGCCCCTCCCAGCCGGGGCTGGGCTCCTGCCTCACCTGGGGCTGCGCCCTCCAGCACTCGGCCGGTGAATGCCTCCTGCAGGAAGGCTGGGCGGTTGTCGTTCTGATCCACAACTACAATCTCCAGGTCCGTGGGGTCCTCCAGGGTGGATCCTCCCAGGTCCAGGGCAAATGCTCTTAGCTGTTCAAACAGAGAGCGAGGGCTGGTTCTGTTGCCCCCAAATTTCTGTGGCTCCCATTAGGCCCACGTGAAAGAGCACGTTCAGACTTTGTCTCCAGCTTTGGTTGGAAACACCAACTTCAGGTGAGAAGCAGCACGGGGTGGGGCATCTGCCGCAGTGGCTGAGGACGTCCCTGGACGGGGCTACCTTCCCTTAGCAGACAGGGCAGGTGCCAATTTTCCTGCTAGCCTTGGCTACCAGGAAGCTCACACCCGCTTTATGTGTGACTAAGTAAGGCTTTCAGAGGATTCCTAATCTCTCTTCCCTTTCTGTGGTCTTGGTTCCTCCTGAAATTTTTGTTTTGTTTTTTGTTTTTGAGACAGAGTTTTCCTCTTGTTGCCCACGCTGGAGTGCAATGGCACAATCTTGGCTCACTGCAGCCTCTGCCTTCTGGGTTCAAGCAAGTCTCCTGACTTAGTCTCCTGAGTAGCTGGGATTACAGGCACCCGCCACCACACCCAGCTAATTTTTGTATTATTAGTAGAACCGGGGTTTCACCATGTTGGCCAGGCTGGTCTCAAACTCCTGACCTCAGGTCATCCGCCCGCCTCAGCCTCCCAAAGTGATGGGATTACAGGTGTGAGCCACTGCACCTGGCCTCCTCCTGAAGTTTAATTCCCCTGTGCATGGGACACTTTAAACCGCCTCCCATCCTTTTGGAGAATGTGCACAATGATTGCTTCCAGGTGAAAACTACTCTCTAATAACTTTCTCTGTAAGGGACCTAACCACTGGTTCTCAAAGTCTAAAGGAAGATTCAGGGCAAATAAATGAAATTTTGCTTCCTGCAGAGGCAAAGGCAGGAAGCGTCCTTTCCCCACTTCAGGTACAAAATTATTTCTTTTTTTTGAGACGGTGTCCTGCTCTGTTGCCCAGGATGGGGTGCAGTGCTGTGATCTCGGCTCACTGCAACCTCCATTTCATAGGTTCAAGTGATTCTCCTGCCTCAGGCTCCCAAGGTGCCCAGCAGCACACACCGCTAACTTTTTGTATTTTTAGTAAAGATGAGGTTTCACTATGTTGGCCAGGCTGGTCTTGAACTCCTGACCTCAAGTGATCCGCCCACTTTGGCCTCCCAAAGTGCTGGGATTACAAGCATGAGCCCCCACGGCCAGCCCAAAATGACATTTTGGAGAGGGCAGGCTGGGGATGGGCAGGCGCCTGCAGGGAACGCAGATGAGGCTCTGGGGTTCTGGGCTCTGGGGTTCTGGAGTTCTGGGCTCTGGGGTTCTGGGCTCTGGGGTTCTGACCTCTGGGGTTCTGGGCTCTGGGGTTCTGGGCTCTGGGGT
>NW_016107824.1:493300-496890 GCF_001604975.1 Cebus imitator | reverse complement strand
CTCTGGGGTTCTGGGCTCTGGGGTTCTGGGGTTCTGGGCTCTGGGGTTCTGGGCTCTGGGGTTCTGGGCTCTGGGGTTCTGGCTTCTGGGGCTCCCTCCTCCTCTTGCTCCCACTGTCCTTTATTCCTTTTTTTGAGACAAGGTCTTGCTCTACCACGTAGGCTGGAGTGCAGCGTCACCGTCCTGCAGGATCTTCCCACCTCAGCCTTCCAAGTAGCTGGGGCACATGCTTGCAACAACACCCCTGGCTAATTTATTTTACCATTTGCTGTTTTGTAGAGACAAGGCCTCACTTTGCTGCCCAGCCTGGTCTCGAACAACTGGCTTCAAGCGATCCTCCTGCCTCAGCCTCCCAAAGTGCCGGGATTCCAGGTGTGAGCTACTTCGCCCGGCTCTCACGACCCCTTCTCTCAGACCCCAGAACTCCAGCCTCCAAAGGCCATCAGTGCTTTCTTCCCTGACTAATCCCACCCACAAGAACAGTGGCTGCCGCTGGGGTCAGCACAATTCTGGGGCTGGGCTCGGTGGCTCACGCCTGCCATCCCAGCTCTTTGGGACGCCAACATGAGAAACCCCATCTCTACTAAACATACAAAAATTAACCAGGGGTGGTGGCTACACCCATAATCCCAGCGACTCAGGAGGCTGAGGCAGGAGAATGGCTTGAACCGGGGAGGTAGAGGTTGCAGTGAGCCGAGATCATGGCACCCACTCCAGCCTGGGCAACAGAGCGAATCTCCGGCTCAAAAAAAAACCCAGCAACACTATTTTGAGATTCTTCACGGCACTCCTGAGCTGCAGCAAGCTCCTCCACCAGGCCTGTCTGCCCTCCTGTTGAATGCGAGCATGACCCGAAACACCTGCCTCCTCGGGCTGCCGGTCCTGGCTCCTAGACCCCTGTACCTGCCCCTATTTAAGGGTGCCTGGATCTTGCAGGGGAAGCGGTCTGGCCTAAAGGCCTGGGTGCTGGGGCAGAAGCCTGGTCCGGTGGGGGGCGGAGCACTGCTCCCACCAGGCCTGCTTGAGGGGCGAGGGCCGGACGGCGCAGCCCCGCACCCTGAAGCGGTCGGTCTTCTCACGGTCCAGCGTGGCGTTCAGGAACACCTTCCCGGTGAACTTGTCGATGGAGAAGACGCCCCGGGGCTCCTCATCCACGCCGGGCCCCTGGATGCTGTAGATGATGCCACCCAGCTGCTGCTTGTCCGACTTGATCTGCAGGGCAGGAAACGGCTAGAGAGAGCCACTCGGGGGCAGGGGCCTCTGCCCCCTCCCCTGCCCCTCAGGCCCCGCCCTGGCTGGGAGCAGGGCGGGTCTACAGCTCCCAGGACTGGAGGAGGGGCCTGGTGCCCAGTAGGGAGCTGTGCTGGGCTGGGGCCGGCTCAGCCTGTGGCCTCAAGGGTGCCCCGTCCTGCAGCGTCCTTTCAGGCTCAGCCCTGGTGTCCTCAGGGCCCTGGTCCCTGGGCCGATTCCGGGTGTGTGTAGCTGAGGCTCAGGCAATGCGGTCCACCTTCGCCTCCACCTACTCAGCACAGTGGATACGGACAGAGATCACGACGAGCGTGCTTGCAGCCCGACAGGGACTGTGTCCAGCCGAGGCACATGTCGGGTGGGAGCAGCTCTGGATTCTGATGCGGTCCCAGGCGACGGGGAGGGTTGGAACCCAGGTCAGAAGCCCAGAGCCCTGGCAAGGCCCTGAATCGTGGCCCCGCTGGCTTGGCTATAACAGCAGTGGGGGCTCCCCTAGCTCCCAGGAGACTTTTAGGGAATGAGGAGACGCACAGGGGACCAGCCCACCCCTCCCCCCCTCCCCACTCCACCCACTCACCTGCACCAGTGGGTAGGGGAGACGCTTGTGGTTCTCGGACACACTGATCGGAGGGATGACCCAGGCCCTCCGCACGCGGCTTGGGGTGGGCACCCGGCGCCAGGGGTACAGGGTGCTGGGCCTCCTCCATCCAGGAACCCCCAAAGACAGGCAGAGGCTCTGCAACAGACAGACGCGTCCCATAGCATGATCTCCCAGAGCCCAGGCGGCAGGAGCAGCTGGGAGCTGGGGCTTGCGGGGAGGCCACAGGTTTCCCTCAGGGCTGTAGGTGGGTGCTCACTGGCTCACGGGGCTTCCACACCCCAAGTACTGGCCCTCAAAGCCCCATACAGCTGCCCCAGTCTCCTCCTGGGCCCACTCAGCAGCCGTGCTGTCTGCAGCCCCTGGTGAGCACTTGTGGCCACTGGGAGGAGGCGCGGGAGTTCCGGGTCTCTGGCTGGGAGAGACCCCTTAGATTCACTCAGCGGGGGCACAGCCTCGCCCCAGGTGCCAGGGTAGCCGTGTACGCAGCAGGCCCTGGGGCCACTGGCGGTCCTGACTCCAAATGACCACAGGAAGCTGGTGGCTGTGCCCAGGGTGCGGGGTCCTGGCGGTGGAGGGTCCCAGGGAGCTGCGGGGTGGTGCCTTCGGGAAGGTGCCTGTCCCCAAGAGCAGCTGGAAACGTACCCCAGTTCCTACAGCAGCCCCCAGCTGTGCGGCTGACCCAGCCTGCGGCGGGTCCGACAGGTCGCATCAGGTCAGGGCTGGGCCGCCAATGCCGGCGGTGACCAGCGGTGGCCGCTAGGGTCCTGAGGCTGGCTGGGGGGGCCAGGGCTGCCTTGGAGGGGCTGGGTGGGGTGGGTCTTGCTGTGGCTACACAGCCAGGAGGACACGGCGGGGGCCGGAGGGCCAGCCCCACCCCAGCCTCACTGCTGTCCCAGGACGGGAACCTCGGTGGTCTTCACCCCATCCTTCAGCTCCTGGGACCCCGGTGTGCCCATCTCTGCCACACCCAGGGGCTGGGGTGCACTGTTGGTCATGCACCCAGGAAGCCCCAGAGGTAGGGGTGGGGCCTGGGCAGAGCGTGGGGCTGCAGAGGGAGATGTCGCGCATCTCCACCCACCCGGGGCCAGGGACCCTCGGGCCAGTAAAGGCCTCAAAGTGGAGACAGCTGCTGCCCCTGACTTCTCCCGAGGTCCACTGACTGTCAGCAGCTTTTGTGACCACGGGTGGCCTCACCCCACCCCTCAGCTTGGGAAACTGAGGCCTAGAGAAGGGAGCCAAGTCAAAGACCCGGGTGTGGAGGGGCACTGGCAGCAGCCCCAGAAGCATGCCCTGAATGTTCTGGTGTTAGAAACACAGCTGCCACACGCGGCTCCTAGCCTGGGCCGCAGCCACCCTCCCAGGGGCCCTGGTCCTGCCTTGGTCAGAGGGACGCTTAGACAGAGGTGGCAGACCCTGCCTGGTGCTGGAATCACTGGGATCGCCAGGCCACCTGTGCTTGGACCACCTGAGCCTGGGGGGTCAGTGTTTCTGGGTGGGCTGCATGGCTCTTCCTGAAAGACCCCTGACCCCAAAGCACAGCCTGGTAGAAGCTGCCACACCTGACGGGACAGGGACACAGCTCTGTGCTGACCCTACCCGGCTAGCCACGGACATGAGGGTCACTGTCAAGCTCTCAGGTCAGGGAGGCTGCCCAGGCTGATGCCCGGTGCAGCTTGTGGGGGCACAGTCTGCGTGGACGCGAGTGCGGCAGGGGACAGGGTTGGGGGAGGGGTGGAGGAGG
>NW_016107824.1:487115-492580 GCF_001604975.1 Cebus imitator | reverse complement strand
AGCTGCCCCTCCCCATCCTCTCTGCTGCTGGCCTGGTTAGGAGCCATCTGTGCCCCCCAGTCCAGGGGTCTCCAGGCTCCTGGCCCTTCTCTTGGGCTGCCTCTCCCAGCTGCAGTCATGGCCAGGACGCCTGTTAGGCTGAACCCCATGAGGCTGGACCTCTCTAGACCCACAGGCCGCACGGGCTACTTAGCCCTTGAAATGTGCCTGGCAAAAGTGAGGAGCTGCGTTCCCCTTTCCCCTCATTGTGCATGAGGCCCACGTGGACAGCACCCAGCCCCACAGGCCCAGCGCTCACAGCCACAGTCAGCCTCGGCAAGGGTGCCGGGGGCCCTGGGTCCAACCCTGACCTTCCCAGTCTTCCACTTCGTGTCGTCCCAGCGATGGGGGCTACAGAGGAAGATGCTGAGCTGGGGTGGCCAGCTGTGGTGGGGGTAGCAGCGACTCTCCAAGGAACAGACCCTAACACAGAGGCTGGGCAGCCGCCTGCACCACCTGGGTGGGGAGGGACACAGAGACCCCCTGCCCCCGTGCCGCGCTCTCCAGGGCACCCCCACCCAGGGCAAGCCCTCAGGCTGCTGGGGTGCTATTTGGGGCAGGGAGGAGCGTGTGAGGTGCTGGAGGTCCCGGGCAGACAATGAGGCATCTGGGGGCAGGGCAGGCCCAAACACCACCCACCAGGAACAAACTCCTCAGCTCGCCTTTCAGACAGCACGCCCGTCTCATCAGCGTCTTCACAGCTGGCCCTGAGCTCCTTCCTCCAGACAGCAGGTGGGCTGGGGTCTAGGGAGGCTCACAGGACGTCCTATCCAGCGCCAGGCCCTGTGCCTACCACGCCAACACCTAAAACAGCTTCCCACCTCGGGCGGGGGAGGGAGCACTGACTGCGCCCTGGCCAGTGGGATTCTGCGTGGGAGCGACTCAGGCGAGGCCTCACCCAGCTCCCCTCTGGAAGGGGACACCCGCTCCAGGCAGGCTAGGAGCACTGGGAACTGGGGGCTCAGAGCTGGGCAGGCTGGGCCGCCCCTCCTGCTGCGGAACCACAGACTTCAAGGACTGCTCTGGCCACCGAGTGCCGCTGGCTCCGGATTTCTCACCCTCCCATGCCGCCTGCTCCTGCTGGCGCTACCAAGACCTCAGTCCCTGCAGGGGCCGGGACATGGGGACAGGCGGACTTGGGAGGAGGTGGTGGCTGGGGGCTGGAAGGAGACGTGGGCATGGCCAGGAGGCCTATTAGGCTGAATCCCAAAAGGCTTGGCCTCTGTCCTGCACCACCGGCCGTCCACCCCTGTGAATGTACAAGCTCTAGGCTGCCCACCTGCCCACCGTGAGATGGGGCGCTGGGGCCCTCTCGCTGTGGCCATGCCCTGTCCCCAGGGCCGGTCCGGCACACAGAGGTCCCCACAGGCGGTGGCAGCAGCATCCAAACCACGGCCAGCTGGACCCGGGCCCCTCCTCTATGGCCTCCTGGGAGCTCAGAGAGTAGCATACGCTTCTGCAGGAAGCGGGGAGAGGACAGGGTGGGGGCTCCCCAGGCTCCCAGGTGGAGACCCTGCCGGAGAAGCTCTCTGCCAGCTGACAGATGGCGGCCCTGGCCTTGGAGCCTGCCAGTGCCCACAGAGCACAAGCCACTTCCAGGGCAGGGCAGCTCCTGCCAAGTGGAAGCCAGCCTGCCCAGAGTGGGGCCTGCGTCAGCCTTGGCGGCACAGGTTGTTTCTGCCCTGGCTGGGCAGCTCTGCGCTGGGCCAGGAAGCCACCTTGCCCTCCCCGTCCCCTCAGTCCTTGGGAGCCTGTGGTGGTCCCCTCACCTTCCAGCTATGGGCAGTGAGGTTCTGAGGCCTGAGCCGTTTATCCAAAGCCACACAGGCAGAGCCAGGAGCCACACAGGGTCTGAGACCCAAGCCAGGCTCTGGACCACATGCTCCGAAGGAAATCCAGCCACACAGCCACAGCTGCCTTGGGCTAGGCCTGGGCATGGGGGAGGGAGACCTCAGGCCCTGAAACCCCCACATGGCTGAGGGGGGGGCCACCCCCACCCATGCAGACATTTCCACCCTCTACGTGCCCAGCTGCCGCCAAACCTGGGCCGGCCACTCCCCCCCCTCCAGTCACGCTGGGCTGGGTACAGTGAAGGCAGTGCCTGGGCCTGGGCCTGTCCACAGCCCGAGTTCACCAGGTCACAGAGGCCGAAACGCCTTGGCAGGGTGGCGTTGCCCAAATCACAGGCGGCATGGGTGTGGGTGGGCAGGCAGACCGCAGCCCGCTTCCGGCTCTTGGGGGTGTTCTCAAAGCTGGCTCTTTGTCCTCCAACCTCACCCCCGTTTCAGAAGACGTGGCCAGTGGAGGGGGGGCCCGTGAGCTGCCTTGGGGAGATCAGGACATCCAGTGCCCGGGACAAAGGCACCTCAACACAGCCAGCCCACAGCCCCACACCTGGGCTAGGGGACGCAAGCGCCCGGGGAGGTGGGTTTTGTGGACGCCCGTCCCTCCTCTCTGACCTCCCCCAAGCCAAGCGAGACCAATGGACATTAAGGACCTGCTTCCCCACAGTGGGTCCCCAGTGACATCCCCAAGCTCATCCTTGACCCTGCCCTTAGCCAAGAACCTGGAGGGAACCATCTGGAAGCCCTAGACATATCTGGGGCCACTGCCTAGAGCAGAGCTGCTGGGACTTAACGCCTCTCCTGGGGTCTGTTCCAAGCCCACACCCAACCTCGAGGGGCTGACGCTGGAGAAAGCTCCCATGCACAGATCGCAGTTTACAAAGACCACTTCAAGGTGGGAATGGGGGGGCTCTGGGGCCGACCTCACACTCCTGCTCCCCATTTTCTACGGAAGGGTGCTGCTCGATTCTAGGAACACGCTTGTGGGCAGGTAGGTGGGGGGGGGGGTTGCCTGGGAAGGGGATGTGAAGGGCCCTCAGGCCTCGGCCCTCCCCCAGGCTGGAATCTGGGGCGCCCTGCTCCTGGATGGCCAGGCATGCCAGGAATGGCCCCAGCTGTCGGCCTGGCCCAGAGTGGCTGCAGCATCTCCCCTGGGCCCCAGCCTCTCTAGCTGCTGCAGGCTTCAGAGGAGGGGTGTGGAGAAAGAGGCACGGAGGCAGCTGTTCCCTCCAAACCACAGCGTCTGGGGCTGTCCTGCCACTTCCGGGAGAACAGTGGCCTGGGAGCCGCCTCCCTTCTTGGCCTTGGTCACAGTCACCCGAGCTAAAAGCCCCCATCTGGCCCCCAGGGTGCTGCTGATGCTCTGTCTCCCAGAGTCCAAGGGGCTCCCAAAACCCAGCAGGGTTGGGGGCGTTCTCTCTGAGTGACCAGTGCTGCCCCAGCCCTCAGCCGCCTCCCAGCTGGGGTGGGGTCCCAGGTGCAGAACCGGCGACTAGCAATAGTGTGGGTGCAGGGGGCACTGACAGGACCCAGAGACTGCCCTGGACCAGGGGTGGCACCGGAGCCCACATGGTCCTGAAGGTGGGGGAGGGGCGGGCAGGGTCCTGACATGGACATATTTTGCCTCATAGTGGAGTGAATTTGAGCCTTGGCTCCAGTCCCCCTCCAGCAGGCCCCCCCCTCCACCAGCTCCCTCAGCCTCCAGCTGTCAGGGTAGGGGGCTACTGTCTCCCAGCCCTGGGGGAGAAAATAAGGGACAGCAAGAGGGGAGGCCTCTGGGGAGGGAGAGGTCCAGCCTTCCCCCACCTCCCGTCACAGAGCCCCCGGGCCTGTTGAAAGGCAAACACCCCCAAATCCAAAGGAGGAGGTCCCGAGGAATGTTTTCACAGGCGCTGGCCTCCTCCCAGCATGCCCCAGGTTGGGATGCCAGGGAAGAAACGCTGTCCCTGGAACAGGTGGAGAAGGGCCCTGGAGGCATGGGGCCCCCCCCAAGCTGCTCTCACTGGCAGAGGGCTGAGGGGTGCAGGGCCTGGGGGTGAACATGCGCGCTGAGCCACTGTCTCCCCTACCACTGTCTCCAGAGGGTGAGTGGGGGGCCGAAAGTTGGGGGATGGCAGGAGCTGTGGTGCCCTTGGGGGCAGCTACTGGAGGGTCTGGCTGGCCAGGGGCCTGGTCAGCTGCCAGAGGCTGAAATTGGAGCCAGCTGGAACCTCGAGGCCTGTGGGAATGAGGGGACTCACGAAGCCCCTTCAGGGGTGGTTGGGAAAGGGCTCCCTGGCCACCCCAGGACCACAAGAGCAGTGAATGCCGTGAGCGCCTTTAAGCCCTTTATGTCCATTCTCTCTTAGAGTGGCAAGAAGGAGGCTGCCCTCTTGTACCCAGTGACGTCCCAACCACAGCTGGCCCTGCCCTGGCCAGCCACATCCTCTGTGTCCAGGTCCGCCTAGGGTGTGAGGAGACGTGGCTACGGCTAGGGAGTGCCCATGGGGGATGTGGGGGCCGATGCCTGGGCTTCCTTCCACCCTGGCTTGCTCCCATGTTGGAGAGACCGTGGTGCCAGGGGCCCAGAGAAGATTTCGAGGAGCAGAGTCCAGCAGCCTCCGGGGGCAGGCCCCCAGACCTGATCAGCCCAGGCAGCTGCTAAGGGTCCAGGAGAAGCCCAGGCCCAGAGCCGCAGGGCTGTGCATGCCGCGGTGAGGCCCTTGTGCGGCAGGACCTGGCTTGGGCTGGGTGCTCCCAACCAAGAAGCAGCCCAGAGTTGGAGGTCCTGGAGGGCAGGGCCTGCAGCCACCCCTGCTGGCCAGGAACTTGGGGTGGGCTGTGGGACATCAGCCCAGACTGGCCAGGGTCATGGGCCCACCGCAGGGAGTCCCTACGGAAACCCGGCCCCAGCCCCGCAGAGAGGGGCGCTCCTGCCGCTGCTCCTGTCTCTCTGCTCCACTCAACACTAACCCCTCAGACCCTGGCAGGGGTCCCTCCAAAGAGAGGCCACAGTCTGCTGGGTGGTCCCTGCCTGACCCCAGCAGTCCTGGTTATTCCACTGGGTGGAGGCTTTGGTTACACTCACTCCCCACACCCTCTGGAGTGGGGCACCCACCCAAGGCCCCTCAGCTCACAGGCCCCCAAAGGCGGCCAGGGCCAGCGGTCCTGGGGGAGACCTGTGGAGCTCCAGTGGAAGACGCTGTCCCGCAGGGGCGGGAGAGACAGCCGGGACCCCGCAGGAGCCGATGCCTTACCTGGGCCAGCAGCCAGAGGACCAGGAGGAGCGCGGCGTCCATCGGAGCCGGGGCGGGAGCGGGGCCCGAGTGCACCCGCGACCCAAAGCAGCGCGGCCGGGCTGAGTGACAGCGCAAGTGCGCGGGGCGGGCCAGGACCAGCTACAGCACGTGTGAGGGGGGCGTGGCGGGGCGTGGCGAGGGCTGAGTGACAGCACGAGAGAGGCCTCTGACGGGCCGAGGCAGGCCTGGGCGGGGCTAAGGCAGAGTCACAGCACTAGGGCAGGGGGGTGGGGCGGAGCCTCCTGAGGGTAGGAGCGGGGCCGAAGGCTGAGTGACAGCACGTGTGCGCGTGTGGCGGGCGGGG
>NW_016107824.1:472388-486947 GCF_001604975.1 Cebus imitator | reverse complement strand
GGGGATGGGCGGGGCTGGGAGTGGCCAAGGGCTGAGTGACACCTTGTGAGCATGCGGGGCCGGGCCGAGGGCTGAGTGACAGCACGTGCGGGGTCCGGCGGGCAGGGCCAGGGCGAGGTCGCAGGTGCCCCGGCTTGCGCGTCGGAGCCGAGGGAGAGGCAAGGCTGTGCGGAAGGCAGGGCGGGTGGGGCCGGGTCAGGGACCAGCTGGGGCTTGTTGCTTCATTACCTGCTCCTTGGGCCGCGGCTCGCCCCTGACCCACGGCGTCTGCACCGCAGTTCCTGCGTGGGGGTCACCTGAGCTCTTGCCTGGGCCCCGCGTCCCGCGGCTGCGTCTCCCCTCATCCTGCTGAGCACTCTCCACGCACCTCCTCATGGCCTCATTTTACTCAGCTCCTGTTCAGTCTGGAGCTGCTCTGGTTCACAGGCCTCTGATGCCAGCGCAGCTGTAGGACACCCCAATTCCGCTGGTCCACGCGCCTCTTCCAGCATCCCCTCGTTCCCCGAGGCCCCTGCCTGGAGCACCTTCCTTCCCGCTGCTGCCTACAGAACTCTTCATCCCTCAACGCCCAAGGCCAAGGCTGCCCGCTCCTCCTGGAGCCTCCAGGCCACCTCGGCCAGAAGCCCTCCCTCCTGTTGAGTGTGGCACCTGCTCTCCCCAACACCCCCAAGACCCCGCCCCCGGGAGGGCGGGGGCGCAGCTCAGCACTCGCACAGACCCCGCGCGCGAGGTCCCGGAGGCCCTGGAGGGAGGATGGAGGGGGCTGTCGAGAAGAGGACTCGATCTTTTGAGCAGACAAGTTGGGGAGTAGGGGTTGCTGAGCAGCCCGGGGCCCGGCTGGGAAGCCCGTTCCTCTCTGTGGTGGGAGCAGCCGGGCACCTCTGCTCTCCTCTCCAGGTTGTGGGGTGGCTGGGTAGGTTCAGGCACCATCTGTCCCACTGGCCCGTTTGGAAGGAGGCCAGGCTGCCCGGGAGGCTCAGGCCGGGACTGTCCCTAGCGCTCACTGCTCCAAGATGAGGGAACGCAGGGAACCCCTCCATCTCTAGACTGGGAGGCCTGCGGGGCTCGGTGTAGCCCATTGGGGACCACCGACCCGCCTCTGTGGTCAGACACCCCAAACTAGGGGTGGAGAAGCCCTCTGAATGCTTTTGGTTTTCAACCTCACGGGACTAATGCAGGAGTGAGATAGAAGTGCCCGCCCTCCCCCCAGAAAGAGGCCCGGGATAGCTGCTGTGTGCCACCCCCAGCTCCTCTTCCCTTCCACCCAGCATCCACCTTGCTCAGTCACCTGCCTCCCACCCATGGAGGCCAAGCTCCTCCTCCACGGGATGTGGGGGTCTCTAAGGAAAAGGCTAAGCTGGGCCAGGTCCTGGGTGAGCCCCAAATGTGGGGAGGGGCCGGGAGGCAGCTGGCTTGGCCACTGTGGGAGGGCTAGAGACCCCACTCCACGTGCTCCTAGGTCAGCGGGAAGGCCAGCAGGCAGGAGCCCTGAGTCCAGTCCCAGCTTGGAGCCTTGGGCTGGAGGTTCTTCCCCCAGCCTCAGTTTCCCCTTGTGTTAAAGGAAGGGGGCAGGGAAGGGCTGTGTGCCGTGAGTCTGGAGGTCCAGTTCAATGGGGGCAGGAGTCCAATTCCAGCTGCAGGACCATCACCCCTAGAAGAGCCCTCCTCTTTTCTGGTGGACTTGGAGACACCCTACCCTCCCTCTGCACCCAACGCCTCCAGCTGGAGCCCCACTCTGGGCTTCCCCCTCCTGTTTCCAGTCTGCAGTCCTGGGCCTTCCAAGACCCTCCTCCATCACTCCGCCCTCTGCCTTGCCCACCTGAACTCTCCAGCTCACCCAGTGCCAGGGGAAGTGCCTCATGGGCATGGGGTGGGGGTGGGGCCGGCCGAGGTGATGTGGGGGCCCCCTGGTCCGCAGCCTCGGTTCCCCACCCAATTTCCTCTCCCTAGTATGAGGAACTGGGGGACAACAAATGGCCCAGGAACCCCCAGAAGCCCCGCAGCCTTGGATGGCCTACAGGCCCTCCCACCCCCCCAGCCCTGGGCTGCTCCTCCTGACACGGCAGGCAGTGGTCCACAGTGGCTGAGGAATTTCTAACTTTCTCTCGATAGACGTGGGCGGGTGCCAGTTTTCAGCTGTCCGCTCTGGAATGATTCTGTAATCACACAGTGCAGTAACAGTGCTCCACCCTCATTGATTATTAAATTGAATCTGTGTAATCACGGAATCTGTGTATAAATACAGACGCACATCCCACCCACTAAGGGCCCGGCATGATTCGGGGCGCTGGGGTCAAGCAAAGCGTGCTGACAGGAGGCACACGGAGGCCCAGGGCTCAGGCCAGACGCAGCCCTCTTCCTAGAGAGGCAGTGGGGGCTGGAGGGGAGGGGTTAGCAGGTGTGAGGGCTGCTCCCCCCAGGGTGTGGGGCCGTGGAGGGCGGAGGGGAGTTTGTGCAGCACCCAACACCAAAGGAGGGCCCCAGTGTAAGGAGGCCCTGGCCTGGCGGCTGTGTCCATTCCAGACCTGAGCCAATTTTGCCCGTGGCAGAGGGTCCGGGGCTCACCCTGCAGGTGGCAGGTGGCCCCATCTGTCAGGCAGGGCCTGAGGCTGGAGGAGGCTGGGGTGCGGAGTCGGACACAGGTGAGGCCTGGCTGGGAGCCAGGTGTCGGCCATGGGCCATGCCCTTCCCACGTTCTTCTCTGGCCTAGAGGCTGCCAGGCACTGGGGTGAGGTGGATACCCAGTCCTGGGGCTGTCAGAGCACAGACCAGCCCATCTAGGTGGACACAGATCCTCGTAGAGCGAGTGGGGGTGGGGAGTGACTCCCAAAGGGCTGGGCCCAGCACCCACAGCACCTGAGTCCTGGCTGAGTGTCCGTGGCCCCCACTGGATAGGGGCCCTATAGAGGAGCTTCTGCCTGAAAGCTTCCCCAGGACAGAGGGGGTGGGATCTCAGGGTGTGGAGGAGGCCAGGCAGTGTCTGGCAGGGGCCATCCTGGACCCCGCTGTACTTGGGGTGTCTGGGCTCAGGGGTGATGCTGTCCCCACGTTCAGGCCACTACCTGACCCCACGGCCATGGGGCTCAGTGCAAGGGGCTCAAGGGACCCCCCATCAGGTTTGGGGGTGCTGTTTTTGTTCAGAAGCCACTGACACCCCCCACAACACACAGATGAAAAGAATATTTGACAAGTCTGTTGAAAAAATCTTGGGCATTCAAAACACAGACAGACGGATAGGCAATGTTGGCTAGGAAGAGCTGCTGGTGGGAGGGTGGCCCTCTTGAGGACCTGGGGACAGCAGGCCCCTGGAGCCTGATGGTCAGTCCTGGCTGTTGTGCCAACAGGGAGTTGAGCACAGAGGGGTGAGGGGGTGGGCCTGCTGGGTCGTCCCCCTGGGCTGTCCGGGTCCTGTCCTGCCCAGCTGCCCCAACACTGGCCTTGCGTCTCACCCCTACAGTGACAGGAGCCAACCAGGCAGGTGCAGCCCCAAGAGCTAGGCAGGTCTCCAGAGGCCTGGGGGCGGGGCCAGGCTTGGGGGTGGGGTCAGGGCTGGAGGCGGGGTCAGGGCTGGGGGCAGGGTCAGGGCTGGGGGTGGAGTCAGGGCTGGGGGCGGGGTCAGGGTTGAGGTCAGGCTAGGGGTCAGCGGTCAGGGCTACAGGCGGGGTCAGGCCTAGAGGCAGGGTCAGGGTTGGCGGGGTCTGGGCTGGTGGCTTGGTGGCCTGTCACACCCGCCGGCCCCGGCAGGGGGCAGTGTGGCTCCAGGACAGCAGCGAGGCAGGTGGGGGAGGGGTAGCCAACTCCTTTGATTTCGGGAGAGTCTTCAGGGCAGAGCTGAGAGGGGACGATGGGCCCTTCCCGGCTGCTGTCCCCATGCTGGACATGCCTGTACCCTCCAGGCCAGCCCAGCACTGTCACCCAGTGTGGATGCCTTGGTGTCTTGCCCTTGCAGCCACCATGCGGGCAGGGATCAGGGAGGATGGAGACCAGGCCTGTGCCAGGGGAGGGCTATGGAGTCTGGCCCAGGCCTACCTCCCTTCCCCTGGCACCAAGCACTGGGAGGGTGGGCCAGCTCACCTGAGGTCTCACCTGGCATTGCCCCAAGGCCACCCCAGCCTCCCCGATGGTCGAAGGCACAGGGTGGCTGGGCTGGCAGGGGCTTCTGAGGTCAGCCCAGGCCCCAGCAAGGCTGAGGCTGAGGGGGCAGGACTGACCACAGCATCGGGACCTGGGCCAGCACCGTCGGGGGAAGGAGGCAGACAGTGGAGGTGGCCACGAGCTTCAGGGTCCCCAGTCAGCATCCTCCAAAGACGGACTGGGGCAGGGCTCACGGCAGAGTGGCCCACACCCAAGGCCTCTGGGGTCCATGAAGGCTGGGTTTGGTGAGCCTAGCTGTCCCCTCGGGCAGTGCTGGAGCTCCCAGCTGCCTTGTGTCATAGGGGTGGGGGCTGTATTTGGCTGAACCCCAGAAGGGCAGGTGGGACACGGGTGGCCTTGTCCTGGCCCAGCCCAGAAAGCTGTGGTCCCGGGGACAGTGGCTGTCCAGCCCACGACACCATGTGAACTTGCCACTCCAGGCAAATCCCACCTACGGGCGGGCCCATCTCTACCCAGATTCGGACGGTGTCCTCTCCTCTTTGTGGGTGTCTGGGTCCCTCCCTCAGTGCCCCACGCCTCTGTGTCCTTCATCCCCAACACCCAACATTGACAGGAGGGAGGGAGGCAGGAGCAAGATGGGGCTGGAGAGGGGAGGAGGGGCTCTGAGGGGTCAGAAGGAGAAGGACATGAATTGGGTTGGGGGATGGAGCTGGAGAGGGGAGGAGGGGCTCTGAGGGGTCAGAAGGAGAAGGACATGGGTGGGGGTGGGGGATGGGGCTGGAGAGGGGAGGAGGGGCTCTGAGGGGTCAGAAGGAGAAGGACATGAATTGGGTTGGGGGATGGAGCTGGAGAGGGGAGGAGGGGCTCTGAGGGGTCAGAAGGAGAAGGACATGGGTGGGGGTGGGGGGTGGGGGGGGGGGGGGGGGGGGGGGCTCTGAGGGGTCAGAAGGAGAAGGACATGGGTGGGGGTGGGGGTTAGAGGGGCCTGGCTGCGTCTATAGCCCGGGGGCTGCTGCCTGGGTGCACTCCAGGTCCTGGTCTCATCCCCAGTGGCCCTGAAGCTGGCCTGTGCCATGGGGCAGGGGCAGCCCCTGACCACCCAGCCGGGCTGCTGTAGCTGGGTGCTGCCCAGGCTGGAGGAGGCCGGAGACTGCTGGCTCCTGACCACCAGCTTACCGTCCCTACCATGCCGTCTCTTAGGTGGTTGGCACCTGTGGGGGCTGGCAGCCTCAGTTCTGATTCCCGGACGGGAGGAAACGGGGAAACGGGATAAGAGGTCCTTTGAGTTTCTGGCCTCATCATCGGAAGAAGTCAGCATTGCCCTGGGTCATTCCACACCTGGCCCTTTGTGGGGACCAGCTGGGGCTGGGAGAGGATGGTCCCATCTTCAGGAAGCTTCTGGAAGGATAGGCCACCTGGTGGCAGGTGCTTCTGGGCCAGGGTGGGGTGGCAGGGAGGGCAGAGGCCAGGGCATATGTGCTGGACACTGAGGGCGCCGGGTCCTCTCTGCCACCTCCCTGATCTTCCCAGCACCGCTGTGCTTGGTGTCCCTGCAATCAGAGCAGAGCGGTAGGGTTAGTGGTCCCTGAGTCCGCTTAGGCAGCCCCGCCCTCCCTGCCTCTACTCACAGGCCGCAGCTTTGTCTTTCAATCAATATCAAGTGGACAGGAGACAAATTTGGGAGCAAAGCAGCCCAAGTAGCCTATAAATCACAGTAACGACCATTCAGATGAAATCGGTTGCTGTAATAGAATCCATTCAGCTGACGCCGCTGGTCTCCCTGTTTCATCCCCACTCCAGCCGCTGGTGGGAGAGGGGCTGATCTGAGGTTCCTCTGATGACCCCTCCAGGCCTGGCCTACAGGCTGGAAAGACAGGCTGGGCCGCCCAGGGGTCCGGAGCCACCAGACATTCCTGCTGTCCTCTTTCTTCTCCGGAGGAGGCCCAGAAAGATGCCTGTGCCCAGGACGGTTCAAAAGCCATCAGACATATCAGGAGCCTCACCCAGAGCCAGGATTCCAGGCTGAGCAGCCACGCCTGGGGCAGGACTGGAGGCTGGGCCGTGGCCCCAAGTCCTGGAGCAGCTGGGCGGTGTCCAGGGCATTGGCGTCTGGCGGGAGGCCCTGCTGAGCGCTCAGGGTGTCCGAGGCTGGGCCCCTGGCTCCCTGCAGAGGCCCTCGCTCTTCCGGCCTCCGATCCTGGCTTGCTCTCTGAATGTTGGGCCAGATGCAAACCTGTTCTGGAGCCTGTGCCTCTCTCACTCTCTTTTTTTTTTCTGAGATGCAGTCTCGCTCTGTTGCCCAGGCTGGAGTGCAGTGGCGAGATCTTGGCTCACTGCAGCCTCTGCTCCCCGGACTCCCCTGCCTCAGCCTCCTGAGTAGCTGGGATTACAGGCACACGCCACCATGCCCTGCTAATTTTTTTCCAATTTTTAGTAGAGATGGGGTTTTGTCCTGTTGGCCAGGCTGGTTTCGAACTCCTGACCTCATGATCCGCCTGCCCTGCCTGGGCCCCCTAAGTGCTGGGATTACAGGTATGAGCCACCGAGCCCGGCCAAGTACAGACCTTTCCTAACACACACATTGGGAGAGCTCATCACATAGAGACACTGACTCAGACAGCAACTAAAAAATGTTGTTTATTAAAATGAAGTCCCTTGAGCCAAGAAGTTGGAAAATGTTAGTAAATCTAACTAGTGACTATAAAACAAAACCTAGTAAACATAACAAAATGAACTTGAGACTCGACAGGCCCTCCCAAGACAGTGGGAGGACTCCGCGGGGGCCTGGAGGATGTCCCAGCCTATCTCAGCCTTGGGAGAGCCGTGGAGTGATAAGCTATAAACTTGGTTGGAAAAAAAAAAAAACTGCAGATTTTACAGCATTTAAAAATGTTGGCCTGGTGCAGTGGCTCACGCCTGTAATCCCAACACTTTGGGAGGCCGAGGTGGGCGGATCACAAGGTCAAGAGTTCAAGACCAGCCTGGACAACATGGTGAAACCCCGTCTTTACTAAAAATACAAAAAAAAAAACCAAAAAACAAAAAACAAAAAAAACTAGCTGGGTGTGGTGTCACATGCCTGTAGTCCCAGCTACTTGGCAGGTTGAGGCAGGAGAATTGCTGGAACCCAGGAAACGGAAGTTGCAGTGAGCTGAGATCACGCCACTGCACTCCAGCCTGGGTGACAGATCGAGACTCCGTCTGAAAAAAACATGTTAAAGGTTAGCTGGGCACAGCAGTGGCACGTGTGTGTGGTCCCAGCTTCTTTACAGGCTGAGGTGGGAGGATTGCTTGAGCCCAGAAGTTCCACACCAGCGTGGGTAACTGTAGAAAATAAAAAGTTCCTCTTCAAAGTTTTTCTCTTAGTTCATTATAAATAATAGCTGTTTAAGAAGTTAATTTGCTCGAGACCCTTTGCCAATGCTCCTGAATAGTTGTTAGTCATGATAAAGAAACGGGTATCCAGTGTTCTTAGTTCTTAGAAGTTCACCTAGATATTTGCCCTGACATGCCTGAGAGCATAGCTTATTCCCCTTCCTTATCTGGAAGCAGATTTGCCTAAGCGTTTGTCAGGTGACTACGTCTTTTCCTTTGCTCTGTGCTGCCTTTACCTATTTAGGAAAGTCTGAAGTTGTTAGCCGAGCGGGTGCAGCCTCGGCTGTGAGGTCCAGCTCCAGCCAGTGGAACCAGGACACAGCAACAGGGTGGATGTGTTAGATTAAGTGGCCCTGCCTCCTTTGTTCGTGTACTCTTGTGGCAAATTGCAGTTGACTGTACCCTTTCTGCAGAAAGCAAAGCTGCCTTGTTGTGAGAAAATTTACATTCGGGTGCTACTTTTTTTGCAGCAATGAAAATTTACATGTAACAGCAACAAACCAACGTTCTGTTGCTACAAATTAAAAAAAAAAAAAATAGCTGGGAATGGTGGCACATGCTTGTCGTCCCAGCCACTCGGAAGGCTGAGGCAGGAGGCTTGCTTGAGCCCCGGAGTTCAAGGCTGCAGTGAGCTATGATTGCACCATGGCACTCCAGCCTGGGCAATAGAGAAAGCCCGTCTCAAAAAAAAAGAAAAAATAAATAAATAAAATAGCCAGCTCTGGTGGTGCCTGAGGCTGGGAAACCAGCGAGGGGGATCTACCTCCCGCAGCAGGAGAGCTCAGGGTCCTGGAGAGCAGGGAGAGGAGGGGACGCCCACAGGAGTTCCTTAAGTCAGAGGCAGCGGAACAGGGTGAGAAAAAACAAAGAAACCTGCAGCTGCGACGCCCCGCAGATCTGAGAGGGGAGCACGGACTCCGCTGAGTTCCCGGACGGCAGAGGGACGAGGCGACTGGGTCAGTGGGTCTGGAAGTCGGGGCGGGATGCAGGCCATCAAAACTGTCTCAGAACTTTGGGAGGCCGAGGTGGGTGGATCACGAGGTCAAGAGATCAAGACCATCCTGGTCAACATGGTGAAACCCCGTCTCTACTAAAACTACAAAAAATTAGCTGGGCATGGTGGCGCGTGCCTGTAATCCCAGCTACTCAGGAGGCTGAGGCAGGAGAATTGCCTGAACCCAGGAGGCGGAGGTTGCGGTGAGCCGAGATCGCGCCATTGCACTCCAGCCTGGGTAACAAGAGCGAAACTCCGTCCCAAAAAAAAAAAAACTGTCTCAGAAGTAGAAACCTTGAGTAAACCTCAGCCCTAAGGAAACCGAATTGGCAATCAGACACCCCACTTCCTCCACAAAGAGGCCTTGGGCCCTGTGGTCTTAGACACCAATTTATCCACCCTTCAAAATCCTGAATAAAATGTGGGTCCTGCGTCCACACCCCCAGCAGGAAGTGTGTTGGAATTTAGCTTTTCCAGCGTTGCAAAGGCACGTGGCCCACAGGGCTCTGAGACCCCTGAGCTGAGCCTCTGCCCGGGGCTGCCACGGAGGCCTCCGGAAATGCCGGAGTGGGCGGTCTACACGCAGCCTGGGCTTCTTGGACAAATTAACTTACTGCAAACATTAAAAAACAAAAAACTCTTTGATTTTCAGAGCTTTTGGGGTTTTGAAATTGGAAATAAGATTCCAAGGACTTGGGGCAACAGTCAGATTCAATGTAAGAATTCACTCTCCACACGTGCACACACAACCAAGCAGGGTCTGTCCCAGGAGCAGCAGGAAGTCCTCCAGGAGTTCATCCTAACGGAGCGAAGACGAAAAGTATCCGCCGATTTAGTAGAAACGGAGACATTTCCATAAAGTCTGCTGCTCATTCACGAAACAACCAGCAGCTAGGCATGGCAGCAGGCTGACGAAGCCCGTTGCCTACCGCTGGCCTCAAGGAGGTTTTGAAAAGGAACGTTAAGCTGCTCTTGGAATTCAGATGGAAGGGTAAAGGGCTGGGCGTGCTGCCCGCACCTGTGATGCAGAGCACTGTGGGAGGCTGGGGGGTTGGACGGCCTGAGCCTCGGAGCCCGTCAACACGGGCGACCAGCCTGAGCAACACGGTGAAACCTCTTTCTACAAAAAATACAAAAATTATCCAGGCGTGGTGGTGGGCGCCTGTAATTCCAGCTACTCGGGAGGCTGAGGCAGGAGAATTGCTTGAACTGGGGAGGCAGAGGTTGCAGTGAGCCGAGATCATGTCACTGCGCTCCAGCCTGGGTAACAGAGCAAGATGCAGCCTTAAAAAAAAAAGGAAAGAAAGAAAAAGAAAAAAGAGGAAAGGAGCAGGAACAGTTCAGACCACGCTGTGGAGGAAGCCAGAGGGGCGCCCCGTCCTGCCAGACACCAAGGCCTCGGAGAAGCTACGGAGGAGGGAGGAGCCCAGGGCAGCCTGGAGACGGGGACCTGGACCAGGCAGAGTTGGCGGCAGAGGGCACCGGGGCAGCGCGGTGGGGAGAGAAGGGCGACTCGGTGAACGTGCTGGGGGGAAATCAGGCCTGCACTTCAAACCACACACAAATGCATTTCCAGTGAATTCACGGCTTCAGTGAGAAAAGCAAAGCTTTGTAACTTTTAGAAGAACTATGTGAAAACATACTTAAAAGCTTTGAGTAAGAAATGCTTTTTTTAGGATAAGATCCCCAAAACCCAAGCCATAAGCAAGTACAGATTAATGCATTTGAATATATTAAAATTTAACAATTCTGCACATCAATCAATAGAAATAAAGCCAAAGGCCAGCCACATAACCCATGTACAATCACAAAAAATAGTGACCAGCCAACAGGAAATGGGCAAAGAACCGGAACAGGTGACTTGCAGAGTAAGAAAACCAAACGGCCCAGAAACAGAGTGGAGATGTCCCCCCTAACTGGTCATCAGGGAAATGCAAGTGAAAATCAGAAGATTGCACCTCATACTCAGCACTGAGGTGAGAACTGGGCCCCTGGCCGGGGGCTGCTGCCCTGTTGCTGTGATGGAGCGTCTCACCCCCGCCGTGCGCAGCCTCCTCCGACGGCAAGAGGCAAAACGGAGTAAGTGGAAGACATCTGGGCCTATGTTCCAGTGACTCCACTCGCAGGAATGTTTTCCGGAGAAATTCTTCCACTGTGCAAGAGGCCACACCTGCAGCCGACTGCAGCTTTGCTCTTGGAGGGGGAGCGTCCAACTGCTGGGGTCAGCGCGCCCCACAGGGCGACCTGAGGACGACCAGACAAGGAAGTCCATGTGGGAGCCTGAAACGTCCCTCACAGAGGACCTGAGCTCTGTCAGATGTGCCAGCACTGAAACCTAGACCCACAACAGCACGGAGGCATTGGAGCCCTGTGAGCAGCCAGCCCCGTGGGCTGGGAAAGCGCCCACCTGATGAAAGCCAGAGGCTCAGGAGGCTGGAGGGCTCAGGCTCCTTGAACCTGGCAGGGAGGCGCACAGGGTTGGCCATCATCTCTCTTCTGTCCTCGATGTTTAAAATGGCTTTAAAAAATGTTCTTATGCCATATTAGTAGATTTCACTGTCCTGGGGACAGCAGAAGCAGGATATGAACACATGGGCTTCCTCGCAGACTGGGAGGGGCTGTGTGGTCCCCGCCCGAGAATTAGAAAGTGTGAGTCGCAGGCCTGGGCCACCTCCCCAAGCTCAGCCTGGGGCCAGCCCTGCCCGCTCCCGCTGGGCCCTTGAGGCTGCTCTGATCCTGCTGTGGCTGTCACCAGATGCTGGGGCCTGGGGGAGCCCCACCTGGAGGGTGACTCTGAGGCCAGACCTGTGTTTACGGACACGTGTGTCTGTGTGTGCATGTATGTGCGTGTGCAGGGGATAGCCATTAGCTGGCATGGCGTGTCGTCTTTTTTCCAGCTAAGAGGCAGCTGTTTCCCAACGGAGTGGGAGTGCTGGGCCTGCTGCTGATGCCGTAAAGACGCCACGTGCCGCTGGCATTGCTGCTGTCTTAATGGGCTTGGCTGCGAGGCTGGGGAGGGCTGCCAGGTGGAAGTAGGATTGATGACTCTGTGACCTGCAGCCATTCTGGGATAACTGAATGGTTGTGAGTGACCAGACTGTCAATGGGGGACGCGTGCTGTGAGCTGATGACGAGGGGCTGCCTGCGTGGGCACTGGCTCATGCTCCAGAGAGGACTAGGGCTGTGGCTAGGGCCACCATGGGTGAAGGACGCCGGATGCGCCCCCATCCTGCACTGCACCCTGAACCTGAGCTGCCCGACGGCGCCCCCACGTGGACACACGGGGAGTCCGTCTCACTCCTCTGTGACGTGGCCGCGTGTGTGTGACGTGCTCTCACACACACGCCCGTGTGCCCCAGGGAGGCTGGGGCGAGGCCACAGGGAATGAAGCTAGGAAGGGCGCTCCCTTGCAGACGCACAGCAGGGCAGCAGGGGAGCCTCCGGCCCAGATGGTCAGGGCATGGCTGGTGGGGCCTGGGGCCCTGCACTCACCCTGTGCTCCTGAGGCCCTGGAAGCACAGTGGGTTTTGAAGATGCGCTCGCCGGCCTGTAGCACCAAGCTCCACCCATCCCAGCCGGGACAGCCCTGGGGAACCTGCTGGTCAGGGACCGAGGGCAAGACGAAGAACCCCTGCTGAGCCTGCAGCCTGCCCTGGGAGCTGGGCTAGGAACCTTCTGAAACACGACTTCCATGGGACCCTCTCATGCCCTTGCACAAGCGGCCCTTATTCCTGTGTCACGGACAAGGACACAGGCCCTGAGTGGCTGAGGGACCCATTGGGGGCAGGGCTGGCGCCGGCTGTCCCACTTTAAAGACTTGCCACACTTGGGACCCACGGAGGGAAGGTGAGGGGACGAAGAGCAGAGCTGGGCCCTGGGGCAAGGCCAATGGCAGCGCCAGGCTCCTGGACACAGCAGATGGCCCCAGGGAACCGGCCCCACCCCGACTGGCCATGCCGCGGGAGCTCAGGGTCTCCATCCAGTGAGACTGCAGACCGGTCGGCTGCCAGCAAAGGCCACGGGACACCACCCTTGAGACTCCCAGGGTGAGGCTCAGCTCCTGATGACCGAGTGGCCTCCGCAGGGCGCTCCCTCTGCATCCCACCGCCTCTCCAGATCTGCCTGGCTCAATGCACGTCCACCCTGGGCAGTGGTAACCAGGCCACAATGGAGCGTGGCTGCAACACGCTGCATGGGTGAGGTCGGTGGTGGCCAGGCAGAGCTGACACCGGGGACAGGGACAGTTTCCTTATGCAGCGACAGCTGGCCCGAGGTTGGGGGCCTCACGAGGTGATTTCATCCCGAACAGTTGATTCTGTGTGCCGTGATTTGTGGGTTTGAGTTTTGAGGGAGGCCAGGTCTCCACCCAGACCCCGGGGCATGAAGGCGGCATCTGCCGATCCCTGCCAGACCTCCGGTCCGAGTGCCTAGCCCCTGGCACCAGGATCATGAGGGGTAGAAGCGCCTGATGAGCTCCTTCTTGTCAATCTTGCCCATCTGGTTCTGTGGGATCTGCTCCACCAGCACGAGATCCGAGGGCACTGCGTAAGGGGCCAGCACGTTTCTGCAGAGACGAGCACAGCCTGAGGCGTGTGGCCCTGACACTGCCCAGTGGCAGGGATTCAGGTGCCCTGGGACCCTGCACCTGGCCAGGCACCATGGCCGTCCTGAGGCCAGGCATGTGTACTAGGTGACCACAGCCATCTCCACCCCAGCAGCCCAGGGGCGGTGACTGCAGGAGGTGGCAGCACGCTGCCATCATCGCTACCACAGAAGCCAAGGTGCATGCAGGCCTTGGACGAGGTCACCCCTAAGGACAGGGCTACACACAGTGGCCTGCAGGGCAGAGGGCCCCGCACCCGGCCAGGCCTTCTAAGACCCCGCACTGCAGCTGGACACCTCGTGTCACCCTACAGCCAGTTCCCCTTCCAGAGGAGACATCTGGAAGGGGTGGGGAGGGGTGAGCAGGCTGGGGAGTGGATGGGCAGGGACGGGGCATTTGAGATGGGAAAAGGCCACATGGTTCTGCACACAACCAGCCTGCGTGGCAGGAGGCCTCACAGACCCCGCACGGCAGGGACGGCCCCTGAGACTTGACACCTCCCCTTAAGGTCCCCTTTCCTCATAGCCAAAACTCGGTGGGTGGGGCCAAGGGCAGTGGGCAGGGACTCGGGGCTGGGATCAGAAGCTGAGACCATGTGGTGCTTGGTGCTCCTCCCTTCACCGTTAAAGAAAGAAGGAAAGGCCGGGCACAGTGGCTCATGCCTGCCATCCCAGCACTGTGGGAGGCTGAGGTGGGCGGATCACCTGACGTCAGGAGTTCGAGACCAGCCTGACAACATGGTGAGACCCCATCTTTACTAAAAATACAAAAATTAGCCAGGCGTGGTGGCATATGCCTGTAATCCCAGCTACTTGGGAGGCTGAGGCAGGAGAATCACTTGAACCCAAGAGGCAGAGGTTGCAGTGAGCCGAGATCGCGCCACTGCACTCCAGCCTGGGCGACTAGAAAAAAAAAGGAGGCAAGGAAATAAATGAGATTAACCCCTGAAGGCAGGCGGTCGTGCGGCTGCTGCCCACCAGGGGTGCCGTGAAGGCATCAGCCACAGCCGAGGTACAGGAAGGGCTGGCGCAGGGTGTGCAGGCTGCACTGAGCCGTGTCAGAACATGAATCCGACCGCTGACTGCTCAGGTTACTGTTCCTCAGAAAAGCCCAGAAACCAAGCATTGTGTTTTCTTGACGCATTTCACGGAGAAAGCATTGCCTGCCGTCCAGAAATGGCCAGAGACCCGCACGGGCCCCACGCCTACCTGCCCTGCCCGAACGCCTCTCAGGATGGAGGAGAGTCGGCCCAGCTTAGCCCCTCACTCCCCAGGGACAGCTGGCTTCGAACTCAGTGCTGCTGTCAACCTTGACTTCCACATTTTTCTTTTTTTCTCTCTTCTTTCTGAGACAGGATCTCACTGTCGCCTGGGCCAGAGTGCAGAGGTGAAGTAACAGCTCACTGAAGCCCTGACCTCCCGGGCTCAAAGAATCCTCCTGTTGTGGCCTCCAGATGTGGTCTGCACACCTGGCCTCTGTGCTCCCTGCTGCT
>NW_016107824.1:468332-470246 GCF_001604975.1 Cebus imitator | reverse complement strand
GGGTTCCTGTTCTTTGTGGAGTCACAGCTGCCGAGCCAAAACTCCCTTCAGTGCTCAGGAGCAGGCGAGTCAGGGTGGAGGCAGGGAGGGTGTGAACGGAGAGGAGCAGAACAGAGACAAATGTCTGTTCTGAAGGAATCTGCCCTAGGTGAGCTCTTCGTCCTGCTCCACCCGTGGGACGTGCTGGCCTCCGCCTCACCTTCCACCGTGCCGGAAGTCTCCTGAGGCCTCCCCAGCCATGCTTCCTTACAGCCTGCGGAACTGGGAGCCAATTAAACCTCTTTTCTTACAAGTTACTGCCTCGGGGAGCTCTTTAAGACAGCAACAGGAGGCAGGCAAATGCCCAGATGGACAGGGCCGGCCCCACTGAAACCAATCTTCAAGCCAAACACAGCCTGGAACCTGCAGCCCAGAGCAAGAACTTCTACTCCTGTTTGCCCACTCTTTGCCAACTGTTTCTTTCTGAGTAATGCTTTTTAACCAACCAAATGTCCTTTTCCAATGTCACCTACAGCGTGCCCCTCCCCATTCTGCGCCCCAAAAAAGCCGTGGACCCAGCCACACCCAACTCTGTGTGGCCGACCTCACATCCTCTCTCTGCTGAGAACTCAGTAAAATTCATCGCTCAGGAAGATTCTTATCCACCCTCCTCACCCATCAAACTGTCAGTGTAACCTCATACTTCTTGGACCCAGGACAAGAGCTTGGAACCGCTGAACGAGGCAAGAGCTAGGGCTGCCCTCACCCCCGGACCAAGACCGCACAGATGCCCCCGCCCGCCCCGCGCAGCCCTACCTGGCCCACTCTTCAAGCTCCCTGTGGGACAGTGAGTGTTCTCCAACAGCCACCACAGCAACGACCCGCTGGCCCCACGTCATGTCCGGAACTCCAATAACGGCCACATCTGCAGACAGAAGAACAGTATGGGGACAAGGGAACGCCTCAGTGCCACTCACAGGCTGAAGAGTGCCTGGATGCACAGGGAGTGCTCCGTCGGGCTGCAGCCCTGGAGCCCGTCCTGGTGCCGGCTGGTCCTGCGGGGACAGGAGTGCGGGCGGGCTCCCCACGGTGGATCTGGCGCTGGGCACACGCAGGCTCCGCCTTCCCACCCCTGGCTCTCTGCACTCCCCCTACTGCCCTCCCGCAGGGGCATCATGCAGATGCCAGTTGCGCCCGACCAGGCCTGGGAGCCCCTGTGGGCACGTGGGCGGCAGCTCCAACACGGATCAGGCTGTGCCCCAGCAGCCCTGTGTGCCCCGGCCGGGGAAGGGAGCAGAAGCGAGCATCACAGGGACCTCTGCCTCACCCGCAATCCTCTGAAACGCAGCTGTGGAAGGCAGCACCCGTCTAGCTCAGCCTCCCCGGTGCAAATCTGGCCACGCACCTGTGATGCTGGGGTGGGCCAGCAGGTGGCGCTCCACCTCCAGGGCGCTGACCTTGTAGCCTCCAGTCTTGATGATGTCCACCGAGGTCCGGCCTCGGATCCAGTACTGGCCGTCCTTAAACACCACGGTGTCCCCTGAGGAAAGGGGGCTCTGGTTACCCCCCATGGCAACCGCAACACAGAGGCAGCCACGCCAGGCAAGCCCACATTCCTGAAGCTCACGACGTGCACCCCGAGGTGGGACTGTGCCACGGCATGGGGTCTGCCCCTCTCCACCCTCAGCCGTATGTACCTCCTCCAGGGGCAGGTGAGCAGTGGGCCCAGAGCCTGCTCGGAACAGGAGGTGGCAGAAGCACTGCTGGGCTGTGGGCTGCAAACACCCTGCGTTAGCAAGTCAGCTCAGCCCGTTTCTGTCACTGTCGTCGGTAACCACCGGTCACGGGTGGGATGTGTGGCCTTTTCTCAACACCAAGCACAGGATCTGAAGCTCTGACCCTCGCTCGGGACGGGCATCAGGGTGTGCGGGGTGA
>NW_016107824.1:444651-468057 GCF_001604975.1 Cebus imitator | reverse complement strand
CTCGCTCAGGACGGGTATTGGGGTGTGCCGGGGTGAGCCTCGCTCAGGATGGGCATCGGGGTGTGCCGGGTGACCCTCGCTCAGGCGGGCCATCACGGTGTGCCGGGTGACCCTCGCTCAGGATGGGCATCGGGGTGTGCCGGGTGAGCCTCGCTCAGGACGGCCATCATGGTGTGCCCAGTGACTCTCGCTCGGGACGGGTATTGGGGTGTGCCGGGGTGAGCCTCGCTCGGGATGGGCATCGGGGTGTGCCGGGTGACCCTCGCTCAGGCGGGCCATCACGGTGTGCTGAGTGACCCTCGCTCAGGACGGGCATCGGGGTGTGCCGGGTGACTCTGGCTCAGGACGGGTGCCAGGGTGTGCTGGGCCTCCTGGCTGTGCTGCTGCTGTAAGACCCCAGATGGCCTCCCACGACAGCAGCACACAGGGGCCACCCCTCATGCCAGCAGGCTCTGGGGGAGGGGCTGAGGCCCACCAGGGCCTGGTGCTGTTTCTCTCAGGCCCACAAAAGAATCCAGGTCAAATATTCAGTAAAACAAGTGAACCAGACACCTCTCAACACCCCACCCTGCTGGGGTCCAGCAGTGACTGTCCAGCTCCTCTCGACAGGAGGGGCTCCGAAGCCCACACGGAGGCCCACAGGGAGGCGCTGGTGCCAAGGAGGACAGGCCTTTCCTGGTTCCCAGGGCCTCCGCTGATGCCCACCTCCTGCCCACCGCACCTGACCACGCTGGTCCTAGAACAGTGGCTGGGCTGCCCCACACTTTCTTCCTCAGGCAAAGCCATGGCCTCTGCTCGTCCCCGGGGAAGTTCCTGGAGCCTCCTGCTGGGAACTGACCTTCCCTGCTGCTTGCTCTCTCAAGTAACTCAACACAGACAGCACAAGCCACCGAGGGTGGGGAGCCCGGGACAGCGGCCGCAGCCTCAGAGCCTGCACTCCCGGCCCGAAGCTGTCTCACGGCGCGTAAGTACAAGGTGCGTGTGTGCAGCTTGGGAGGGCACGGGACACATGACTGTGAGCGTGCGCAGGCACACGTATGTGCCCGAGGCCGTGGGAGCACACAGTGCGTGAGAGCAGTGCTTCGGCCTCACCTGTCTGCTCGCACACGCCCTGCAATCCACACGGGTTATTAGCTGGAATAAATCATAAATACTTCATTATACATCATGCTGCTAGACACATAAAGGCCTCATCCATCACCTTGCCACTCCTCAAGACCCACAGTGCGCTCCTCAATCTATTAAACAAGATGGATGGGTGTGCCCCGGTGGGCTTCGGGCTCATTTATGGAGTGGAGCGCTGGGCGTTCAGGCAGGACCCTCCCCAGCTCTGGAACTCTGTGCTGACGGGAAGCAGAAGAAATGAAAGGCTGCCCACCAGGAGGTGAGCATGCTGTGGCCCTGGGGTAGCCTGACTGGGTGGCTGGCTGGCTGGAAAGGGGCGTGCAGGGAGGGCTGTGGGCAGGGGTGGACAAAGCCTGTCCCAAGTCCCGTGGGGCCCCCTGTGGTTCGTGCTCCATGTGTCCCCTCTGGACCAGACAGCCACCGGTCTTCCAATAGCATCTCTTAATTGCATGGAGCCACCCCGTCCAGGCTGCTCCTGCTCACAGCTGCTGACACCTGGGACACTGCCGGGTGCCCAAGGCCCCCCACGCAGCTACTGAGGCAGGTCCCCACTGGCCTGCACCACCCAGAGACCCCGTGCAGCATGGAGCTGCTGGCCTGCTCTGGTCCTGCTGGAGGCCACACTGCCTGCACCCAAGGCGGCTGGATGCCCGGCACCCTCTCAGGCTGCTCTAAGTGGAACTCTCTGGGGGCCCAGTGTCATCACAGCATGACAGCGCGTGCATGTCCTCAGGACACAAGATAGAATCCCAGGTCCGCAGGCGGTGCTGAAGGGGTCACCCCCGGACTGTACCTACACACTGGGCCAGTGGGCAACAGAGGCTTCCAGTAGGGCTGGGCCATCGGACACGGCTGCAATCTCTCTGCTCTCCAGCAGCCCACGCTGCCTGAGCCAAGGGTGTGACCCCAGTTCTGAGGTGTGAACACAGGCTGTGGGGAGTGGGCTGCAGTGTGGGAACAGTGGGGGGGAGGAAGAGGTGCTGATGTGGTGGGGAGAGGCTGACTGGGGAATGGGGGAGGAAGAGGCACTGATGGGGGGCCGGAGGCGGGCAGGAAAGTGCTGAAGCAGCAACGGCCCAGACGGAACTCCAGAGACAGCAGCTGACGAAAGCGACCATTCCTAAAAGGCTCCATCACCTGACTGCAGTTATGAACCTTCCCTACCTGCAAAGTCACAGGAAGACCGGGGTGCGGGGTAGCAGTGGGAGGGGTGTGAGGCCATGATGGCCGATTGAGGCAGCCACGGGGTGAGCTATGGCAGGTCTGCACAGGAGTGGTTTGGCAGAGAGCTAAGCTCACACAGGCACATGCCTTGTGTGTAGGTCCCAGGAAGCTGTCCGCACCCCATGACTGCCCAGTGCCCTGTCCTGGTTCCAAAGCTGCAACACAGTTACACACGGGGCCGAGGCCGCAGGACAGTCACACACGGGGCCGAGGCCGCGGGACAGTCACGCACGGGGCCGGGGCCGCGGGACAGTCACGCACGGGGGCCGGGGCCGCGGGACAGTCACGCACGGGGGCCGGGGCCGCGGGACAGTCACGCACGGGGGCCGGGGCCGCGGGACAGTTACGCACGGGGCCGAGGCCGCAGGACACTCACAGGGCTGAGGCTGCAGCACAGTCATGCATGGGGCTGACACTGGGAGAAACTGGGGGGACAGCACGAGGAACTCTTGTGTGCTATTCCTAATTTCCTGNAAAATTGGAATGCCATTACTATGGAAGAAGAGAAGACTAAGTCCCAAGGTGTAAAACTCTTGGGAATGCAACTGGCTTTTTTAAATATGTTTTTTGCTTTTTGGTTTATGGAGCAATTTTCTTCCCAATCTCCAGGAGCACCAGCCCTTTAAGTGAGGCCATCAAGAGATAAGTCACACCAACGCCAGCTTTGGATTATGATTGTGCAACAACTTTTTAAAGAACAAATTCACATAAAATAAGTTTATGAATACAAGGAATGAGTGCTACAAACACAGGAAAGGCCCATCAATGGCTGATTACACACACAACCAGACCTCTCTGCGTACTGCAAGGCTCCCTACGTCTCTGCAGGCGTCTGTGTCTCTCTCTGCAGGCATGGATGTCTGTGGGTGTATCTCAGATCTCTGCAGGTGTGGGTATCTCTACAAGTGTTGGTATGTCTGCAGGTGGGTGTCTCTGCAGGCGTCGCTGCATGTCTGCAGTCATGGATGTGTCTCTGCAGGTGTGGCTGTGTATCCCCTGGGGTGGGAGGCCGGGCGCTGAGATCTTTGAGGAGTGGCGACATTGTCTGCCCATCCTCTCTGGCTGAGCTGTTTCTGGCACGGTCAGGCCCAGCGACCCTGCTGTAGGCCTTGTCCAGGGGTCTTTCCCCTGCCTGGGCGTGGCTGCCTCTGCTCTGAGATGCTTCTCTAGGAGCCAGTGCTCAGGAAGGACTGGTGGGTGCAAGGAGTCATTCATTCCCCGGCCCCCAGGCTTCAGATCCCCGGGAGTTATCCATTCCCTGGGTTCCAGGCTTCAGATCCCCAGGAGTCATCTGTTCCCTGGGTCCTGCTTCTCAGTGACAGCCCTGCCTGGCCTGCAACCCCAGGGTCACCACAGGTCCCAGCTTGCCCACTGTGCTACACCCAGGGTTTCCACTGAGCCTCGTGAAGGGCAGAACTGCAGGGGTCAGCATACAGCATGGTGCAATTCTCAGGCCCACAGGCTTCTGTGCTGGAGAAGGTGCAGCCACACCTGTGGGGAAGGGCTGTGCCTGAGACTCGCTGGCAGCTACGGGCAAAGCCCATCGGTGCAGGTCAGAGACCAGTCTCTGTGACAGACGCCTGTCTCAGGGAAGATTTTTGACGGGAGCTTCTGTGCCCAAGAGTGTGAGAGAGTGTGTGTGTGTGTGTGTGTGTGTGTCACCAGTGCTCGGGTGTGTGCGTGGCGTGCGGGGCCTCAGTGCCCGGGTGTGTGCGTGGTGTGAGGGGCCTCAGTGCCCGGGTGTGTGTGTGGCGTGCGGGGCCTCAGTGCCCGGGTGTGTGGGGCCCTCAGTGCCCAGGTGTGTGTGGCGTGCGGGGCCTCAGTGGATGGTGGCAGCCGTGCATCTTTTTCCCACCCTGGGCATCGGAGGGTGGTACGGCTCTCAGCCCGACAAGCACCAGCGGTCCAGCCCCGCCCTCCAGAGTCAGAATCTCCATCATCACTGCTGCCTGCAGCTCCTTCTGGGTGTAGGGAGAGACTGCTCACTGCCCACAGAAAAAAGACCAAGTCCACGTGCGTCTCCCAGGCCTGGCCGCCTTTGCCTGCACATTCCTGGCATCCTCCTCGCAAAGGCCCCTCTAGGCTGGGGCCCTTCAGGGTCCCTCCTGCTGTGCACGCGGCCCCTCTGCCCCAGTGCCTCTGGTCTACGTCCCCTGACCGGTGCCTGGTCTGCAAGGCTTGGCCGCCTCCACCCACAGGGGCCGCCCCGCGGCTTCCCTCCCAGCCCTGAGCTTGGCCTCTGGAACATGTCAGGCTTCGTTCTAGCTTCTCAGCCCCAAGGGCTGGCACCTCCCTGCCCATTCCCACACTGCCCAGCACCTGTCTCACCCACCTTGCTGTGCCCCTGCCAAGGGAAAGAGTGGCTGGTTTTCTTCTTCCAGGCTTGGACCCTGCTATCAAGGGTTTAGGGGCATCGGAGCAAGGGTTTTAATAAAGTCCCGGCCGAGCAAGGGCAGGCTGGACACCATGGAGGAGGCCCTGTGGCAGTGAGGGTGACCCACAAGGTTCACAGGCTCCAGGGCGACTGGCCGTCCAGACCCGGAGCGCAGAGGACACACGTGATCATTGTGAAATGCAGGTCAAACAAGTTAAATTATCTTTACTTTTCTTTTTAGAGACAGGGTGTCACCATGTTGGTCAGGCTGGTCTTGAACTCCTGACTTCAGGTGGTCTGCCTGCCTTGGCCTCCCAAAGTGCTGGGATTACAGGTGTGAGCCATGGTGCCCAGCCGATAACCACCACTTTTTATAACAACATAGTTATCAAAATGCATTGATTCTGGAATGACAGTTGGCTGCCAATGGGCTATCTATCTCCTCAACCTGACTCTCGCGTTAAAGGAGTTTTGGTCTGACAGATATAACGTAGCAGTCAACACACTGCTTTACCTGGACTGATAAGCTGCTTTTGGATTCAGCGCTATTTCGCGTCTCTGCCTTCCACTGTAACTGAAAATAAATCTCCCAGTCCTCAGATTCTCTCCCTGGAAGTATGGGTGGAGTGCGGTGCTGAGGCTCCTGGTCCCCCCGGCGAAAGACCTTGTCTGTGGGCCGGGGAGGAAGCACTCCTGGCCGGGGCGTCGTGACCCGCACGTGAGGTAACAACAGTGCCTGTGCTGTGCAGATCCGGTTCCTGAGCCTGGATGTGGAGCGACACCAGCCCCCCAAAGCTCTGTCCCAGGAAACAAGGTGTGGAGAGGCCCAGACCCAGCCTGTTGGACTTTTGCTCCCAAATGCAATGACGCCAGCGACAAAATGTGTTTGAAGCTCGGCTCCTGGTCGGTGAGGAAGTGCCGAGGGAACCCCGAGGCCCCTGCCTGAGCTCCTGCCCCTGAGAGCTCTGCTCTCTGCCTCCAAGGCCCCTGCCCACGAGCCTGGAACAGGTGCCCCCATGTAGGTACAGAGTGGCAGCTGGAAACCAACTTACAGGAAAGGCTCCGCCAGTTGCCCCTGGGCAGGGGAGGTGGCTACAAGGAGGACAGACAGGCTCAGAGGGGCAGCAGCGCAGGCGGCCTCCATTGAGGCAGGAACTGGCCATCGCCCCGCAGGAGGGAAGGTGCTGGAAGCTCCGGTGCCCGTGGACACTGGAGGCTCCAGTCATCCAGGTCTCCCCTGTGGGCCCGGGGTGGAAAAGGCTTCTTGAAGGCAGAGGGAGTCCCAGTGATGGCCTAGACCCAGCTCCCCGGCCTGGGTGCAATCCTCACCCGGAGGCTCCCCAGTCTGGGCTCAGTCCCCACCTGGAGGCTGCCTGACCTGGGCTCAGGGCTCTGGAGACAGAAGAGACACCTTATGTTAAAAAGAAGGGGTCACCAAGTGCCAGGATTCAACATGGCTGTGGCACCAGCAACTCTGGAGGCCAGAAAATGATACAGAAGTGACTTGTAACCCAGAACCCCATACCCAGCCAAACCGGCAAGCAAGCTGAGGGCAATACGAGGACACAGGGCCACCCAAGTCTCCAATACTGACCCTACGCTTCTCGCCTCAGGAAGCCCCATAGGAAAGCAGCCCCCAGAGCTGGGGGGTGAAGGAGGGAAGTGGAGGACACTGCGGGCAGAGGCAGAAGCCCTGACCCAGCAGGAGGGAAGGAAGGGCTGTGAAGAGGAAGGAGACTGGTGGCAGACCAGCCCAGCCCATGAGGAACTGGTACCTAGACCAAGAAAATCGAAACTTTCCTGACTCTGGAAAACAAAAAAAAAAAAAACAGCAGTGTCTCCTGGGCTTAGTTCTCAGTGGGGATGCCAGGTCTCAACAGTGCGGACCCTGCACACGACCAAGCCGGGCCGAGCCTGAGGAGCGGCCTCCTGTGGGAGTCTGGAGGTTGCGGTGCCACGGCCCCAGGGCGTGCAGACCACACAGAAGCCGCAGGCGGCGGGTCCTCAGGATGTAGGGACGGCACAGAAGCCGCAGCCGGCGGGTTGGGGGAAGGGGTGCAGCTGTAGACCTTGTTCTTGAACTGCTAAAACTACTTGGGTCTTTAAACCATGGGTATATAACTTTGGTTTTAAAAAAACCAATGGAAAAACACTCACCCTTTGCCCAGAGTCCTCATGCGTTTTCTAGGGAACCCAGGCTAAGATACATCTGATGCCCGTCTCGTGGGCCTGGTGAGGCCCTGTGAGCCCCAGGGGCCCCGCAGGCTGCAGGGGAGGGCATCTGGCAGGAGAGTTGGGGCTGCCCCTCCTCAGCATGGCCTGTCAGTCAGCCTGGCACCTGCAGGCAGCAAAACATGGCCTTCTCAGGAGCTGTCAGCATGCACACGTGGCTCAGAGGGAAGAGACAGGCTTCACCACACAGCCCGGCCAACAAGAGAGGCCCAGTGGGTCCCTCTGCCAGATGGAAGGGGCTGGGCAGGTAAGGGCACTTCTGCACCTGTCCTCCCTGTGGTCACCTCTGACCTTGGCTGGCAACTTTGGCACAGGGGCTGGCACCAGCTAGGCCAGCCTTGGTTCCCACCAGGATGCCTGTGTCCCTTCCCTTGTCCCACAGAGGGTCCGTGTCCTGTGAAGGGAGGGCGGCCAGAGAGTTTTGGCCAAGGACACAAAGGCCCTAGGGCTTCTGAAAAGGTGCCTGCTCTGAAGGAGGGGATGGCTGTAAGAACAGCTCAGGTGCCACCATCCGACCTCCAATGTGCCACCAAGCCTAGGGCTCAGCATCCACCTCGTTACCACATGGAGAGGCTGTGGGCCAGAACCGTGATACCGCCGGTTCCTACTGGGCCTCCATGGTGCCCCCTGGCCAGCTCTGGCTCCACAGGGAAACCCTGGGTGGCTGGGGCTGCTGCCCCTCTGATTTTCTGCTTCTTGAGGCCAGCAAGTCCCACTAAATCACAAGGTCCCTTTAACCCTTCTGGCCCAGATGTAAGCACCGCATGGCTGAGAGCCAGAGGGTCTGGGGATGCCTGGCGACACATGGAGCCCTGGCTGGGCCCTGGAAGAAGTGACCTCGGACAGGCTTACAAGCAAGCCGGCGCCTGGCAGTGGTGCCCATGGGCATGGAGGGACCAGGTGACAGGGCCGATGCTCAGCCTCGGGGAATGGGGCCACCTGGGCCCAGCTCCTTTCTCCCTCCCTGAGCAGGATGTCTCTGTCTGGGGGTTCTCCAGCCCCCCACTCCCCATCTTTCCCCATGAGCTCCTGGTAATCCTCCAGGGACCCAGGGCTCCTTCCCCCAGTCCTTGCCTTAGAACTCCTGGTGGTCCTCCCGGGATCCCCAGCTCCCCCTGCAATCCTTCCCCACAAGCTCCTGGTAGTCTTCCCAGGACCCAGGGCTCTTCTCTATGGAGCTTTGTCATCGGACTTCCTCCCCTGGCTAAGCCTAAGACTCCATCCACCCATGCAAGGACACCGGCCTGCCCCACTGCACCCTCCTGACCCTGGTTCCCCCAGGAGGGGCTGCTGCTCCCACCACCTGCCTGGCAGGGGCACCCACCTCCGTGCTGCTTTCCACTTGGCCCAGGCAGCAAATGTGCCCGTGTGTCTCTGAGCGAGGGCAGGTGGAGTCAGAGCATCGGGAAAGACCATTTTGGCTGTCAGAAGAGCTACCTGAGGGAGACCTTTGACATGTCCCTGAGCAGCGGGGACCCCATGGCCTTGAAGCCCCCTGTGCAATCTTGAGGCAGAAGCAGGCTGTAGGCTTGGAGGCAGGAGTGGTCGGCATCGAAGCCGGCAACCTCTCCTCTCATCCTGACCGGGAGGAGGCCGCTGAGGAGCTATGGACTGGCTTCGGCCATCCCAGCCGTCCCTGGCTGTGTCCAGCCAACCCCAGCTGTCCCCTGTGCCTGGCAGCTTATGCCAGAATCCATGTGTTGGGAGGGGCTGGCCAGGGAAAGGGTTAAGTTTAATTTCTCCTGATTTCTATTTAATATCATGCTCTCCCCGCAGGAGCAGCAGCTGTGGGCTGATTGCAGGTTCTCATCACGCAGGCGGCATCGCTAATGGCCTGTGACAAAGGCATGCGGCTTCCAGGCCTTACCCCCGAGAGCCAATTAAACACATACTCCCTTCCTGTTTGCAGCACATTACAATGAAATTAAACTGAATTTCAAAACCATTTTCTCCTAAAGACACCTCTTTACAATAATTAATGCACGCTATTCCACCCCAGCTGAAATCCGCACGGGTGCCAGGGACTGCGGGGTTTCCTCGCCCACAGCCCTGCATGGCGCAGGCTGCCCTCCCAGCAGCTCAGAGAGCCCAGCCATTCCAAAGTCCACAGGGTTGTGGCTCCTGTGCTTTGAGAAACATCTTCAGCTTTTTATCTGAATTTAAAAATAAAAGAAGAACCACAGTGTGAGTGAGGTTGGGGTCGGGGCATCCAGAGGGCATTGGAGGGGCACTCAGAGCAGGACGGGCTCAAGTCAGGCTCCTGGAATTCCCAATCTGAAGGGAAGTCAGGGACAGGCTTAGTCCCTGGACCCGCTTGCATCCTGGGATGTACACAAACGACAAGCCAGGTGGGAGGGCTGACTGTGCCGGCCACGTCCTGTCGCAGACAGGCCTCTAGGCCCAGCCCTGGGTCCTCTGCTGATGCCCAGCCACAAAGGTGCCTCCCGGGGTCCCTTGGGGAGCCTGTGGGATGCTGCATAGGGCACTGGCCTCTGCTATAGGGGCTCACAAAATCTTCACTTTGCAAACGTGCTCAAAGACCACATACCTAGCACGCCTGCCTCACAGCAGCACAGCTCCTGAGCCTCCGGGAGCCACAGATCAGGCCACAAGGCAGTGAGGCTGCAGAGAACACTGCATCATCCAGCACCCCTCCAGGAGCCTATACCATGTGCTCTCCTGCCTCCCAGCACCCCTCCAGGAGCCCGCCCATCCCCTGCGCTCTCCTCCCTCCCAGCACCCCTCCAGAAGCCCATCACCCACGCTCTCCTCCCTCCCAGCACCCCTCCAGGAGCCCCTGCCCCGCGCTCCCCTCCAGGAGCCCCTCCCCCGCGCTCTCCTCCCTCCCAGCTCCCCTCCAGGAGCCCATCCCGTGCACTCCCCTCCAGGAGCCCCTCCCCCGCGCTCTCCTCCCTCCCAGCTCCCCTCCAGGAGCCCATCCCGTGCACTCCCCTCCAGGAGCCCCTGCCCCGCGCTCCCCTCCAGGAGCCCCTCCCCCGCGCTCTCCTCCCTCCCAGCTCCCCTCCAGGAGCCCATCCCCCACGCTCCCCTCCAGGAGCCCATCCCCCACGCTCCCCTCCAGGAGCCCCTCCTGCCTGCACACTGTGTCCCCCGACCTCTGCTCTCTGTGGAAGGACATGGGGCAGGCGTGTTTCTGATTTTGGGCCAGGAGATTCTGATGTGTGAAAATGGGCCTCTCTTTTTGGAAAATATTATTTCAGAGTATTATAATATAATGATGTTCAGCACAAAATAAAGAAAAGCCAAAAAAAAAAAAAGGAAAAGAAAACCTACCACCATCTCACACCCAGAGTTCAGGAACAAAGTTCCCGTGCAGATCTTCCGGATAAATCCACTACCTGTGAACACCTGCACCTGCACACCCAAATATGTCCACTATCCAAATGTCCCAACATGCCCCATGGGGCGGGACGTGGGATCCTGGACCAAGTTGGCTTCTCACAAAGGAGGGGGTGGGGCAGGCAGCGGTTCAGGGCAGGCTCAGAGAGAGCATGAGGGTGGCAGTGGGCGCTGCCGTCTTGGCTGACTGCCACAGGGTTCCCGGGCCACCTCGATCTGGCTCTGGCGGGCAGGTTTCCGCTCCCCCACAGGGCTGTTCCGGCAGGCGGAGAGTGTGCTAACTGTAGAACGGTAAAGGAACAGCCACACCGCAAACCTACCACACCGTAGCAGGTGACTGAGGACCCCAGTGTGAGAGGAGGGTGTGCAGGGCATGACAGCGGCTGGGTGTGGGGGTGACAAGGTCTCTGGGTGCAGGGGTGCACTTGGGAGGTGGAGGGCACCCCGGCCCACGATAGGCAGAGGGGCCACAGGAAGGGGTGTGTGGGGTCCAGCGTCTGTGGTCAGGATATGTACTTGCTGGGGTGGCTGCCACGCTGAGGGACAGTGCCTTGTCTCGGGGCACCAACGGACTGACGGACGAGGCCATGGACCCTGCTCTAGAGGCCAGGTGCTCAGAGGGTGCAGCACCGGAACAGCAGCCCCCAGCCCTACCCGCACCACCCCCATCTTCTGCCTTTGGCTGAAAGTTCTGGAATTCCCAGCCTTGGTGTCACTGAACCTGGGCAAGGCGTGCTCTTGCCTGTCCCCTCCCCCTCCCCAGGGTCTCCTCCACGCCCGCGGGGCTGGATCCTACCTGTCTTAAACCAGCCATCCCCGGTGAATGCGCTTTTAGTTTCTTCTGGTTTATTCCAGTATTCTCGAAACACGGAGGGTCCCCTCACCAGCAGCTCCCCATCCTTCTCTTCAAACCCTGGGGTCACCTGTGGAAGATGACGCACGTGTAGGTCAGAGCCAGCACACCACCTGGCACTGGCGTTGCCAGCCTGCCCATCCAGGGCCACGTGCTTTCTGGAACTGAGCATTTTGTTGGAACATTTGGAAAATGCAGCTTTCGACAGGTAGAGGCCAACCGCCCCGAGCTAAGCATTCCGCCACCCTTGGCGCAGGCCCTGGTGCCCTGGCCAGGCCTTACCCCCGAGAGGTAAGGTGGTGGACACTGAGGGAGCTGGGTGTCCTTTCGTTCGTCCCAGAACAGCTACCCCATCCTCTAGACTCCAGCATGTGACTGGAACCGCCCTCAGCACTGGGGGCCTGGGCTGGATTCAGGCAGCCTGTCCACTTCTAAAGCCTGTGCTCAAATCCCATCTTCAGGGTGTTTCTCAAACCAGGGAGCACAGCAGCGGGCATCTGTGCACACCTCGCCCTCAGGGACTGGGGCAGCTCGGAGTGGGCAGCACCCTCCACATGGCAGAGTGACTAATTACAGGAGGGAAGACTCCTGGAAGGGAAGGTGGGGCCCAAGAGTGGAGGGTCCCTGGAGGTCCTTGTTAGACATGTGGGCACTGCTGTGGCCCCAGGAAGCACAGCTGTGGTGTTCTTCTATGGTGACCGTGGAGAAGGCAGGAGGGAGGCTGGGTTACATGAGCCTGGGCTAGGGCTCCCTGCACATCAGGAGCAGGTGGCATGAGCATGTGGGAGGCCCTGGACGTGGTGGGTCTGTGAAGACACCAGCCAAGCCCTTAGCTCAACGGTCAGGAGGATCTGGGGAGGGCAGAGAAGGAACCCTCTAGCCCTTCAGGTGGGCAGCTGCCAGCTCCATGACCCTCACCCTTCTCAACTGCGACAGCGTCTGGCTGTGACCCAGGTGGTCAGGGATGTGCAGGGTCTCACTGAGGCTCATCACCTGCCATCTGGAATGGACTTCAAAAAGGCAGGGGCCAAGGCAGAGGCTGTGAAGCCGCAGAACACACTGATCCGATGCGCAGAAAGGCAGCTGACATGCCCCTGGGCCAACACTGCCTCCTGCACGGCAGCCCCGGCCGACTGTGTCACCTGCTGCTAACCCGGCACCTGGGCTCCTCCAGGAGGCGCGGACGCCATGCATAGGGCATGCAACGCCTGCCTCACGCGGTGACGGGCTTTCCGTGCGGTGCCCAGCCTCACTCCTGCCTGCTCACAGGCTCGTGTTTGTTTTTTCAAAGGAAACCACGGACTTAATTTGGATTTCATGAGATTTTCCACTGCTGTCCTTCATCTGCTCCACTGCTGTGGTCAGACTGCTACTGGTGAGCACACTCGTGGGACGTACAGAGAGCAAGGCCAAGGCCCTAAAAATAAAATGACATTGAAACCAGTCCCAGGGAAGGAGGTCAGACTTTACGGAGTTATGCCAACCAAGTCACAGTAAAACAAACACATCCACATCTTCATTGAAGGTAAGTAAGACCAAGAATCTCACCCCTAACATTACGAATGTCCAGGGTACAATACGAAGTTACTCAACATGGGAAAACCAGGAAAATATCAACTCATATGGAAAAAGAACACGACAGCACGGAGACAGCACAGTGATTGGAGTTACCTGAAAAACACCTGCAAGCTCTATTATAAAAATGCTCCAGAACTGAGGGCGCACTGCAGGAGGCCAAGGTGGGCACATCACCTGAGCTCAGGGGTTTGAGCCAGCCTGGGCAAAATGGCAAAACCCTGTCTCTACAAAAAAGACAAAAATTAGCCATGTGTGTTGGTACATGCCTGTAGTCCCAGCTACTTGGGAGGTGGAGGTGGAAGGACAGCTTGGAGTGGAGGTTGCAGTGAGATGAGAGAGTGCCACTGCACTCCAGCCTGGGTGACAGGGTGTCCCCCCCCACCAAAGAAAAGGAAATAGTAAGGGCAAACGTTTGCACATACATGGAAAAATAGAAAGTCTCAACCAAGAAATAACAGATACAAAGCAGAACCAAACGAAAATTTTAAAACTGAAAAATACAGAAATAAAAAAATGTCACTGGATTGGCTCAATGGCAGAATGACTCTGACAGCGTGAAGACAGAGCAATAGCAATGCCCAAACTGAACAACAGAGCAAAACGACCAGGAACATGAGCATGCAGAGGGCTAGCACTCACGCTACTGGAGTAACAGAAGAAAAGATGAGACTCAGGTGCAGGAAGGCATGTGACAAACTTGGGCTAAAAATCCAAAATTTGGTGAAAACACAAGCCTATAAATTAAAGACGCTGAGAAAATCCCAAACAGAACAAAGCAAAGGGTGTACAAGTACAGACACCGTCATCCAGCCACTGGCGCCTGGACAGGAACAACAGCTCCCGCGACCACTGGTTTCTCCATGGAAACAATGGAGGCCAGAAAGAAGCAGGGTCATATTTTTATTATTATTATTTTTTGAGCCAGAGACTTACTCTGTTGCTCAGACTGGAGTGCAATGGCATGATCTTGGCTCACTACAACCTCCTGGTAGCCTCCCAAGTAGCTGGGATTATAGGTACATTCCACCAAGCCTGGTTAATTTTTGTATTTTTAGTAGACATGCAGTTTCCCCATGGTGGTCGCACTGGTCTCCAATTCTTGACCTCAGGTGATCTGCCCCCTCAGCCTCCCAAAGTGCAGGGATTACAGGCGGGGGCCACTGCAATGGGCCAAGGGTCATATTTTTAAAATGCTGAGAGAAAAAAATTAACACAGAATTCCTAATCCAATAAAAATACCCTTCAGGAAGGAAGATAAAATCAAGAAATTCTTAGATGAATAAAAATAAGATTATTTGTTGCAAGCAGATCTGATCTAAAGAATTCCTAGAGAATGTCCTTAGGACAGAAAGACACAGGTATCAGAAGGAGACTTGGAACATTAGAAATAAAGGCAAGCAGCAGAAGTGGGAAATATTCGGATGAATGAAGCTGAGTTCCTTTCTTCTCAAGTTTTCTAAAATGTTTTTGACTGTTGAAAGCAAAAATTACCATTTTGTTGAATGGAGTTTACAACAAATACAGGAATTATGACAACTACAACATAAAGGCAGAGGGGTCAGTAACCGATACGGAGGCCGGGATGTGGCTCCACAGTCTTCTGGAGCTGTGAAAATGTTGGTTCTACACAGTCTGTGAAAAACAAAGCCTGTATATTTTATTCCCTGGAACTATTACTAAAAAAACGATGCAAAGCATTTATGGTCAAAAACTTAAGAGACAAAATAAAACAGAATAAGAAAAAAATGACCTCAAAGATAGTAAAAGTTAAGCAATAAAACCCTCAGGAAACAACAGTAAACAAATAGTAAAATGGGAGGCTTAAATTCCAGCATACCAATAATTACATTAAATGTAAATGGTCTAAACATACCAATTACAAAGCTTGTCAGGCTGGATTAAAAAACCACACATAACCCAACGGTATGCTGTTTATAAGAAACTTTCTTCAAATACAATTATACAGGTAAGTTGAAAGCAGAGACAGAACAGTATATACCAAGCAAACACCAATCAAGAAAAATTAAAACAGCTATATTAACATCAAAGTAAACTTAGAGCACACAGCATTACCATAAGTATTAAATGCACAGCATTACCATAAGTATTAAATGTTTAAGACACAATCATTTATAAATGTGAATGTACCAAACAACAGACTTTCAAAGTATATGAAGCAAAAAACTGAAAGCAGAAACAGGCAGTTACAGTTGAAAAATTCAACCCCTCACTTTGTAAGAGAACACGTGGTGAGAAAATCAGCAAGGATATAGAAGAACTGAACAACACTATCAAACATCTTCATCTAATTAACAGAACAGACATTTACTAAAACAAGGACACACACTCTTGCTGTTCCCCAGGCTGGAGTGCAGTGGTGTGATCATAGCTCACTGCAGCCTCAAACTCCCAGGTTCAGTGATCCTCCCACCTAAGCCTCCTGAGTAGCTGGGACAAAAGGCATGTAACACCATGCCCAGCTAATTTTTTTTTAAACTTTTTGTAGAGATGTGGGTCTCACCATGTTGCCCAGGCTGGGCTCAAACTCCTGGGCTCAAGTGATTCTCCTGCCTTGGCCTCCCAAAGTGTTGGGATTACAAGTGTGAGCCACCGTACCCGGGGAAGAATATATACTCTTTTCAAGTACACCAGAACATTCTTCAAAAGAAACCACATTCTGGGCCACAAAACACAACTTAACAAATTTAAAAGAACTGAAATACACCAAGTATGTCTTCTGACTGTAATGGGCTTTAACTAGAAGCCAATAGCATAATGATAATGGAAAAATATCCAAATATTTGGAAAATAGGTGCCATATTTCTAAATAATTCACAAGTCAAAGAGGAAGTCTTAAGGAACATTTAAAATATTTTGAACTAAATGAGAATAAATATATATCAAAATTTGGCGATGCAGCTACAGCAATGCTTAAGGGCAATGTACATCATTAAATGTACATATTACAAAGAGGAGAGGCCTCAAATCAATAACTAAAGCTTCACCTTAAGCAACTAGAAAGAGAGAAAAGCCAGAATCAAGCAGAAGAAAACAACAAAAATCGGTGAAATTGAAAACAGAAAAACAGTACAGAAAAATCAATGTATCCAAAAGTGACTTCTTTGAAAAAAGAGCCATAAAACAGATAAACCTCTAGAAAGAATAACAAAGAAAAAAGAAAGAGAAGACACAAGTTACCAACATGAGGCATGGGAGGAATATAACGTCAGGCCCTGACATCATTAAAAGGTTATTAGGAGAATTCCCTTATTAACATTTTTTAAATCCTGTTTCTGCGGAACCCTTATTAACCTTTCAATGATTTCATGGCCTGAAGGGAAACTCTACACACAAAAAGTTAACAGATTAAATGTACCAACTCCTCAAAAATCATATGTTCCAAAAGTCACCCAAGATGCAACAGATGACCTGAATAGTCTTACAAACACTGAAGAAATTGAATTCATAGTTCTTTTTCTTCCAAAAAAGAAACACTGGTAGGGCGCAGTGGCTCACACCTGTAATCCCAGCACTTTGGCAGGCCAAGGAGGAAGAATCACTTGAGGCCAGGAGTTCAAGACCACCCTGCACAATATAGCGAGACCCCAACTCTACAAAAATAAAAAGTTAGCTGGGCATGGCGGCACACATCTGTGGTCCCGGCTACTTGAGAGGATGAGGCAGGAGGATCGCTTGAGCCCAGGAGTACAAGGCTGCCGTGAGCTCTGACTGCACCACTGCATCCAGCCTGTATTCTGGAACGAGACTGTCATACATACACAATAATAATAGAAAAGAAAACCTCTAGGTCCAGATGATTTCCTTGGTGAATTCCACCAATAATTTAAATTAGAAATAATACCAATTCTACACAATCTCTTCCAGAAAAAAACAGGAAAGGAGGGAACACTTCCCAACTCATTTAATGAGGCCAGCATCACCCTCAAACACAACCCGGACAAAGGAGGTGCATAAATGGGAAATTACAGACCAAAATTTCTCATGGATACAGATGCAAAAATACTCAGCAACATGCTGGCAAATCAAATCCAGTACTAAATATAAAAACATGACGCACCATGACCAAGTGGTGTTTACTGGGAATGAAAGGTTGGTTCAATTCAATCTACCATATTAACAGCCTAATAAATAAAAATGATTTACTGCAGAACCAATGCAGAAAAGGTTTTTGAAAATATTCAAATGCGTTTGGTGATAAAAACTCTCAGCATATTATAGATAGAATCAGCAAAAAGCCAATAACTAACACATCTGCTGAAAGACTGAATCCTTCCACTGTAAGATCAGAAATAGGAATGTCCACTCTTACTGCTTCTATTCAATATGGTATTGGAAGTCTTAGGGCTTTAATCATACAGATTGGAAAGGAAGAAATAAAACTGTCCTTATTTGCAGAAAACATGATTGTATTTGCAGAAATTCCCAAGAAATCTACAAAAATCTCTGAAAACTAGTAAGCGAATTTAGCAAGGTAACAACTAAAGTATTTGAGGCCAACACACAAAAATCAATTGTATTTCTACCTACTAGCAACGAACAATTTAAAATTAACAACAGAACAATTGAAAACAGCAACAAAAACCTGAGTGTACAGTGCCTCATGCCTGTAATCTCAGCACTTTGGAAGGCTGAGGTGGGCAGGTTACTTGAGGCCACGAGTTTGAGACCAGCCTGGCCAACACGGTGAAACCTTGTCTCTATTAAAAATTAGCCAGGTATGGTACACACATTTGTAATTCCAGCTACTTGGGAGGCTGAGGCATGAGAATCACTTGAACCCAGGAAGAAGAAGTTGCAGTGAGTTGTGATCACACCATTACACTTTAGCCTGGGTGACAGGGCAAAACTCTGTCTCAAAAAAACAAACAACCCCCCACCCCCTGCCATACTTACAATAGTTTAAAAAGAAGAGAAGAAAAAGGAGGAGGAGGACTAAAAGGAAGAGTAAAGAAAAGAAGAAACATTTAAATATAAATCTAACACAACAAGTACAGCATCTATATGCTGAAAACAACATAGAAGAAACCAAAGTAGATCTATGTAAATGGAGAGACATACCATGTTCATGAATTGGAAGACTCAACATAGTAATTGTTAATTCTCCCCCAAGTGATCTCCCCTATCAGAATGGCTAAATTCCAGTCAACATTTCTCTCTCTCTCTCTCTCTTTTGAGACAGAGTCTCGCTCTGTTGCCCAGACTGAAGTGCAGTGGCAAAATCTTGGCTCACTTCAACCTCCACCTCCCAGGCTCAAACAATTCTTGTGCCTCAGTCTCCTGAGTAGCTGGGATTACAGGCATGTGGCACCACATCTGGCTAATTTTTTTGTATTTTTAGTAGAGACAGGATTTCACCCTGTTGGCCAGGCTGGTCTTGAACTCCTAGCTTCAAGTTGACCTGCCTGCCTTGGCTTCCCAAAGTGCTGGGATTACAGGCAAGAGCCACCACGCCTGGCTTTCCAATCAAGATCTCAAAATGACTTTTTGTAGATATAGACAAGCTAATTCTAAAATTGATATGTGCACCAAAACAACTCTGAAAAAGAATAAAACTGGTAAAACCGCACTACAATTGTAAGACTTAGCATAAAACCACTACAGTCAAGACAATGTGGTGTCAGCAGAACAGAAAGATAGATCATGGGAACAGAACAGAGAACCTACAAACGGACCCTCTCAAATATGTCCAACTAATTTTTGGCAAAGAGGCAATGATAACTCAATGCAGAAAGGGTAGTCTTTTCAAATGATACCTGAACAATTGTTTATGCAAAAAAATGAACCTCCCACCTAAACCTCAGATATTCCCCCCAAAAATGCAAAACTGCATGCAAAAAAATGAACGTCCCACTTAATCCTCACATATTCCCCAAAAAAATGCAGAACTATATGCAGAAAAATGAACCTCACACCTAAACCTCACATATTACCCAAAAATTCACTCAAAATGCTGCATGGATATAAATGTAAAACTATAAACATTCAGATGAAGACCTAAAAGAAAACCCTTGCAACCTGGAGTTAGACATGACAGCAAAAGCTTGATCCATGAAAGAAAAGAAAAGAGAAGATCAAGTAGACTTGCTCTATGAAATAGAAGAGAATGAAAAGACAAGACAGAGAAAATACTGGCAAATGACCTATTCTAAATCTCAACAGCAAGAAAATAAACCAGTTAAATGGTCTGAAGAGTTAAACAGATACTTCAAAACAAGACCCACAGATGGCAAATAAACGTGTACAGATGTCCCACATCAATGGCCACTGGGGAAACAACTACTCACTGAAACTATAGCCAGGCACTGAAACCATGGCCAGAGCAACACTGAAACCATGGCTAGGGTGACACTGAAATCACAGCCACAGTGGCACTGAAATTACAGCCATAGTTGCACTGAAACCACGGCGACAGTGGCACTGGAACCAGGGCCAGAGTGACACTGAAACCATGGCCAGAGCAATACAGAAACCACGGCTAGGGCGACACTGAAACCATGGCCAGGGCGACAGGAAAACCACAGCCAGGGCGACATGGAAACTATGGCCAGAGTTATAAGGAAACCACAGCCACAGGGACACTGAAACCACGGCCAGGGCGACATTGAAACCACAGTCAGGCACTGCTGAACGCCAGCCAGAGTGACACTGAAACGATGGCCAGAGTGACACAAAAACCACGGCAAGGCACTACAAACACCGGCCAGAGCAGCAAATGGAAAAATTTCCGACGATACGAAGTGCCGGACGGAGGCAGAGCACCCAGGATTCTCACCGGTTGCTGGTAGCAATCCAAAATAACACAGCAATTCCACAAGAACAGCCTGGCAGTTTCTACTAAAGTTAAATACACACTTAACATGACCAAGCAACCCCACTCCGAGGTATTTACCTTAGAGAAATATAAACTTATTTTCACACAAAATCCTGAAATTAATAAGGTTTATAACGCTGTACTTACCATGGCCCCAATCTGGAAACAACCCAAATGTCTTCCAATGAGTGACTGGATGAACACCCACATCACAGAATACTACTTGGCAATAAAAAAGAGCAAATTCCTGGCACACACAGCACCCTCGGGTGGGTCTCAATGGCACCATCTTAAGTGAGAGAAGCTGCAGGCTCGAAATATAACACTATGGGATTCTAGCCATAAGAAATTCTTGAGGAGAGAGAACTCAAATGGAAACAGATCAGGGGTACCGGAGGATAGGCGAATGCTTCTGGGTGTGAACCTGCTCTGATCCTGACTGCGGTGGGAGTTCTGTGAATCCACAGATGTGTGAACATTCATAAAACTGTGTGACAAGAAAAAAGGAGTCAATCTGACTGTGTGCCACTTGTCAATGTGGTGAGGCCTCTCCACTCATGGCCTGTTCCGCGGTGACAGTGACCCGAGCACCTCAGCCCCTCTCCACATGGCAAGCACACAGGCTCGCTCCATCCAGGGCTTGAGCTCCACACAGCTGCCTGCATGGCACTGACTCACTAGACAGAACTGGGAACAAGGTCAACTGAATGTCAGTCCCGGACACCTGTGAACTTGAGTTCTGGCCATGAAAGGGTGAAGAGGGAGAAGGGTACCGACCACGAAGAGGAATGTCACAGAGAGGAATCCAAAGCCATGCGAAACAATGAGTATTTCCGTGACTAAAACAGAACCAAGGTTTCAGCATGTTCACTCTTCTGGAGCACAAGCCCTGAGGGAGCACAGACCGGAGAGCCAGGAAGGACCAGGACGGGCCGGTGTCTTCAGGAACCCGAGAGGTGGGGTGTGGTCGAGACAGGAGCCCCGGGAGAGGGGTGTCAGGACAACCACATGGGCTGGGGCCTGAGGCCAACCTATAGAGGGTGGGGGGCCAGGGTCCACCAAGGGGCAGCCACCCAAATGGGTTTCAGGAAGGTGCACATGGCACTGTTGGGGCCACAGTGGGGGCCTCGGAGGATAACACCCCAGTGAGGCGCTGCAGGTGACCCAGGCCAGGCAGCGCGCACCGTGTGACCCTCCATACAAGGTCGGCTGCTACAGGAGGCCGCCGTGAGAGGCTTTCGTGGGGGAAAGAATGAGCACTTCAGGTGGTTCTGAAGCTTGTCATTAAATTACACTGAAAGCCACCTGCGTCCTACTTGTTTGCTGGAGCTAAAATGTCCAGCCACAACCACTGCTCCCCATCTCCAATCATCGCCCCAACCCTCACCTGGTCAGGTGTGGAAACCAAGGTCCAGGGAGGGTATGTGGCTGGAGAGCAGCCCACGGCCCGTCTGCCTCTGGGTGGGGAGCCCGGATGTGCCCCTGAGGGCTGAGACAGCGCCACAGAGAAGGCAATCTGCTGAGGTCAGACTCGATTCTTCATCTTTTAAAACCTCAGGGCAACAGTCAATCATGTGTGGTATCAGGTGTGGACACTGGCTTTACAGAAACTAATTTTCTTTTAAATCAAGATTCCATTTCCCCATCATCCCTAAACCTTTCTCCATGATGTGAGTTCACCTGTGATGAGTCGATTCTCACGTTAAAGTCCTCACAGAAATGAGACAACATCCTTTCTTCTCGTTCACCTTTGTCAATTTTAGAATAATGCCCGAGACTAGGAGGCCACCAGCGAGCTCTGCACAGGCACCCACCTCAGCATGCAGGGCTCTGTGACCCTCTCCACACCTGTCCTGGGGGCCTGTGGTCAGTGTCGCCTCAGGACAGATGCCAGGGACGGGCCAGTTCATATTTTTAACCAGATTCCCGCCATCAACAACGATCTCTCCTGCTTTCTCTTAGGGGTGCCCTTAGCCGAGGCCTTCATGGCCCACGTCAGCGTGCCGCTGTGGATGGGGCCCCTAGGAGGAGCTGTGCGCCCAGTGTGGGTCCCCGAGGCATTCTGCTTGGGCTCCCTCTGCTCACTGCTCCGTGAGCGCACAGACGAACACTGGCCGGCACCTGCAGTGTCCAGGAGGCCGGTCCCCTGTGCGGAGGGGAGTCCATCTCCAGGGGAGACGCACCCGTGGGACCACCCCAGGGGGCCAGCTTGGACAGACGGCAGCCCGCCTGCCGAGAGCAGAGTGGCCTACCTTGGTGCCCCTCTCGTCTCCCTCTGCGTACACGGTGTGGCCGCCACCTTCCTTCTGTGAGTTTTCTGAGACAATGCGCACCTGCACGCCTGGCAGTGGGGTCCCCACAGAACCTACAAGAGAGGAGAAACACTGAGGGGAGGCTGCAGTGACAGGGACCTGGGGAGAGAAGTGCGGGCTGCACTCGCATTCCGCTGGGCTCCCGTGTGCCACGTGCGGGAGTCAGTGTGTGAACGGAGCAACATGCCCCGGACCCAACAGAAGATGGCCTAGGAAGCGGGAGTGCAGAGCCACATAGGACATGCCGGCGGGCAGTGTGCTCAGGTCCAGCGGATGCCATAGTGATGGCCACGCAGCACAGCAGGTGCTCACACTGCACCCGGGGCCTGGCCTGCCCTGGGCCCCCCATACATCACTTTCCCAATTACCTCCCGAAGCCTCACAGCTGCCCACGGACTCTGCTGTCGTCTCCACTTGTATAGACTTGATGCCTAAGGAGGGCTGGCACCTCACCCTCATGGCCTCAGGGCTGTCCATGATGAGGTTCCTGTGTGTGTCCGGGACACAGTGGGAGGTGCTGTCCTGCGCTCTGCATGGCAGGTGGGCCACACCTTGGATGGGCTCATTTATTAGACACCCACAATTTGCTCAGTGTATCAATCCCACCTGCACAGTCCCAAGCTGGCTAAAATCAAATCCTATACTGGCCAGGGCGGGACAGAGCCCAGGCTGGGGGTGGGGGGTGCACCCTGCCAGCATATACACGGCTGCGGCAGCCTCACTCTGCCCGTGCTCTAAGATGGCGGTGGGACACAGAGGCTGCTTATGGAACACAGCCTTGGCGATGTGGCATCAGCATGGGCACGGCCTAGGGGCAGAGCAGAGACGGGACTTTCTGTCCATCCACGAGGCGTGAGGCCTTCACCCTGGACTTCCTGTCCACGCACGGGACATGAGGCCTTTGCCCTGGACTTCCTATCCACTCATGGGGCGTGGGGTGTTTGCCCTGGCCTGCGTCACGGGAGTGCCCGAACGCTTATCACATGTGAGAGTCCACGCTGAGATTTCAGGCACTTCAAGGGGCAGCATGGAGGGTCAGTGCAGTGAACTCTGTAACCCACGGGGCGTCCCGGCCCCCAGACACTTGGTGAAGGGCTGCTGGTGCTGGGATCACTCTTGCTGGTCTGGCTAGACCTGTTCACGCCTGGGGTCCCAAGGGCGAGCCCGGGCCACCTTGGGAGTTCTCTGTGGTTCCCCATGTGCACACACCTCACACCTTAACTCTGGCCAGAACCAGCAGGGGGGCATGGTGGGCCGGCTTCAGCCCCCTTTCTCCCGTCCTTCCTCCACCTTTATGTTTTCCTTCTGAAGATTTTAAAATGGAGGTGAAACCCACGTAACATGTGATTCAGTATTTTACGGTACACATACACACACACACGGCACAGCCCCTAGCTCGCTTCAGTCAGAACTCCCGCAGAGCCAGGAAACCCGTGTAACACGTGATTCACCATTCCACAGTACACAGCACGGCGGTATTACACACACACACACACACACACACACACACACACAC
>NW_016107824.1:435413-443826 GCF_001604975.1 Cebus imitator | reverse complement strand
GCCGGGAAACCCGTGTAACACGTGATTCACCATTCCACAGTACACAACACAGCGGTGTCACACACACGCACGCACATGCACACGTGTGCGCGCGCACCCACACACACACACACACAGCACAGCCCCTAGCTCGCTTCAGTCAGAGCTCCCGCACAGCCGGGAAACCCGTGTAACACGTGATTCACCATTCCACAGTACGTAGCACGGCAGTGTCTCTCTCTCTCTCTCTCTCTCACACACACACACACACACACACACACACACACACGGCACCGCCCCTAGCTCGCTTCAGTCAGAACTCCTGCACAGCTGGAAAACCCATGTAACACGTGATTCACCATTCTACAGTACACAGCACGGTGGTGTCTCTCTCTCTCTCTCTCTCTCACACACACACACACACACACACACACACACACACACACAAACACAGCACAGCCCCCAGCTTGCTCCAGTGGGAACTCCCCCATGGCCCAGAAGTGCCATCCCACGACCGCCACACACCCTCCCCAGCCCTGGGCATGTGCGTGGTGCAGACAGAGCCCAGCCTGTGAGGGCCAATGTAGAGCGTGGCTGCCGGGAGGGGTGGGGGTGGGGGGATGCCTGAACGTTTATTACATTCCTGTGGCAGCCCACCTCTAAACTGGCTGTCAGCCCCTCCCTAATAACTCTAACTGGCCTGCGGCCCTTCCTGGTGCTTGGGAGCTGGACAAGGGAAACTGCCAGTAAGGCCCTGGAGCTTCCTGTCAGCGCCACAGAGATGCCCAGGAGCTGTGAGCACGTCTGATCTCAACCCCCAATTAGTGTGATTAGGCACAGCAGTGCTCACCATGAATTACTCATCCCTTCACAGGGGCCACATGGAGCACGCCCAGAACTGTAACACACGCAGAGCTCACCCTCCGCCCGGCAGACACATTACACATGCAGACCTCACCCTCCCGCAGTGGACACGTTACACACGGCAGACCTCACCCTCCTGCAGTGGACATGTTACACACGCAGAGCTCACCCTCCGCCCGGCAGACACATTACACACGCAGACCTCACCCTCCTGCGGTGGACACGTTACACACAGCAGAGCTCACCCTCTACCTGGCTTCTCTTCTTCTCTCTCCCCCAGGCACGGAGCAGTGAGGCCAAGCACAAGCCCAGATCCCGCAGCTGGAGCCAACTCAAGGGCTGGGGCTGAGGCCGAGGCCGTGGCCGCCAGGGAGGGGTTAGAGCCTGAGAGTGAGGAAGGCTCTTCACCACCATGCCTTCCAGTAACGCTGCTCGGGAGGCTGCATTTTAGTTTCCGTGGGCACACTGGATTTAGTGCTGCAGCTACTTTAAAGAACTGACGCTGCTGGTGATTTACAGACAAGGAAAAGTTGCAGATGTTTGCGTCTCCTTTAGAGAAGAGGGACTGTCCTCAGCGCCCGAGTAAAGCTGCCGTCGGTAGTTAGACACGGAGAGTTGTGCGCTCGGAATTCTTGCCCAATAACCCTAAAGCTTCAGGGTTTCTAGATCCCCTTCCTCAGCCAGGGACTGCTCTCTGTGTGCTCTCTGTCTGGGGTTCCTTCCTGCTCGCCTGGGAGTTCCAATTCCAGTGTAGGAAGGTGAGGTTTCCCCAGAGCCTCTGGGCTCCCGTCTGCTCTTTGGTGCCCTCGGTGTAGACAGCGTTCCCCAGACTGCTCCAGGCACCACTGGTGTAGACAGCGTTTCCCAGGCTGCTCATGGAGTCCTCAGTGTAGACACCATTCCCTGGGCTGCTCCTGGCACCATCGGTATAGATAGCGTTCCCTGGGCTGCTCCTGGTGCCCTCGGTGTAGAAGGCATTCCCCGGGTTACTCCTGGTGCCCTCGGTGTAGACAGCGGTTCCTGGGATGCTCCTGGTGCCCTCGGTGTAGACAGCATTCCCCGGGTTACTCCTGGTGCCCTCGGTGTAGACAGCGGTTCTTGGGATGCTCCTGGTGCCCTTGGTGTAGACAGCATTCCCCGGGCTACTCCTGGTGCCCTCGGTGTAGACAGCGTTCCCTGGGCTGCTCCTGGCACCATCGGTATAGACAGTGGTTCCTGGGCTGCTCCTGGCTTCAGCTTCTCGGCCTTGTATCTACTCCAGCAAACAAGGCCAGGGATCCCCTGTCCATCTTCTCTGCCTTCTCCAGTCAGGACCATGGAAGAGGCCACCGTGTGTGCGCGTGTCTGTGTCACTCACTGGCCATGCGACCGTGGGCAGGCCCCGTGGGTTCTTGTGCATGAATGGAAAAAGTGACCCCACAGCAGGGGCCGTTTTGAGGATATGAAATGAGAGGACACACAAAGCAATGCTGTGTATAAACAGTCGTCATCAACCACAAACTCTGTGCAGACAGGTTCTGGATCCACAGAGCTTGATCTGCTTACACGCTTCCGGAACAAACACAGGACAAAGCCCGGAGCCATCAGCCTATCGGTCCTCACTCGCCTGCACCCCTCACTGAGCTGGGCTCTGCTCCGTCATTCAGCGCAGGTGGCGCTGGACAAAATCAGCATGTCCTGCTAAGAAGGACGATGACGAGGACAGAGACTCGAGGTTCTACTCGAGTTTGACTTCAAGGCCCCCACCTTATTTCCACCGGACAGCTTTGGCCACTGAGGAACGAGCTGATGCAACAGCCCCCGTGGAGACGTGAGCGCTGGCCCAGGGCAGGGAGCACCAGCACTGACAGCGGTTTCCTGGGTTCTGACACTAGGATCTATTTCTCGTCACTCGCAATGACTTCTTTTCACAATACGCTGCCACCTACCCACTGCCCTGGGCCCTGTCATAGCAGGCCCTGCGCTCTGTGTGGCTACTGCACGGGCGGCTCTGCACCGCAGCAGAGGCTGTCACTGCCATGGCCCCGTCATCCTGCTCGGGACGCCCCAGCAACAGGGACCTCCCTTCACTCAGAAGGCAGCTAGCAGCCCCCACGGCTCCCAGGCCCAGCTGTGAGTCCACAGCCTCTCCTCCTCTCCTTCCAGCCCAGCAGCCAGCCCGCCCTCACACTCGCCTTGCAAGCCCCAGCACCGTATGACTGCCGGGCCCCAGCTGGGCCCACGCACCACGACGGCCAGGCTTACCCTAGGGCCCCAGGAATCAAGCCAGCATGGAATTAGCCAAAGGACACGGACAGAGCAAGGAACAGAGCAGAGTGTAGGAGTCAACCCCACACAGTCAACGAACTTTCCACAAAGATCCAAAGGGCCGCTCGATGGAGGAGGGAGCCTTCCCACAAACAGTGCTGGAAAGGCTGCACACTCATACGCTAAAATGATCCGTGGGCCATGTCTTGCACTGTGCACAAAACGAATTCAAAATGGATCACGGTCTGAAATGACAGTGGTATTGACGCCTCTTCCTGTGTCTCTCATGACAGTGGTGGCTCTCTCAAGAGAGACACGAAGAGACGCCCACACCACCGTCACGAGAGACACGAAGAGATGCCCGCACCGCTGTCACGAGACACACGAAGAGGTGCCTGCACCGCCATCACGAGAGACAGTAAGAGACGCCCGCACCAACGTCACGAGAGACACGAAGAGACGCCCGCACCAACGTCACGAGAGACACGAAGAGACGCCCGCACCGCCGTCACGAGAGACAGGAAGAGACGCCCGCACCACTGCCATGAGGAGCCAGGTGTTCAACACCACCCGTCATGAGGGAACAGGACCCCAACAAGACCCCGTCACTGCCCGTTTGAGCAGCAGGCCCTCCTGACCTCCCGCCCTTCGCAGGGGAAGGGGATAGTGCCGCCATGGAGGACAGCTTGGCAGCTTCAGACAACCCTGCCATCCTGCTCCTAGGTATCTGCCCAAGTGAAATAAAAGCCCAAGTTTGCACGGAAATCTGCCCACCAATGTTTACAACACCTTAAGTGTCATTGCCTAAAACAGGGTCACAAGCGGTGGCGCATCTGAAAGGGGAAAAGAAAAATGAATGAAACGACATGATATAAAATTAAAATTAATGCAGGAAAGAGGAGCAGAAATTAAATATTTCTTCTGTAAGCAAACTTCCCAGTCCTTCCCCTCCCACAGAATTGCATCTTGCTCTGCAACCTTTATAAGTTTAGAGGTTCCTGTATTCTTGTTCTCTATAGCTGATAACTGTATGTTCAGTGAAGCTCACAAGCAATGCGTCAGCAGGCTGGACTGCAGCCCCCTAGGTGCTGTCGCGGGGGGGCAGCAGAACAGATAAGCCCCGTGTTAGAATCCCCGAGCTCCACACGTCATGAGCGCTGCATCGCGGGTCATAGTAAGCCGAGTTAAGTGTCTGTCATTGTCTGATAAACTGTTCTGTACCTGCAAACTTGTTTTCGGCCACTGTGTGCTTCAGGCATAAAAAGCAAGCCCTGTCTTTGTTGGGCACTCAGCCACTTTGGATGCGCATCTGAGCTGGGCCGGGCTATGCCTAAAATAAACTCCCTCTGCAACCTCAACGGTCTCTCCAGTCTCTGAACTCTGTGGCACACCCGCACACGGATCCACTTGGTAGTGAAAGCAGCGGGCTCTGACGCACACAGCTCAGGCGAGGGCAGGTGGCACGAGTGCAAGCAGCCAGGCTCGGAGGCTCTGTCCTGCAGGATTCAGCCACACGACCTTCCAGAAGCAGCAAAACCACAGGAAGAGAAATGGGAACAAGGGGCCGGGCCTCGGAGGCAGAGGAGGTGCTGACCACCAGAGAGGGAAAGTTTCTGAGAAGAGAAGCCTCCTCCATCTGACTGTGGCGTCACAGAACGAGGCGAGGCGCCTCCTCCATCTGACTGTGGCGTCACAGAACGAGGCGAGGCGCCTCCTCCACCTGACTGTGGCGTCACAGAACGAGGCGGGGAACCTCCTCTATCTGACTGTGATATTTCTTCAGACTCACAGAACCGCACACCAGAGGGGGTGAATCTTACTGTGTATGCAGGTAAGCAGCTGCACAGACAGACACGTGGGACTGTCTCACATCCACGTCCGCACCAAGAGCTCTCTTCTGTTCTGGACAGGCTGAGGGCTGTACAGAAAGAAGCGGGGCACCCCCCCGGCCGTGGGCTCCGCTCACGGAAGGACGCGGGGCGCCCCCCCGGCCGTGGGCTCCGCTCACGGAAGGACGCGGGGCGCCCCCCCGGCCGTGGGCTCCGCTCACGGAAGGACGCGCGGCGCCCCCCGGTCGTGGGCTCCGCTCACGGAAGGACGCGGGGCTCCCCCCCGGCCGTGGGCTCTGCTCACGGAAGGACGCGGGGCGTCCCCCCGGCCGTGGGCTCCGCTCATGGAAGAAGCGGGGCGCCCCCCAGCTGTGGGCTCTGCTCCCCTAAGTCCCTGTGGAGGACCCAGGGCTGGAAGCGCTGGCTGAGATGAACGTCAGAATGGGATTGTTAGGGAAGGCTGGACAAGAGGGGTCTGGTGCCAGGAGCCCCTGTCTAGAGAAGACAGGCACTTGGGTCACTCACCCCACTCTGTCCCCCACACCCACCTCCCCTGGCACTGCATGGCACCCGGACTCCAGGCAGACGGAGGCTCCCACCACGGCTGACATGGTATGGAGCCAGCAGCATGGGCCCAGCCTTCCTCTGAGACGTGCGCCAACCTGGTCTGAGCACTGCTGTTCTTTCCATGTGGCCCCAGTCACGCAGCCAGGGGCCAGCATGACACCACCCCCCCATCCACCAGACCGAGACCTGGGAGAAGGCTGGTCTGCCCGGAGGGGAGGTTGCAGTGCACCCCGAGTGCCCGGAGGGCTCTCCTGGCCTGGTGGCCTGTCCCACAGGGGAGCATCCTCCATACTGCCCTTCAGTCCAAATGTGGGTGGCTGGAGACAGGCCCACCTGGGCGGGGCCCCAGGCAAAGTGGGAGGGGAATGGGGTTGTGGGCAGTGCTTGTACCTGGCACGCGCGCTGTGGGGTTCAGGGGCCCGGACAGAGCCATGCCAATCTCAGTCATGCCGTACCGCTCCAGCAGGGTGTGGCCTGTGATGTTCTTCCATTTCTCCAGCACGGGGAGGGGCAGGGCGGCAGAGCCTGAGACCATGAGCCTACGCACAACCAAAGGCAGCCTTAGCCAGTTGGGGAGGCCGTGCGCGCAGAGGTGGCGCCCCTTCACCAGCGCAGCAGCCCAGGCCAGCACTGCAGCCTGCGCAACGGTGTGACTGTGCTTTTTGGAAATGATGTTGGGTATGTTTTAGAAGGTAAGCAGGCCTAACAGCTAATTAGGAAAACAATACACTTAGGGTCCGTGGTGTTGCCCCCAAAGTTCCCGCGCTGTTCACAGCCGATGCTCAAGAACAGCAGTGAGCGCACAGCTGCTGATCAGGGAGTGCACAGCTGCTGATCACGGAGCCGACCACGGGGGAACAGCCACGGCGTAGCGGCTGCGGCCAGCCACCTCCGGGTATAGAGCCAGCTCAGCTCGCAGGCTCCACAGGAGAACAGGGACATGGATGAATGGGTGCAGCATCCAAGGGGTGAGGCCGGACACACCCAAAGGGCTCAGAACCGCCCACAGAGGGGGAGCCATCTCAGCTCTCAGGCTCGGCTCAGCCTTGGCAGGATGAACCCTCCGAGTTCTGCGCTGCGCTCACACAGCATTCCCGCAGCCTCACGTGCAGAGGGAGGGCTAGAGCCCCCGAGTGCAGAGGGAAGGCGCTTTTGTTTGGGCTTGAGCGGAGGGGTCCCTGCTGCTGCTCCTGCTTTATGAGGAGGCAGCACAGCCAGGACCCTGGCTGGGAATCCAGATGGCCAAGGTCTCCTTGCCTCTGTCACCACGGAAATCACGGGATCCTCCCCTTCACTGACCTCATTCTTGCCCTCGGTTCCTTAGATGTGGTAAAATGTACCGCTTATCCCGCTCAGCTTGGGATCTGCCCTGCCCCAGGGCACCCCAGGGTGGGGCTTTTGGCGGGCAGTGAGCAGGAGCAGCAAAACCACAGCTCCGGTAGCCTCACAGAAAAGGGACAAGGGAATGGCAAAGGGAGGAAGCAGGATCAGGTGTGTGCCCTGACAGCCCGGAATTCTCTCCAGGAACCAAGTGCCGCTTCCCTGGGCACTTCCTGGGGATGGGGAGGAGCGGCGTGGCAGCCTCGGACACACACTAACCCCACTGGAAACGCAATTAAGCTGAGCCTTCTGTCCACATCCTGCGGTCCGCCCGCCATGCCACTCCTGCCTCTCACAACAACAAAAACCCCCACCCAGGACTCTGCGGGTGGTGCGGGCTACGGTGCGTGCGGAGACTCACTGAGCCACACGTGTGCATCTCCAGTTAGTGGACACGCTTCAGCAGACACGAGGGAAAGGGGACTTTCCCAGGCCTGCGAGAGTGCAGAGCAAACATGCCACTGAATGGCCTGAAAGACCAGCTCGGTCCTGGGAGGGAGCTGGGAGGGAGGAGCAGGGATGGGAGGAACAGCAGCAGAACGCGCCCCAGGCAGGAGGGGTCACAGGGCTGCTTATGAAGGCAGAGAGAAACTGCCGAGTGGAGGCAGGCGCCGTGGACATGTGGGCACAGGAGGCAGGAGCCAGTGGCTCAGGTCACTGTCCTCACCCTGGTCCTTCAGACCCCATGACAGAGAGACAGATGGACAAGAGAGAGAGAAGACACACAGATGAAGACTGAGAGACATGGAGAGGTAGAGACAAATGGAGAGACAGACAGATAAACAGATAGAGACAGACGAAGAGAAAGACTGGAGAGACAGAAGACAGAGAGAGAGATGGAAAGATAAGACAGATGATGAGAAAGACAGATGAGAGACAGACAGACACAATGAGACCTGAGAGACAGAGACGGTGACATGGAATGCAGACAGAAGTCAACGTGGAACAGATTCTAGATACACGCATAGACGGGTGGAGAGGGAGAACACTGAAAGGAAATGCAAAGTGCTGCTTGCTAGAACTTAGAAGTGATTGATTGGAAGTCAGTTCTATCTGCTGATCTTTAAGACTGTCTGAACGGAAAGTGGGCTCTTTTCATTTACCTGATTTTTTGTTCACAAACGGCACGCACGAAATCCTGGACATGCGTCTGGGTAAAATGTCTGTCATAGTACTCCATCAGCTTGGCGTATATGGTAGGCACTGCCATAAACACACTGATCGGCGGCGTTTCAGAACTTAAGAACTTCTCCCAAACCTGCAGAGGAAAGGAAGCCCTCAGTAGGAGGATGAGCAAGCAGGTACCGAGACCCACAGTAGAGGCTCCCGGCTCCACGCACGGTGTTCTCATTGGTCACATTCAAGAGTCCACAGCGCCTCCCATCTAAAAGCGATGCCTCATCCTCTGACCCGTTCTCACAGAAGTCACCTTGCGTGGGGCAACTGTGTGTGGCCTGAAAGAGGAAGAGCAACCATGGAGGCGGAAGAACAATCGTGGAGGGGGAAGAGCAATCGTGGAGGGGGAAGAGCAATCGTGGGGGGGAAGA
>NW_016107824.1:425848-433432 GCF_001604975.1 Cebus imitator | reverse complement strand
GGAGAAATTATAGGGGGGAAGAGCAATCATTGGGGGAGAAGAACAACTGTGGGGTGGGGGACGATCAATTGTTGGGGGGGAAGAGCAACCGTAGGGTGGGGGAAGAGCAATCGTGGGGAGAGCTGGAAAAGGCTTTGGGATCTGTGGACATGGAGAGACATAGGTAGGGCCGGCTCTTCCAGCAACACAGAGAAGGGAGGACGTGCACCTTGGGGAAGCTGGCAGGAGGCCCTGGCAGCCACCGGCAGACCCCAAGTTAGCACGGTTTCCAGTATGGAGAGGCACGCAGTGACTAGTCAATAGGTGAAGTCTTTTATCTAAGAGTCATGTGAATATATTTTATTCCATAGTAAACATTTCTTGCTTAAATATAAATATGTTTTAAGTTCCTCACTCATTAGCGGTTTCTTGTGTCGCCCATAAAGCTTCAGGAAGAGTTGGTGAGCCACACTCCTTCCGTGGCCCTCTCTATCTGCAGATGTTCCACACGGAGCCCCGAATGGCTGTGGCAGAGGGCAGAGGGCATGCTTTGTGCTGTGGGGTCAGCCCCTAACAGAGGCCCATGACGCACTGGTTAGATCTCGTCCACACAGTGCTGAGACTCGAGCCGATGAAAGCTGACACTGCAGTCCATCCCCGGCCCATCCCCCTCCTCACTGTCCATCCCTGGCCCATTCCCCCTCCTTACTGTCCATCCCTGGCCCATCCCCCTCCTTACTGTCCATCCCCGGCCCATCCCCCTCTTCACTGTCCATCCCTGGCCCATCCCGCTCCTCACTGGACTGCAGTTATAAGTGCCTCCCCGTGCTGCCTGGCAGAGAAAGGCAGGAATCTCCAGGGAAGAAATGATATCATTCTTTCAAAGACAAAGACTGGAACCCTTCACTGTTACAAAGCATGTAGGGAAACAAAGATGTGACCCCCAAATTGAAGGGAAGAGGAAACAGAGCAGAGCCTCAGGAAATCCAGATGCCAGAATCGCCCGACAAGGCCTTCATGTAACTGCAACAACTAGATAAAGGAATTCAGAAGATGAACAACGTGGGGAAATGGAGAACTGCAAAGAAAAGTACAACTGCAAAAAATCATAAAACTGAAAACAGATGCTCTGAAATGAAGATTCATTAAATAGACCTAATAACAAACAAGACACAGCAGAAAAGAGGAAAGAAGTCAGGCATGGGTCAGCGGACGGGATCTAGGCGGAAGTGCAGACAGAAAAGCAAAGACACAGAGGAGCAGAGCGTGGGAGGTGACCAGAATGAGGGAGGCGCGCAGCACCCGAGAAGCAGCACCCATGACTGGTGCAGTCCAGGGGAGGGAGACGGAACAGAGGAGCGGAGGGAGAGAGGCCAGGCTGGTGGATGCGACACCTCCATGCTGTGAAGATGGTTCTTCCCACACTGAGCTCCAGCTTCAAAGCAATCTTTCCCAAAATTCCAGCAATTGATACACTTATCCTATGTTTTACACAAAAAGGCGAAAGACCCAAAAGATCCAAAATAAATTTCAAAGGGCAGATTAAAGGTGAAGGCACACAGTTCCCAACTCCAAAACTGACTGTAAAGCAAAAGTAATTGACACAGTATGATGCTGTGTAAGACTAGACAAGAGATCCACAGAACAGAATTGAGAGTCCAGAAATAAAGCAATGCATATGTGGTCAAGTGATTCTTGGCAAAGAAGTCAAGTCACCAACAGGGGCGGATAAAAGGATAATCTTTCTCACAAATGGCAATGATACACTGAAGAGCTCCATGCAGAGGTCAATCTTAGTCCCTACCTCACACCATATGCAAAATTAACACACAGCGGGTCAGAAACCTCCACATGCGAGCTAAAACTAGTAAACAACTAAGAAAAGACAAAAGCAAGTATCTCCATGACACAACCTTTAGTTTGGCAAAGACTTTTTAGATGAGATACAAAAAGCACGATCTATAAAATTTAAAAATTGATAAAATGAATTTAAAAATTTTTTTTTGAAAAAATGAATTTCATCAAAATTAATGTGTGCTTCAAAAGACACACTAAGAAAATAAAAAGACAAGCCAGAGTTAGAGGAAATATTTGCAAACCATACATCTGAAAAAAGACTTGTATCTGGATTACACAGAGAACTCTTACAACTCATTGAGAAGACATATAGACCAATTAAAAAATGGTGAGAAGATTTCACTAGACAGTTCACCAAAGACTGCATATAGATGCAAAAAACAAACAGCGCTGGGTGCAGTGCTCACGCCTGTAACCCTGGCACTCTGGGAGGCCAGGGCGGGAGGATGCCTTGAGCTCAGGAATTCTAGACCAGCCTGGGCAACGTAGGGAGGCCGTGTCTCTACAAAAAAACGTTTAAAAAGAAAAAAAGTAAAAATAAACATGAAAATGCTCAACATCCAGCCAGGCACGGAGGTTCACACCTATAATCACGGCACTTTGGGAGGCTGAGGCAGGCAGATTACTTGAGGTCAGGAGTTTGAGACCAGCTGGCCAACACGACGAAACCCTGTCCCTAAAAAAATACGAAAAATTAGCTGGGCATGGTGGTGCATGCCTGTAATCCCAGCTGCTGAGATGGCTGAGACAGGAGAATTGCTGGAACCCGAAAGGCGGAGATTGCAGTGAGCTGAGACTAAGCCACTGCACTCTAGCCTGGATGACAGAACAAGACTCTGTCTCAAAAAAAAAAGTAAAAAAAAAAAAAAAAAAAAAAAAAGAGCTCAACATCAGTAGTCATTAGGAACGAGAATTGAAGGCAATGAGAAGTGCTGATGCAGCATAAAGAAACTGAACCTCTCAGATGCCACTGCTGAGAATGCACAACAACACAACCATCTTGGAAAACAGTTTCCCAGTTTCATTTCTCTCCTTTTTGAGACAGAGGCTTGCTCTGTTGCCCAGGCTGGAGAGCAGTGGCGCGATGTCGGGCGGCTCACTGCAACCTCTGCCCCGTTGGTTCAAGCGATTCTCCTACCTCAGCCTCCCGAGTAGCTGGGATTACAGGCGTGTGCCACCACATCCAGCTAATTTTGTATTTTCAGTAGAGATGAAGTTTCACCACGTTGGCCAGGCTGGTCTCCAACTCCTGACCTCAGATGATCCGCCTGCCCGGCCGCCCAAAGTGCTGGGATTACAGGTGTGAGCCACTGCGCCCGGCCAGTATGCCAGTCTCTAAAAACATTAAACAGAAACTCACCATACAACCCATCAATTCTACCCCCATGTGCCCATGTAAAATCAATGCAAACATGTCTACAGAGATTCATATGCAAATGCTCATGGCAGCATGATTCATGCAGCCCCAGACTGGAAACAGTGCAAATGTCCACGAGATGGTGAAGGGATAGAGAAAATGTGGTATGTCCACGGGATAAAGTACTCTTCCTGAACAAGCTACTGACACACGGGAGAGCATCCTACAAATGAAGGACACTGGAATGAAGGCTGCAGGTGACACGGCCTGTGTGCATGCACTGCTGTCTACAAGGAATGTCGAAGGCAGAAAGGTTCGTGGTTGGAAGGACTGACGGAAAATGGACACCGGTTTGAGGTGACGGCCAAACAGTTCAGAATTTACGACCGTGAATTTTACAGTACGTGAACTGTATCTCGATAGAGCTGTTTTTGAAAAGGGAAGGTGCAATAAAAACATTTTGAGTGAAACAGTATTGAGGGATTTGTCGTCAGCAAAGCTGCAGAACGAGAACTGTTGAAAGAAGTTCTCCAGGCTGAAGGAAAATAACGAGGGGAAGCACTGTGCCTCCTCAGGGAACTTCTGCAGGAGCAGATGAAGTCGGCAGAGAGGAGACACGTGGGGAATTAAAAAAAGTGTAAGGTCTCCTGATATGGTGTGTCTGTGTCCCCACCCAAATCTCAACTTGAACTGTATCTCCCAGAATGACCACGTGTTGTGGGAGAACACAGGGAGGAGATAATTGCATGATGGAGGTCAGTCTTTCCCCTGCTATTCTCATGAAACTGAATCAGGGGTTTCCACTTTTGCTTCTTCCTCATTTTCTCTTGCCTCTGCCATGTAAGAAGTGCCTTTCACCTCCCGCCATGATTCTGAGGCCTCCCCAGCCATGTGGAGCTGAGGCCAATTAGAGCTCTTTTTCTTGCCAGCCTTCTCTATCAGCAGCGTCACACGGACTCATACAGTAAACTGGTACCAGCAGAATGGGACTGGTGGGCATATGAAATACGCAACCATGTTTGAGAACTTTGGCAGTTTCAACAAAAATGAAATCCATGCCTAGCCTGTAAGCTGGCACCAGGATGCATGGATCCAAGCAGCATCTATGATGATACCTACATGAGAATGTTCACAGCAACTGTTCTTTCTAATAGCCACAAACTGAAAACAGTCCAAAGTCTTTCAACAGGAGAAGGGAAGAGCACCCTGTGGCACCTGCATATTACAAAATACAACACGGTAATGCTAGAAGAACAAACCCATATGATACAGCACTCAGAAAAACTATAAAACAGTGCAGTGAACCAGAAGCACAAGCAACACTGAAGCACAGAACACGTGTAGTGGGACGGCGCTGAGGGGCAGAGAGCACGTGCGTAGGCGGACAAGGCTGAGGGCAAGAGCACATGTGCAGCATGACAAGGCTGAGGGGCAAGAGCACATGTGCAGCGGGACTAGGCTGAGGGTGGGGCGCCCGCAGAGGTGACAGGCCCGGAAGGAATGCCTTTCCTGGAATTCACCCAAAACTTCGGCAAGCAGCTGCGGCCCTAGAGAAGGGCACTGAGAGCTGAGCATGACCTCCTTCCTCCAGCACATCTCAACGCGCTGCCACACTTCCCAGCAGCACTGTAAGGCCTGGAGCCCCCAAAGGGCGCCAGAACACTTGACTACCACCAAGTGCTTCCGAGGTAGCAAGACGGCAGTTCCCACACGGGGCACTCCCAGCCGCCCCGCCCTGATTCTCTCCTCTGCTCTCCCAAGTGCACACTGCCATCCTGAGGACTCAGCCAGGGCAGCACTGTCAGAGACAAGAGGCTGATGGGAGCCTCTGCTGCCTCATCAGCGGCAACTCTGAGCTCCAGAGGCTGTGGCTGCACATTCATCTTCCAGTGTCCTCCTCCTGTCCCCCAACCCCATCCATCACCTGCAGACACTGACACCCACCATTCTCTGTGTCCCCCAACCCCATCCGTCAGCTGCAGACACTGACACCTGCTATCCTCCTGTCCATCCGTCACCTGCAGACACTGACACCTGCTGTCCTCCTGTCCCCCAGCCCCATCCATCACCTGCGGACACTGACACCCACCATTCTCTGTGTCCCCCAACCCCATCCGTCAGCTGCAGACACTGACACCCACCATCTTCCTGTCCCCTAGCCCCATCCGTCACCTGCAGATGCTGACACTCCCCACCCGTGCAGCAGGATGACATGATACTGTGCCTGAGATCCTGAAACCCACAAACCCACTGCAGGTTTCTGCTCGCCCCATGCTTTTACCACACACATTCTTAAAGACAGTCTTAGACAAAACCCCAACATTCAATCATGCTGACAGCTAGACTGTGCAAATATAAATTTCTAAAGCTGAAAAACCCTGAAACTCGAAGTTTGTAAAAGAGTTGCAATCTCTTGTAGCCACAGCATCAAATTTGTTTAAATATTAAGTTTTCAGGGCAGAGTTTAGAGAAAATCCCAAGTAACTGTCAATAACAGTGAAGGTCTGATACTTTCCCCTGTGTCCACTAACCAGCCAGTCTGCAGTGTCAGGAAGATGACAGCAGACCCCCAGCAGAGAGCCCAGGGCAGACACTCCCAAGCAGAGACCCCCAGCAGAGAGCCCAGGGCAGAGACCCCAGGGCAAATACTCCCTGGCAGAGAGCCCAGGGCAGACCCTCCCAGGCAATGACCCCCAGCAGAGAGCCCAGGGCAAATACTCCTAGGCAGAGACTCCTGGGCAGAGACCCCAGGGCAGACACTCCTGAGCAAAGACCCTCAGGCAGAGAGCCCATGGCAGACACTCCTGAGCAGAGACCTAAGGACAGGGACCACCATGGCAGATGCCCCTGAACAGAGATGCCAGAGCAGCAGCTCCCCAGCCATGTGCTTATGGGCACTGGGAAGGCCAGGTGCTGCCATTCACACGGCGCTGGAGAAGCAGCCAGCGGAGGAAATCTGGATCTGATAGCCAGCCTGCACCAGCACTTGCACCCCCCTGCCTCTCGCCCTGAGGGTGACACATTCTTTACTCTGGAGGACAGAACCAAACTGCCCTGGGGGACCTCTGCCTTTGCCCCTGCCAGCTGCACACGTCCTGGCATGTCTATGACAAAGGCCATCACTGCCTGTGTCCAAGTGACCATGGCAGACCAGCCACTGTCAGCGTCCAGGCGGCTCAAGGCCAGGCTGCCAAGGAGCAGGAGCCAAGGCGGGGCAAGCTGAGGGGCCCAGTCACAGGCACAGACGCCAAGGCCACCAGAGACACAGCAAAGACATCAAAGGTCCCTGCACAGCAGGCGCTGAGCCACCCACAGCGCACGCCCAGGGAACTCACTACAACAAAACCACTTTGACTCAGAAGACGCTCACCCAGGACATCTGTGTCCATGCCAGGCACTCACCAAAGGAGACAGCCACAAGGAGGGTCGGGCCACTCAGCCACATTCCTGCAGGGGGAGCCAGGACAGGCCCTCCTACACACCCCTCAGGCTCATGCGGCCAGGGCCCCTTGTTTCCCAATGATGAAGCTGGAGGTCAGAGAGGTGGAGGGCCAGATGGGCTGCCTGCTCTCCACCTCCAGCCACCGTGTGAGGCCGGGCGCCTGGCGGTGGAGAGGACCAGCCTCTCATCTGCAATAGCAGAGGCGAGGTGGGCGGGGCTACACCTGAGAGCAGCAGAGCAGGAAGCGTCCACTTGAACCGCCCGTTTGCGGAAAAAGTCACACCTGAGTAGGGTTTGAGTCCTGAGCTCCTAGTCAAAGGCCACACAGCTCCACACAGCCCTCGAGGGGGCCAGAAAAACTTCAGACAGGAAGAGTCCTCGGTGAGAGGGTGAGTGTGGGGCCGGCCACTGCTGGCTGTTGTGCTCTGGGCTTAGGGCTGTGCCTCCTCTGGCTAGGACGTCTGCCCTGCGGGACAGCCCGGCATGAAACTGGAGCCCAGCCCCGGGCACCTGGCCTCAGAGGTGGGCTCCTCCGCTCAGGGGAATAGCACTCTGATGAGAAAGATCACAACCTGATCCAAACCTGAGGGTTTTTTCCACATTCACTTTTTAGACTTTTTTTTCCTGTGAATAAAAGGCATATTTTAAGGGTGGACGTCAGTAAGCATCCACGGCCTCACCTGAGGTCTCTGCTTCACCACACCTGTGACATGCATCCATCCTATCCTTCCTGAGGGCTCAAGGCCAGCCCCCCGTGCCCTCTGCAGCCTGGTGAGTGGCTCTCACATGCAGTCAGCTGAAAGGCACACGGGCCACAGCAGCTCCTAAAAGCTACCGCCTTCCCTGAAATGCACGCAGGTCACAGCAGCCCCTAAAAGCCACCGCCTTCCCTGAAATGCATGCAGGTCACAGCAGCCCCTAAAAGCCACCGCCTTCCCTGAAATGCATG
>NW_016107824.1:424169-425578 GCF_001604975.1 Cebus imitator | reverse complement strand
GCCATCCCCAACTGACAGGAGAGGCTTGACGCTGCAGAGTCCCGCCTCAAGCCCGGGTCGTTTCCCTCCAAAGCAGCATCCCTGACCTGCCCCGGACACAGGGCTGGCACAGGCAAGGCTGTATGCTGCAGCTCGGGGATGGCCGCTCCTACCCCAGTGCTCTGCGTGCCCAGCGCCATGTCCTCCCCTCTCTGCCTGCGTCGAGGAATACCTACAGAGGTGGCGATGCGGGGGGAGGCACGGAGGCTCCGCGGCCGCCCTCCGGTTGGGCCAGTACTCCGGAGTAACCAAAAGCTGCCACAATGGCCACATCACAGCTCAAGAGGCCACACCATGCGCCCTGGATCTCCAAGGCGTCACCTCACAAAGTGGCGGGAACCGCAGGTAGGTGAAGCGAAGGACCTCACGACTGGAGATTATCTTGGAATATCCACATAGACCGTGCAAAGGGAAGACAAGGGAGCGCTCACCACGGAGAGAAGGCCATGTGCCTCCAAAAGCAGAGCTGGCCGTGAAGCAGCAGGAGCCAGGGGGACAGGAGGCCTCTAGACTCCAGAAGCTGGAAGAGGCAGGAACAGACTCTGCCTCCTGATAGACCAGCCCCACCACACGCAGCCTCAGCTCTGCAAGACTCAGCTCAGACTCCTGGCTTCCAAGCACGGAAGAACAAACTCGCACTGTGTTAAACCTGGTGTGTGAGCATCCTCGGCAGCCCAGGAGCTCACGGCCAGCAGCGCCTGCAGTCGCCCGGCTCACCCAGTCTCATTGTTCACGCTTCAGCAATGTGAGGCCCACTGCAGTCTGAAAACAGGCGAGCACAGTACCGGAAGGTATTTTGAAGAGATAGAGTGCTTCCACATAACTTTTACTACAGTACCTGGTTATAACTTCTGTTTTTAACTATTAATCTTTTACTGTGTCTAACTTATAAACGAAGCTTTATCACAGGTACGCATGTGTAGCAAAAAGCCTTATAGGCACAGGGTTCCATGGTTCCCAAGGTCCTGGCATCTGTGGTCTTGCAACACGTGCCCTGTGGGTACGGACGACTGCACACCAGGAAAGGAACCTGCTCTGAGGGCGCTGCCAGGGGCCGTGACCCGACTCACCTGCTGAGCGCTGAACTCGGGCATCATCACGCAGGTGGCGCCCACCCAGAGTGGGCAGAGCAGCGCATTGACCACACCATGGACGTGGTGCAGCGGGAGCACGTGGAGGATCACGTCGTCTTTGGTCCATGCCCACTTGTGGACCAGCCCAGTCACCTGCAGGGGATGAAGAGTGCAGCTGAGAGCAGGAGCGAGACTATGGCCCGCAGCAGCACACAGACCCGGGCTCAGGGACGGGAGCTCTGGGTCCCCCAGCTGAGGAAGGGGGAGGCTGTGGCCCGTGGCAGCAGCACACAGACC
>NW_016107824.1:421331-423399 GCF_001604975.1 Cebus imitator | reverse complement strand
GCAGCAGCACACAGACCCGGGCTCAGGGCTGGGAGCTCTGGGTCCCCCAGCTGAGGAAGGGGGAGGCTGTGGCCCGCAGCAGCACACAGACCCGGGCTCAGGGCTGGGAGCTCTGGGTCCCCCAGCTGAGGAATGGCGAAGGAGAAGGCTGGCTCTTTGCTGCTCCCCTCTTAAGCCTCTCAAGATGACGAAGAAACCACAGCAGATCTGCTGGGTCACTCACTGACTCTGGGGACAGAGGACAGTGCCATACCCAGCTGGGGGCTTTAGGGAATTTAGAAGGTGGTGCAGTGGCTCTGTAAACACCAGGCAGATGGAGCCATGACCCAGCAGCGCCATCCCCAGCTCCGCCCCTGCGCAGGCCTGACACTCAGAGACCTAGCGCCGTTCAGACTGGAATCTAGACTCCCAGGCCAACCACTGGCTCAGCCATAGCACTGCCCACGCAGAGCTCTGCCGATTTGTGAACTGTCGTCACCTGTGTGCTCATGGCGCCTGTGTCAAGCCACGACTCCATAGGGGCCACTTCCTACCCTCCCTGTCGTGGTTCTGAGCTCTCATTTTTACTTTATTGCTTCGATTGCATGAGAGACTCTATGACACACCCAGATACTTTTGGAAGAAAGCAGAACACAAGGGACAGGTAAGTGACTTGGCTCTCGAGTTCTGTGAAGATGTGACTGAGACCACCACAGGACACAAAAATGAGTGAGACATGGGTGTATGTGGGGTCCTCACCATGCATCTGAGCACATGGCTACCTCTGAAAAATCCCTCTGCATCACAGGCAGTGAGGAGTCTCTCTGACCTCATGGCACATGGTCCTGGTGGGGTCAGTAGCAGCCCCTCAATCCCTCTACACCGGAAGGTGTCGCCCCTGCCTGCACCTTTGCGCTTGGCCACTCCCAGAGCCATCCTGCGCAGCCAGTGAGGCCGGCGGCCACACTCTGCGGGCCGTGTCTGGGCACCTTACACAGATATGCAGGATGGTGACAACCATGAATGACTCTACAGAAAAGCGAAGGAAAAGAGCTTCTGGCCAGGAGTCCACCCAGAGCACTGCACTGTGACGGGTGCCACGGCGGCACAGGGTGGCACTCACCACAGCCCTGAGGTTGCGGTGCGTGCTCAGCACGCCCTTGGGCCTCCCTGTGGTCCCGCTGGTATAGATGATCATGGCGCCCTGGTCTCTCCACTCCTGCTCCGGGACCGGCCCCTCTGCCACTTCCTCTGCTGCTCCACTGTAGACAGCTGGTGTGAGTGGCAGCAGCGGGACCCCCAGCTTCTGGACCACCGGGCTCAGGAGCTCCAGGTACTCCTGGCCGGCAAGGACCACCGAGCTCTGGGAGTCGCAGATGATGTACTCCAGCTGGGCCGCAGGGTGCTTCCTGTAGAGGGGGACCGCCACGCCGCCGCTCATCCACGAGGCCCACTGGGCCACAACGTAGGAGGCGTCGTTAGCACACAGGAAGGACACCCTCTCCTGGCGGAGGTCCCCGCCAACACACCCGCGGAGCCTGCAGATCTCCCAGGACAGGCGAAGGCTGCGGGAATAAAGTTCTGCATACGTGTGGTGGCCGTGCTGGTCAACCAGGGCGGTTCTGTCCCCAAACCCCAGGGCGCGGGTGAACACCGGGGCGGTCCCGTCTGAGGGGGCCACGGGGGCTGTGTGCAGAAGGCCACTTCCTCTGTGTCCTGCAGGAGCCAGACGGCTCGAGGCCAAGGCACAGGCCAGGCGCCGGAAGGTCAGCTCCACGGGGCGCGGCATTATCCTGACAGGCGTCCCGATGGCCTCCTGGGGGCGACCTGGAGAAAGGCAAGGCACAGCATGTGAGTGCCCAACTGGCCATCTCAACCTGGCCAAGGCAGGATGTAAACACCTCCCCAGGCCCCAGCCAGGTACGCCTGCTGTACCTGCTGCCACAAGGCAGCGCACAGGACGGCGTCCAGCCTTCTTGCCCAGGCCCACGCCGCTGGAATGCCCACGCCCAGGCCCACGCTGCTGGAATGCCCACGCCCAGGCCCACGCCGCTGGAACGTACACGCCCAGGCCCACGCCGCTGGAATG
>NW_016107824.1:399074-421093 GCF_001604975.1 Cebus imitator | reverse complement strand
GCCCAGGCCCACGCTGCTGGAACGTACATGCCCAGCATCTCAGCTTTCTATCTAACTTCATTAGTTTAAGGATACCCACATCACGCAAGATTCTAAACAATGAAATAAACTAGGTAAAACCAAGGAGAAGCATATAAAGTTTCATACCTGAAGGTACATGTGAATGACAGTTTTTAGAATCCTGAGCCTGGAAAACCCCGAGTGAGAGGAGGAAGTGTGAACAGCTCGCCCGGGCCCTCCCCATGACAGGTGTGGCTGGGAGACCCAGACCCCGGCTTCTCTCACGCACTTCCCACACGGGTGCGAAAGTGGAAATGTGGTGAGGTGGCCAAGGCTGGTTTCTTTTATTTTTAGGATACGGGGTCTTGGTGTGTCACCCAGGCTGGAGTGTAATAGCACAATCATGGCTCCCTGCAGCCTTGACTTCCTGGGCTCAAGCAGTCCGCCAGCCTCAGCCTCCTGAGTAGCTGGAACCACAGGTGCGGGACACCACACTCAGCATTTTTTTTTGGTAGAGACAAGGTCAGCTGTGTTGCCCAGGCTGGCCCAAAGTCCTGGGGTGCAGTGAGCTGCAGTGAGCAGGTGAGGGCCATGCTTTTTTCCTTCTTTTCTCTCTCTCTCTCTTTCCTGAGATGGAGTCTTACCCGCTCTGTCTGTCTGTCTGTCTGTCTGAGACGGGGCCTTGCTCTGTCACATAGGCTACAGTGTAATAGTGTCATCTGGGCTCACTGCAACTTCCACCACCTAGGTTCAAGTGATTCTCCCACCTCAGCCTCTCGAATAGCTGGGATTACACGTGTGCACTACCACATCCGGCAAATTTTTGCATTGTTGGTAGAGACGGTGGGGGGCGTCTGCCACATTGACCAGACTGGTCTCCAACTCCTGACCTCTGGTGATCTACCCACCTCAGCCTCCCAAAGTGTTGGGATTACAGGGGTGAGCCACTGCACCTAGCCAAGCCGAGCTTTAAATCAGGCAGTTCACAGGGCTAGAGAATATATTTTTGGTTCAACTATAATTCTCCCCTCTCCCCACAAAAACTTAACTAATAAATAACAAATCCTCAAGGAGCAAGAGTGCCCTGGGAGGGGCCGTGGCAGGTCCGCTTTGTGCCAGAATTCCTTGTTCAGAGAAAAGAGACCGAGAACAGGCCATAGCACCTCTGCCTGTGGGCTCACTGCTCGTGGCACGTGGGGGCTGGCATCCCGCCACCAGAGGACACCACCTGGAACACGGCCCCAGGACACGAACACAGGCCAGGGGCAGAGTCCCCGCGTCCCAGAGGGAGGCCACAGGGCGGCACTTTCCATGAGCCTCCTGCCTCCTTGGACTTTATGACTGACGCTTCGCTCTACTCACAAGGGCACAAGAGTCGGCTTTCTCTGCTCTTTACAGCCAGAGCTGACAGTGTCCTTCCCAGCACTGACACCACCTGCTGAGGCAAACAGCTGCTCACCACGGGTTTCAGCCCCTAAATTCACATCTCCTTCAGGACCCCCGCGGTCCCTGCCTCAGCCTCTGAAGTAAGAAGAGGCTGGTCTGCCTCCCTTCCTGGGGAAGCACCCTCTGGCTCTGCTACTACTGGGTGCTCAGGGGCCCTCAGTCTGACAGTGTCCTGGGCCTGGGGGAGGCACCCACTGGGCACTCAGGAGCCCTCGGTCTGACGGCGTCCTGGGCCCGGGGGAGGCACCCACTGGGCACTCAGGAGCCCTCGGTCTGACGGCGTCCTGGGCCCAGGGGAGGCACCCACTGGGCACTCAGGAGCCCTCGGTCTGACGGCGTCCTGGGCCCAGGGGAGGCACCCACTGGGCACTCAGGAGCCCTCGGTCTGACGGCGTCCTGGGCCCGGGGCTGAAGCACTGTCCAGTCGCCCACTTGGTTCCCGGGGACTCTGAACAGTATGATTTTGACAATGATGTTTCCATCTAATACACACATATTACATTAGGTTTCATCTCAGAATTTTGCATTCAACACTGTGTTCAGTAAACAAGGCCACCACTTATTCAAACACAGGAAAACAAAGGAGGCCAAGTTCAAGGTCACTCGCTCCTGAGCCAGAGAGAGGAGCCAAGGGGAGCTCCCAGTTCACAGGAGCAGTGGGCACAGCTGCTTCAGCAGGGGCAGGGGCACAGCGAGGTGGAGGCACTGACACTGCCCATCCTCCTAGGGCGGCCACCGCGCCCGGCGCTGGAACCTGGAAGGCCGGCGTGAACACCTGCCAGTGGGCATCTGAGCGGAGGTCCCAGGCCCCGCGTCTCACACTTCCCACGGGCGTAACACTCAACACTCCATGGGTAGGGGAAACGTGTTCCTTTCCAAACTCAAGACATTCTGAGGAAAAGCAGCAAGCCTCGTCTCCCGACAAAGGGCAGCAGTGCCCCCACGACCGTCTCCTCTGCAACAGGCGCTTCCTGCACAGCCATGCCCCCTCTGCGGGATCTGTTTCCCACGCCCAGCGGGCTCTCTCTCCAGCACATCTCCTTCATTAACTTGCTAGGGGAAAGTTACCATGTTGCTGTTTGTGGTTTGCACTAAAGTTCTGTTTTCTGATCTTAGTTTGAAACCATACACAACGCTTTGTCGTTTAACAAAACAAACTCCACAATAAAAACGGTCAGAACCAAAGTATCTTTCGCGCTTGAGACCCTCAACTACTGGTCTTGGTTTTGCTTGTTTGATTGGGGTGTCTGGTTTCTCCGCTAGCCTGGCTCTTAGTGAAGTCCCCTGTCCCGGCCAGCAGAGGGATCCCCTACCTCTGACCAAGGCGGGAGGAAAAGCAGCCCCACAGGGCCCTGAACCTCAGCACAGCTCCGGGGGCTGCCTGGACGTCCTGAGCGAGGATTCTCTGAATTCTACCCGATGGTCAGCGCTGCAGGCCACATCACCTCCTGACATGGGCACCATGCTCTGCCCTCCACAGCTGCTTAGAGTCAGGGCCACGGCTGGTCCGCCCACCCCTCTGGACTCTACCATAGAGAAACCCAGATATTGGCACGAAAATAACGAGGCTTGACCAGAGACGAGACACGAGATTGGCACATGGGCTGTGCCAGCTTCAGAAGGCCGTAAACCAGAGCGGCCCGCACTTCCTCCTCACTTCCAAACAATTCCGCACTGCTTTACAGGTGCGGGGCACAGCAACACGAAAGACCCCCACACGGAAACCGAGCGGGGCTGGGTGTTTCTGGGTTGGAGTCCCACTGCTGACAGCCACAGGGCGTGTCTGGAGCTCGTGCTGCAGGGCATGGGGCTTTCTGGGGTGCTCCGGAGCACAGCACTCGGGCAGCCAGTGACACAGTGGAAACAGACGATGCCTGTCATAGTCTGTGACTGTCCCTCAACATGACAGCAGCACAGCAAAGGTAGAGGATGGCTTTCGTCTAACCAAAGCTGCTGCTCAGAAGAGGTTTCTGCAGACCACAAAGAACTGAGTTCTCACAAAGCGAGTTCAGGCTCACGCTGTACACACAGTGAGCACACACAGTACACACTACCAGGGCACTGCCCCCTTTTGGCATTTCTACAAATTCCTGGGTCACCCTGCCGGGCAAGGCCTCGGAAGAGTAAGACTGGATTCCCCACAAAACCCAGAGCTTGGTGGAGCCGGTGATGCTGGCGTGCGCAGCCTGGCTGGGCAAACTCAAAGTGCAGGCCGAGCAGAAACTGCTGCTCTGCTGGGTAGAGTCCAGAGCCCTGCACGTGGTGGGCACTCTAGCCACCCTCCCCTGGGAGGTGACAGATGCGAGTGGCCCTGTGTGAGATGGCCCCAGCTCCCACAGAGCACACGTGCTGTGAGGAGAGGCCACAGGCAGGAGGGATGGAGGGGATTGGGGGGAGGCTTCCCATGGAGGGTGAGAAGGGGCCGCCGAGCCAGCGTCTGCTGGGGGCATGGGAGTCCTGGCACCCACAGCTGCGCTCACTCAGGGTGTCTAGGGCACAGATGCTGAGAAGTGACATTGCTGGGTCATCTTTAATTTTGAGAAACACTGACAAAGTCCCCTCCAAAGAGGTGCTGATTTATTCTCCCACCAAGCATGTGAGAGATGGAAACAGCCCCATCAAACTAGCTTTGAAGGTCCTCAGGCTTGAGACCATGGAGCACTCAACCACGATTCTTTTGAGCACAGAGGTCGAATCCTTAAGGTTATCGGGTCGGAGCCCTGCCTTGAATAAGCAGACAGACTCTGCTCGGGGCAGATGGCCATGCATGGTCTTCCTGAACACCTCCCGGTCCAGAGCTCAGAGCCGGGAGCCGGGTCGCAGCAGAGCTCAGAGCCAGGCGCCGGGCGGCAGCAGAGCTGAGTTGCCACAGACTTCGACCTGAATGGCCGCTCCCTTTGTCCCAGTTTTCTCACTGGTCTTGCCTTTGCTTCCCACCAACAAGAGGGGACAGTCACTAGACCTGCCTCACAGGGTCACGTGAGAATAAACAAACGCTCTGGCACAGGCCAGGCCAGGCAGAAGACAAAGGGCCGCCCTGCTGGGCGTGCTCCCCACAGAGCCTCACAACAAAAATCCCTTGATCAGAACGACACTGGCATTCAAATGAAGGGGCTGTTTCAAAATGAGTAAAATGGCACCTGACCTGTTCACACCCACACCTGACCCACCCGCCCCTTCCAGGCCTTGTGTTTGAAGTGGACGCCAGCACTTCCTCCTGTCTGCTGCCCTGATGGGGCTGTAGGGCAGAAGAGGTTGTGCTGGGCCGGCAGGGCCGGGTGCGTTTCAGCATGACACCGGGTCTGAGGGGCTGTTTTCAAAATTACACTTTTAAGTAACAGACATTCACAATGCATTCATGAGCAGTGCACTCAAATCAAGAAAACCAACAGGGAAAAACATGCTTGAAACCCATATACATTTTAGAAAGAAAAACACTGTTTTAAAAATGCCATCTGGAAAGGTGGCGCTTACATCTATCCCAAGCACACAGTTTCATTCGCTGTTTCTGCCTGCCTTGAGAAGGTTCACAGCCAAAGGGGCCAGAGCAAGGGAAGCCTCATCTTATGTCCCCAACACGTGCAGACGGAGCACTAGCCGGGACCATGCGTCACGCTACGATCAGGTCACTCCTTTGCTATAAGGCTCCGGGGTGCCCATGCTCCACCGCCAGCGACACCTGTGCTCCTGGGGCCAGCATGTGAACCTCTCCCAGGCTGAGAAAGCAACACGACGCCCCAAACACAATTTGTGTTCCCATCTCTAAAACTCGTTCCCTTTTCGGCAAATTCCTAATCATTCTTCCAAACCTAGTTCAAATGACACCTCTTATTTTTCAATTTCATTTTTTTATTGAGACAGTGTCTTGCTCTGCCGCCCAGCAATGGTGCTGTCACGGAGCATGGCAGCCTCGGGTTCCTGGGCTCAAGCGCTCCTGCCGCCTCGGCCTCCTGAGTAGCTGCAACTGCAGGTGTACGCCACCACACCCAGCTAATGTTTGCTTTTTTTTGGAGAGACACGGCTCTCCCTGTGCTGCCCAGGCTGGTCTCGAACTCCTGACCAGAAGTGATCCTCCGGCCTCTCCCGCCCAAAGCGCTGGGGCTCCCGGCACGAGCCGCTGCGCCCAGCCTGCGTCGTGGAACGTGGACCCAGCCACGTCCCCTCCCGGCCGCAGCGGGCCTCGCCCTTCCGAAGCCTTGCCTCTCCGCGGGGAGCGGGCGGCGGCTGCGCCTTCTCAACGTCCCGCGCACGTGGCCGCCGTCCGCTCAGGCGCGGGGCCCGCCCTGAACCCGCACCCCACGCGCGGCCAGGTGCACGCAGCGACCCCGGGGGCGGGGAGGACCGCGAGGGCGACTTCCGCGGGCCCAAGAAGCGGAAGTGAATCTCTGGACCCGGCCCGCCACGACTCGTCCGAGGACGCCTGAACACGGACCCCGCCGGCCGCACAGCTTCTCCCCCCGCCCCACGCCCCCCGCTCCCCACGGGGCGCCAGCGGCTCGGCGGCCCCGGAAGCCCGACGCCCGGCTCCAGGCGGATCGCCGGAAAGCGGCTGCGCCACGGCTCCAGCCCAGCGGCGGCCGGGGACGGGCCCGGAACCGCCCCCGAGAGCTCTGCGCCCCGCCGGCCCGCCGCGGTCCCGTGGGCTCTGCCGCCCGCACCTACGACACGGCCGCGCGGCCGGGGCGCGGGGTCCGCCTCGCCCGAGCGCTTCCTCTCCGCCGCCGCGCGCGCGCCAGGGTCGGACCGGAACCGCTTCCGGCGCCCAACAGCTTCCCCGGCGCGGCGCGTCCGTTGCCCAAGCGCGCCCCCCCCCGGCTCGGCGCCGCGGTGGCGGGTTCCGGGCGCGCGCGTTCCCCCTCCGGTCCCGCCTGTCCCGCCGCGGCTGGGTCGGGGCCGCGGGCGTCTCGCGAGCCGTGGCCGAGGCAGGCGTCGTGGTCTCCGGGCGCTACCCAGGGGCTGCCCTGATCAGAACGGCGCGCGGGGCCGCTCCGAACGCGGCTTGCTGGGCCTCGCCCTGTCCTCCCGGAAGGGGCTGCCTGGGCTTCGGGGCCGGGTGGGGGCTCCGGCGGAGCCTCGCTGTGCCGCCCGACCGGGTGCGATGGCGCCGCCTGGGCTCGCTGCAGCCTCCGCCCCCGGGTTCAAGCGATCCTCCCGCCCCGGCCTCCGCAGTGGCGACTCCAGGCGCGCCAAGGTCTGTTTCTCCTCCGTGGTTTTAAAGGACGGCGTTCGGGCGCGGCGGCTCACGCCTGTGATCCAGCACTGTGGGAGGCCCAGGCGGGCGGATCACAAGGTCAGGGGTTCGAGACCAGCCTGACCAACGTGGTGAAACGCCGTCTCTACTAAAAATACCAAAAAAAAAAAAAAAAAAAGGAAAAATTGCCAGGCGGTGGCGGGCGCCTGTAATCCCAGCTACTTAGGAGGCTGAAGCAGGAGAATCGCTTGAACCCGGGAGGCAGAGGTTGCAGTGAGCTGAGATCGTGCCACTGCACTCCAGCCTGGGCAACAAAGCAAGACTCCGTCTCAACAACAACAACAACAACAACGAACGGACCCTGTCTGAGAATCTCTTCTGGAAGGAACTTGGGAACCAGGATACAGATATGAAGCTAGACTGTTTGTTGGGTGGACAGTGGCGGAAAACATTTAAAGCCAGACACAAAGTCCAGTTGGCTGAAATGTAGGGTTTTTTCCCCCTAAAATAAATACAAATAACACAAAGACATGTACTGGCGAACAGTAGTACAAATTATCTGCAGAACCTGCTGGGCGCAGTGGCTCACACCTGTAATCCCAACACTGTGGGAGGCTGAGGCAAGCACATCACCTGAGGTCAGGATTCAAGACTAGCCTGTCCAACATGGCAAAGCCCTGTCTCCCCTAAAAACACAAAAATTAGCCTGGCACGGTGGTGGGTGCCTATAATTCCAGCTACTCGGGAGGCTGAGGCAGGAGAATCACTTGAACCCAGGAGGTGGAGGTTGCAGTGAGCGAGGTTGCACCATTGAACTCCAGCCTGGGGGACAGAGGGAGACTGTCTTTAAATAAATAAATAACTATCAGCAGAGTCTTGCGCGTGTTCTGTTGTTAGTGTATTATTTTCCAGGCCCATCTTCCTTTCTGCTGATGATTGTTAGGCAGCAGCTGTGTCCTTGGGAAGCTCGGGAAAGGGCACTTCAGGAGCCTGAGGCTGGTTTTCCTGGTAGGATGGAGCTGGATCTGGGGACGTTTATAAGAGGATGAGGGGAAAACCCAAACTTCTAGTGCCCTGCTTGCCACCCTGCTAGGTATTATATAGAAAAGGAGAGTCCAGGCCTCTGCCACTGGAACAGGCTTGATCTGGGGTCAGAGTTCCGTCTCCTTCCAGGGCTCGGCAGGCTGAATGGTGTTTCCAGTGAGGGGACTCATGAGGGGAAGGGATGGGAAGAAGAGTGCGGAGGGCGTCTAACATCGGGACTATGCCACCTTCGGCCCCAGGACGTGTGTGAGCAAATTTCTGTCCCTGCAGCCACTTCTGGTTTCCTGGGAAGTTGAAGAACTCAGTGGGGGTCACACCTGGAGACAGGACACGGTCAGGGTGACAGCTCCTGCAGTCCTTGGCCATGGCTCTGTAAAGGTGGCCATCGGGGGAGGGTGCAGTCTCCGAGAAATGGCCAGTCCTCCAGTAAGCAGGGGTCCCATCGTGCCTTGGCTCTGCCAGCATCCTAGCAGCAGGTGGGCAGCAGGAGCAGTCAGGAATGACCAGACGCTGGAGGACAGCCTCTAGCTGGAGAGCTGTAGTCTAAAACGACAAGCAGAACAGCCGCAGGCAGCCAGGCTGTGCAGAGGGAAGAGCCTCCAAACGACCCCGTTAACACCCTCAAGGGTAACAAGGGACGCGACAGCTCCCATGAGTCCAGGACCAGACGCCCCGAGAAAGAGCATCCCAGTAACACAAAGGGGTGCTGGGAGGGTCAGAATACAACAGCCTGGGTAAAATCCCTAAGGGAAGGGCTAAAGGACGTCTCCCAGAAAAAGAACAGAAAAACCAAGAGATGAAAAACAGGAAAGATGAAAACGTCAGCAGGCTGGGGCAGGCGTCCATTGTGCAAAACGTGGTGGCTTCAAGCAGGCGAGCAGAGGGAGCCGAGGGAAGCAGCTATGGGTAAACTCGCGACGTTGGCGGAACGGGGGGCCACAGAGCACCTAGCACTGGGAACGAAAGTGGCCACACCGACGGAGGCGACCACGTGGACACAGTTCAGAACTCAGGGACAGGGATGGCCCAGAGCCCCACCTGGCATCTCAGCGGAACACCCCAGAGACATCAGACCCCAGTGTGGCCCCACAGAAGCTCAGGTCTGTCCTGCGGCAGCACCCCCTCCCACTTCACACCTCACCCTCCATCCTGGGGTCAGTCGATGGCTCCCTGCTCCTCCCACCCCAGCCCCAGTCCTACTGACTCCTGCAAAGTCTCGCAGAAGCTGACCGTCCCGCCAGCTCTGCTGTGACCACCCAGACCAGGAGGGCCTTGTTCTCACCTGGATTCCTAAGAGGCCCAACACAGTGGCTGGTGCCGCCCCATCAAAGCTGAGTCGGATCCTGCTCAGAACCCACCGGGGGCCCTGCCGAAGCCTTGGCTGTGGCCATCCGGCCCATGAGTCCCGCCCTCTTCCCCCCCAGCCTTCTTTCCTGCCACTCCGGGAATCCTGGCCTGGCAGGCAGGGGCAGGCCACGCCCAGGAAGACAGCGGACAGAGAGTCCCATGTGTTTACCATGTTGAGAGGAGACCTGAAAGGTGAAAGCAGAGTTAGGGATAGATGGCAAATACTTAAAAACTAATCAAGAAAAAATAAGGCAGAGACTAAATGCTGGGAACACAGGAGAAAGTTTCCCAGCGAGGGCCACGTGACCGTGCTTCTCTAGGAGGCTCAGTTTCCCGTAACATTTACAAACTGCTAGAACATCAGCATCTGTAGTGTAGCCATCAGCACGCAGATGTGCCACTGATCGAACTGAGTTTACCGTGGACTATGGGAGGGACGTGGGTGGAAGGTGTGGGGTATGGCCTGGGCGGGCCTGGCAGGAGGCCACGCAGACCTCCAGGGATCCCCGTGGGGTAAACACCAGGATTCGGAACGAAGGTGCACCTTTGGTGAGCAGGAAGGGGAAGGTCATTCTTTAAACTGTGTGGATATAGTACAGATAAGAATACAAGTTAAACCACACTATGGAATAGTTTTTAAAGGGGGAGGAGGAAAGGAAACACTTCAGGTGACCACGTGAACTTGGCTCCTCTCAGTTGGATTCTTGCCCTGTTTCTTAAACAAACGAAGAGGATTCCTGGAAGTCACCTTCCAGCAGGCGGACAGCCAGGTCTTCAGACGCCAGTGCCAGGGCCCCTCTGTGCGGTGCCCTAGAGCTGGGCATGGAGGGCAGTGAGCCGAGGGACTGCTGCGCAAAGGATCACTGTGCCGTTTTACAAACAAGGAAACTGAGAAGTCATGTCCCATGTCCATGCCGCATACCTAGAAAGTGGCCGAGCTGGGATTTGAACCCAGAATTTGGTATCCGTCCCCCCCGCCCCCTCCCCTCTTTGCATCACCGTGAGACTCCATGAACAAACGACACCTCCCTCTGCTGAGAACCAAACTTTTCCACACAACACCAGACAGACGGCTTCCTAAAGAACGAGTGAACTGCAAAGGCCGGATCCTGGAGGATGTTTACGGCAGCCCCGAGTCAGGAAACAGCCCAGGCACCCTGCTGCAGGCCTAGTGCCTTAGGAGAGGCCGAACCTCGAGAGCTTCTGCAGCCGTCAACAGTGACACCAAACGGCAGCGTGGGGACTGTGCGTGGCGGTCTAATGTTGAACGAGAACCTGAAATTCACACATCAGAACACGACACTCTCTGTCACTGGGATCTCCAGCTCTACGGAAAGAAGGTCTGCAGGATGGCGTGGAGGGGGTGCAGCTGCCTCCGCAGAGAGCGCCTGCCTGGCTTCCCACAGCCTGTGGACGGCCCACGCAGCCTGTGGACGGCCCACGCAGCCTGTGTGCTCCAGGGGCTGGGGCCTCCTGGCCTTGGCTTGGTGGGAAGCTGGACCCCACGTGAAAGGGCGCTGAGCTAGGGAGGCCTGTGTCCCGGGAAAGCAAGCACTCGCTGCTCTGGGGGCGCTCTGAGGCCCCTCTTGCCTGTTCTGTAAGCTTGGGATCTGACCCTCAGAGGAGAGGTGCCCTGGGGAGGGGTCTTGGGTGGGTCACCCCCAAATGGGTGAGATGCTGTGTGTCCTGGCCCCGAGGCTCAGCCCGTTCCTGCTTCCAGCGCAGCGCTGTCTGTGCGCCTCCTCCCGGATGCCCTCCCTGCAAGCATGAGCGGGTAGTAAGCACTCCCACCTCGGGGTGTGGGGGGAGTCGGGCGCCAGGCACTGAGCTGTGGGTGGACAGTAACTGCTGCTCTTTCCTGTCTTCATTCTAGCATCTCCAGCGCCAGCTCCTCAAGCAGAGGTCTCCGAGCAGATGCTCAGGGAACTCGTGTTTCTCTGGTGAGCAGACAGTGTCCGCAGCCGCTGCAGCCCCTGAAGAGGCGCGGGTTCCAGGAGCTGGCCACGCCTCCCTGCTGACAATGTGGGCATCACTCAGCCTGCCTGAGGTGCCCATCCACCCCAGCCTTTCCCCGAGGAAATCCTCCCAGCTGGATACCCCTGGAAAGTGGCAGAGGCCAGGGGGGAATCACGACCCCTCTCCTGGGTCCCATTCACACCTCCGGCTTAATGAGCGTGAACTGCTGGTGGCATCTGGGTCACGCCTTTTCAGTTCATTAAAGCAAAGCACAGCACAGATCTGGCTGGCCGTGTTTGCTCACAAAGGTGCTTCTCATGGTCCTTCCCCTGCAGGCTCTGGCGTGGGGCTAACCCTCAGTGGCGGTGACGGTAGGACGGGATCCCCCTGGAAGCACCCAGGTGGGATTTGCTCATCGGCGGCCACTTGAGGAGGAGGACCAAGGCCCCGCGATGGGGCCAGGCAAGTCTAGGCTGACCGTGCCTGCGGCTGCTGGCCTGCAGGATGGCCCCGGAGGACCCTGCCTCCTGGTGTGTCCCACAGTGAATGGGGTGGCCCTGTGTCAGCAACAGGAGGCCGAGGGGATGGCTGTGTGTGACTGGGGTGGGCAGCTCAGCTTCCTCCTTGCTGCCTCTTGTATCACACACTCAGGGAGGTCACTCAAGTGAGGCTGCAGCCCACAGCACTGTGGGGGACCCTGAGCCACAGCCACCAGCATAGCCACTCTGGAATCCAGACTTAGAGAAGCCGTAAGATAACAAATCTTCATTGTTCTAAGCCACTAAGTTTCGGGGTGATTTGAAGACAGCAATAGAGAACGAATACACGGCCTCAGCCGGTTAGTAGCTGTGTGATACCAGGAAACCAATCTCTCTGAGCCTCAGTTCCTCTCCTGAAGATGAGAGGGCCAGAGCCAATGGATGTTACAAAAATGAAATACGGGCTGGGCGTGATGGCGCATGCCTGTGATCCCAGCACTTCAGAGGCTAAGGTGGGCCGATCACTTGAGCCCAGGAGTTTGAGACCAGCCTGGCAAACATCATGAGATCCCATCTCTACAAAAAGCACAAAAAAATTAGCCAGGCAAGATGGTGTGAGCCTGTAGTCCCAGCGACTCAGGAGGCTGAGGTGGGAGGATCACTTGAGCCTGGTGGGGGTGGAGGCTGCGGTGAGCTGTGTTTGCACCACTGCACTCCAGCCTGGGTGACAGAGTGAGACCCTATCTCAAAAAGAATTAAATAAGATGTTTCAGCTAACATTCCCAGGACAGTGCCCGGACTGGAGAAAACGTTCAGTAAATATTTATTTATTTATGCTTGAGACGGAGTCTCGCTCTGTCACTCTGGGTGGAGTGCAGTGGCGCGATCTCAGCTCACTGCAAACTTCACCTTCCAGGTTCAAGGGATTCTTCTGCCTCAGCCTCCCGGGTAGCTGGGATTACAGGTGTCTGCCACCACACCCAGCTAATTTTTGTATTTTTAGTAGAAATGGGGTTTCACCATATTAGCCAGGCTGCTCTCAATAAATAGTCATCATGGCTATCATAAAACGTCTGTATGGCAAAGTGGGAAGAGTTCAGGATGACCTCAGTTCAGCCAGGTGGGCCCAGGAACGCTTTGTGGGAAAAGCCACATTTGAGTTGGCTCTTGAAGGAGAAGCGGGATTTGGACCTGGGGTGACGGGAGGAGCAGTGTGCTCAGAGGCGAGGCGGCGTGGACAAAGGCGTGGCGGCTGCAAGGCCTGGGGTGCAGTGGCGCAGTCGCAGCTCGCTGCAGTGAGGCTTGCTGAGGGCGGCATGTGCTCCGCAGGAGCTGGGGCCCGAACGTGCAATGGGTGGCCAGTTGTGCGGGTGAAGGGTTCAAACCAGGAGGTGCTGGGTCAAGCGGTCTGGAATCTAGACTGAGGGAGCTCGGAAGCCTCCAGAGGGTTCTCAATCAGCTGTGGGAGGCTGGGGCAGGGAGCTAGCTTGGAAGGAGTGGCACCACGTGGCAAGGCCATTCTGATTCTTGTGGGTTACCTGGCCCGTGGTAGGCACGCAGGGGCTGCCGGAGGTATGGATAAGCAGGAGTCTCCTGACCCTCGGACGTTGTCACTGGTGTATCAGCTCACGGGTTCTGGCAGGACCAGATACGGCAGAGGCTGACTTACGCTAGAAGAGCCGTAGGCAGAGACGCTGCTGCGTGGGACCCACATATTCCACAGGTTCCACTGCGGTCCGTGCAGCCAAGCACCCCCACCCCCACTCCCCTTCCCGGCCTCTGGCCACCATCATTCTCCTCTCCATCTCCGTGAGCTCCCTTGTTTCAGAGCTCCCACTGTGAGCTGAATGACTTCCACATCTGTGAGAGGGCCCTGTGGCCCCATGAGAACAGTTGCTCTGGGCCACAGGGAGTCACTGCACGTTGTAGAGCAGAGCTGGAGACAAGGACGTGGCTCATGAAGATGCCGACCTGGAGGCAGAGGGCATCGGGCGCTGGTGGGGCTGTGCAGAGCCAGGATGATGGCTCTGACCGAGGAGCTGGCCTGGCAGATGGAGGTGGGCGAGAGACTGATGGGCAGCCACAGGACCCATGAGTGGTAGCAGACGGGCTGAGCAGAAGCAGGTCCCCACTGCTTAGAGCCTCCCAGTGGAGGGGACGTAAGAAAAGAAAGGTCAGCAGTGGGCAGAGAGAGCGAGGGGCCAGCAGGAGGGCAGCGTGTACCCTCTGGAGACCAGGCTCTGCCCATCCAGCCACTCAAAGTCTTGGTCAGGGAGCACGCCTTTCAGTGTCCAGGCTCCAGCTGTGAAAATAAGTGGGGTCCCACTGAAGCCGCCTAGCTCCAGGAGCTCATGCCAAGGCCCCTGCGCACTGACCATGTCCACGCCTCACCATGCGGCTCCACTGACCACACCCACAGCTCACCCCCAAGGCCCCCCTGACCATGTCCACACTTCACGCGTGTGGCATGTGACCACACCCACAGCTCACCCTCATGGCCCATATCCACTGACCACGTCCACGCCTCACCCCCAAGGCCCACGTCCACTGACCACACCCACTCCTCACCCCCAAGGCCTACTTCCACTGACCAAGTCCACGCTCCACCCCCAAGGCCCCACTGACCACATCCATGCCTTGTTCGTGTGGCCACTCTGACTATGTCTGTGACCCATGGGACCAGAAAACAGCTGCTGATCCCCCAAAGCCCAAAGCAGCTCCCTGTGGCTTCGTTTTCCCTCATCTCCAGGAGGCTCTATCCTAAGCAGTCGTTTGTGCGCGGGAGGCCACCCTCCCACCTGCTCCGCCACTGTCCTTATTTTGGGCAATTTCATTTTGAAACTTTCTTTAAATTATTACAAGTAATAGACTCACTGTAAAGAAGACATGAAAAAAACAAACATAAACCGCAAGTCTCCCAAATGCCCAGAATGCTTGCCTGGTCCCAGCTGTGCTCCCTGACACGTGTGTGCATGTACATGGGTGTGGTGTCTGTGCAGGTCACAGGTATGCGTACATGTGTACATGTGTGTGGTGGGTCTCTGCAGGTCACGGGTGTTTGTGTGTACATGTGTGTGGCATTTGTGCAGGTCACAGATGTGTGTGTACATGTGTATGGCACGTGTCTGTGCAGGTCACGGGTGTTGGTGTGTACATGTGCGTGGCAGGTCATGGGTGTTTGCATGTGCCTATACATGTGCATGGTGCATTCTGTGCAGGTCATGGGTGTTCATGTGTGTGTACGTGTGTGGTGCGTGTCTGTGCAGGTCACAGGTGTTTGTGTGTGTGTGTACATGTGCGTGGGCGTGTCTGTGCAGGTCACGGGTGTTTTGTGTGCGTGTACATGTGCGTGGGTCTGTGCAGGTCAGTGTTTTTGTGTGTGCGTGTACATGTGCGTGGGCGTGTCTGTGCAGGTCACGGGTGTTTATGTGTGCGTGTACATGTGCGTGGGCGTGTCTGTGCAGGTCACGGGTGTGTGTGCGTGTACATGTGCGTGGGCGTGTCTGCAGGTCACGGGTGTGTGTGCGTGTACATGTGCGTGGGCATGTCTGCAGGTCACGGGTGTGTGTGCGTGTACATGTGTGTGGGTGTGTCTGTGCAGGTCAGTGTTTTTGTGTGTGCGTGTACATGTGCGTGGGCGTGTCTGTGCAGGTCACGGGTGTTTGTGTGTGCGTGTACATGTGCATGGGCGTGTCTGTGCAGGTCAGTGTTTTTGTGTGTGCGTGTACATGTGCGTGGGCGTGTCTGTGCAGGTCACGGGTGTTTGTGTGTGCATGTACATGTGCGTGGGCATGTCTGCAGGTCACGGGTGTGTGTGTGTGTACATGTGCGTGGGCGTGTCTGTGCAGGTCACGGGTGTTTGTGTGTGCATGTACATGTGCGTGGGCGTGTCTGCAGGTCACGGGTGTGTGTGCATGTACATGTGCGTGGGCGTGTCTGTGCAGGTCACAGGTGTTCACGTATGTCTTTGCACTCCTTTCCACCCCTGCCCCTGCCTTTACTGCCTAAGGCCCATGTCCTGGGGACAGGAATTTTGGTATTTGACCTGGACGCGTTTGCCCCACCTGGTTTTGGAGAGTTCTGGGCAGGGCCTGTCTGCCGGAGCCTCTGGAGGGCCTGACCTTCGCACACACACCCAGAGCCACACACACCTCAGCCTAGGCCACGGACGCCGAGGCCGACCTCCCTCCTGGAAGGCGACATCAACAAGGCTGACTGTCGGGGCTACACACTGAACATGGGCATGATGGGGGCCAGCCCAGAAGGACGGAATACCGGGCACAGGCCTGCGGTGACCCCAGACCCTGACATGACGTGTCTTCCCCACAAGGAAGAGACACACAGGCCTCGCTGGGCGGAGCTGTCCAAGTGCCACACACGTGTCCCGGCAGCTGATGCTGGCTTGGCACAGGTTGGCTCCCAGGGTCTGGCTTCCACCTGTGGAACAGCGGGGGCAGCTGCCAGCTCTGCAAAGCTGCCGGGGAGGCCTGGCTGCCGCCTTCTGCGATCTGCGGTGGGGACGCATTTCCTGGAGCCCAGAAACCTTTCCAGATCCTCCCTCCTCCCGCCACGCTCCTCCTCAGGCCCTCCCTCCTCTCTCCACCCTCTCCAGCAGCCCAGAGCCCCACAGGGTCCTCTCCCCACTCAGTGCCCGGCCTGAGACACCACCCCATCAGAGCAGGGGCCTCTTCCCATGACTTGTGCCAAAGTGGGGCAGACAGAGTGTTGTCTGGCGGTGCATGCGCCAAGGTCCTGTTGGCCGCACGGTTCCCAGAGGCTCCAAGCCTCCATTTTGCCCACAGAGAGTGAGCCGGCTGCTGCTGCCAGTGGGAGGAGCCCTGAGTTTCTGAGAAACCCAGAGGCAAGAGGCCCACGTCTGAGCTGCCACAGCTCCCGAGGGAGAAAACGCTGGGACACAATGAGGCCCCACGTGAGCCAAGGAAGGCCTGGCCCGATACGGCAAACGCGTGGAGTTCCCGTGAAGTTGCGCTGTATTCCAGCAGACGGCCCACCAGCGGGAGGAAGTGACAGCAGCCCCTCTGCACTGGGCCCCATTCCTCTTCCCAGGTATCCTGCGGCTTGCACAGGTCTCGCTGCGCCAGCATCACCTCTGTCTCCGCAGCGGGCTGGAGGAGGGGCATGGGAAGCTTGCCGCCTGTCTAGGTACAGTGGGAGCATTTTAGGAGCTGGAGGTTAGGGCCGGGAGGAGTCCAGATTTGGGGGAGTTTGGGGAGTAAGGTGGATTCATTCACCCACTCTGCCCCTCCAAAAATAGGGATGCATGGGATGATAATGAAGATGAAAATGGGGGCAGGACCACAGGTGGGAAGGCCCTGAAGCCATCAGCGCGTTCTCAGGGTGCAGTGCCCACGGGTCCGGCAGGAGCCGCCCCCAGCGCGGGCTGCCTTTCCACAGGCCCAGGTGCCCGGGCTGGAAGCCGCCGAGGGGGACGAAGCCCATCAGGCTCAGTGACTTGAAGCCCTGGAAATAAAACTGGACAGCTTTTTAAAAATAACATAAAACATAAAAACAGAAATAAACAGAACATAAAAATTAAAATGACACAAAAATAACGTAAGATGACACTAAGGAGGAGAAAAAGCATACAGCCGCCTCACATCCGTGGGGTACGTTCCCAGACCCCGGGCGCCTGAGCCCCGGGTACCCTGCGTGGTTTTGGTCTGGCAGCACAGGCCGCTCCTGAAGGACTGCTGGGTGCGGGGCGCCCACAGCGTGGATCCCCTGACAGATGGAGTAACCCATCCCGGGAGGTGTCAGAGTTCATCAAGCCACGCACAATTTAAAACTTATGAATCATTTTGGTTTAGAATTTTCCATTCAATGTTTCTGGAGCTCTGTTGACCATGGCTGACACTGTGGAAAGGGAAGCCCTGGGCCAGGCACGGTGGCTCATGACGGTCATCCCAGCGCTGCTGAGGTGGGGAATCACCTGAGGTCAGAAGTTCAAAATGCGTCTGACCAACATGGTGAAACTCTGTACTAAAAATAAGAAAAAAATTGGCTGGGTGTTGTGGTGCATGCCTGTAGTCTCAGCTACTCAGGAGGCTGAGGCAGGAGAATCACTTCAACGTGGGAGGTGGAGGTTGCAGTGAGCCAAGACTGTGCCACGGTACTCCAGCCTGGGCAACAGAGCAAGACCCCAGTTCAAAAAGAGAGGGGGGGAGGGAGGGAGAGAGGGGGAGGGAGAGAGAGAGGTGGAGGGGGGCAGGGAGAGAGAGAAAGGGAGAGAGAGAGTGACAGGGAGAGGGAGGGGGGGAGGGGGAGAGAGAGAGAGAGAGAAAACCCTGGCTAAGTGGGGATGTCTATATTTGCCTTTTCCTTTTTCAGACCTTCATGTCCTTGGAGCCTCCCTTCCTGACCACCTTGGCTTCGTTGCTCACCCTCTGGGCTCACCTTGCTGTGGGGTAACCAGGAGAGGCTGGGGGCAGGTGCCAGCCTTCAGGAGGGGCTGTACCTTCTCTGTCCCGGGATCAGGACACTCGCAGAGCTTCTTTGTTCAGCAGGCACTGGTCACGCCTTCTCGGCACTGACATGAGGTGCATTTGTGCACTCAGTGCCCTGGGCTGGACATCGTGAGGGCAGGTGCCTGGCAGCAGAAATAAGGCCTCTAGGGCTGGTTGTGACATCCTCCCCTGCACCTCCAGCCGCCTGCCTGGGAGGAGGGGCTGGCCTGGGTCTGTGATGCTCACCCAGCAGCTCTGCAGGGACATGGGGCTCAGAAAATGCAGAAGTGTCCCCTGCCCTGCCCAGGAATAGAATTGGCTGAGGCATTCCACCTGCAGCCTGGTCCACACATGACAGGTCCAGATGTCACAGGTCCACAAGTGACAGGTCCACACATGACAGGTCACCCTCTGGGTGACAGGTCCACATGTGACAGGTCCACACATGACAGGTCCATCCATGACAGGTCACCCTCTCGGTGACAGGTCCACACGTGACAGGTCTACACATGACAGGTCCATCCATGACAGGTCACCCTCTGGGTGACAGGTCCACACGTGGTAGGTCCATACATGACTGGTCTACACACGACTGGTGTATCTTTGACTGGTCCTTGACATGACAGGTCCACACACTACTGTCCACACGTAACAGGTCCACACATGACAAGTCCACACATGACAGATCCACGTGACAGGCCCACACATGACTGATCCACACACAACAGGTCCACCTGTGACAGGTCCATACGTGACAGGTCCACACGTAACAGGTCCACACATGACAGGTCCACACATGACTGGTCCACACACTATAGGTCCACACATGATGGGCCTACATGACAGATCCACACGTGACAGGTCCACACACCACAGGTCCACATGTGACAGAGCCACACACGACAGGTCCACACGTGACAGGTCCACACATGACTGGTGCATACATGACACCATACGGCTGTGTCAGTTCCAGCCCCCAGTGGAATTTCGCTGACTGTGCTGACTTCCATGGCCGTGGCACCCGCTTCCTGCAATGTGGCTGCAGTGTGGATTCCTGCACACACACCACTCAGGAAAGGCAGCAACAGGGTGTTGTGAGCACACAGTGTCTGTCTTGGGAAGAAAAACGTAGGTTTCCTGGGAGTGAAAAAGTCGAGTGTAGTTATTTCCCACGTGTGCCATGACAAAGCACCCCACGTGGAAACGGTGGGCTTGGAAATGGTGCCACCATTCTCCGAAGCAGCAACTGTCACACCTGCTGGTGTCCTGCAACTCCGTTCAGTCCCAACACCACCCATGTGACCATTCTCAGTGTGTTACACCCTCACTGAACAGGAGCCAGAGACCATGAAGGAGGAGCCAACACATGCAGGGTATGCCCACGAGAAGAACCACGTGAGGGGCCGGGCACGTCGGCCCACGCCTGTAATCCCAGCACTTAGGGAGGCTGAGGCAGGTGGATTACTTGAGCCAAGGAGTTTGAGACCAGCCTGGGTTGGTCCAGCTCGACACCCTGTTCTTCAACAAACATTTAAAAATGAGCTGGGCATGGTGGTGCACACCTGTGGCTCCAGCTACTCAGAAGGCTGAGGTGGGAGGATTGCTTCAGCCCAGGAAGTGGAGGCTGCAGTGAACTGAGACTGTGCCACAGCGCTGAAGCCTGGGTGACAGTGAGGCTCTGTCTCAAAAAAAAAAAAAAAAGGAGGCCGGGCGCGGTGGCTCACGCCTGTGATCCCAGCACTTTGGGAGGCCGAGGCAGGTGGATCACGAGGTCAAGAGATCGAGACCATCCTGGTCAACATGGTGAAACCCCGTCTCTACTAAAAATACAAAAATTAGCTTGGCATGATGGTGCGTGCCTGCAGTCCCAGCTACTCGGGAGGCTGAGGCAGGAGAATCGCTTGAACCAAGGAGGTGGAGGTTGCGGTGAGCTGAGATTGTGCCACTGCACTCCAGCCTGGGTAACAAGAGTGAAACTCCACCTAAAAAAAAAAAAAAAAAAATAGAACTGGGCAAGAGATTCCTCAAGCCACAGCACTCCAGGTAAGTGTTCTGCTCAAAGGCAGCTGCCTGACACCTCGAAGGCCACTTCCAACACGCCTGGTCCCTGCAGGGCCCAGCTCTGCTGTGCTTCTGAGCCAGCCTGCACCAGCATTGCCCTGCACGTCCCTCCTGCTTTGGGGAGCCCCAGGACGGAAGGACAACCCTCGAGAGGTGCCACAGTCAGGACCTGGTACAGGGCGGAGGCTGGGGTGAAGGGCATGACTTCGGCTGACTGGCGGGTCCACATGGAGCCTTGGGCTCTGCACCTACCTGCTTTCCTTACTCGTCCTCCCAGCAGCCCTACCAGCTTGGAATCCTCCGAGCCTCCACTTCCAGGAGAGGAAATGAAGATCTGGGTCCCAGGTTGCCTGGCCCAGGCTCCCGACGTGACAGATGTCAGTTACCGTCTATGATGGTGATGGGGACCACTCTCTCCCGCCCACACGGCACTCCTGGGCCAAGCACCTGCTCATTGCAGGTGCAGCTCTCCTGGATGCCCCGTGACTTGCTGGGGCAACAGATTCTGGGAGGTTCCAGGCCTTGGGCGGGCCCAGCAGTGGCCAGGAGGCTGGTGGGGGAGGAGAGCTGTGCCAGGCACAGGACTGGGCCACCTACCACGGGTGCGGGTACAGGGACCGCTCCTCTCTCTCCCTGGCTCCCATGAAGCCGGCCCTGGGAACACCTCTGATCCTTGTGTTTTTATTTAAATGCTCCCCAGAGCTCATTTGTCTCAAGTACGAGGGGCATCTGGATTCAATCAAAACGACAACTGGGCAGTCTTGCCCCCGCCATTCCAGAGTGGGCGTGGAGCCAGCCAGTCTGTGCACAGCATGGTGGCCCTTGTACCACTCCGCAGGTCCTGCTGGGCCCTTGGTGCCTTGGTGTCCCTTTCTGTCCCTCCAGGGCCCTTCCTATGCGGCTCCCCACTGGCCTGAGGAGCCAGCCAGCCCCCAGCACCTCCTGCCCTTGCAGACCGCAGGGTAGGAGAGGAGTCTTGTAGAGATGGCTCGGGCCAGCGGCAGTTGAGGCTGATGGTGGCTGACTGGGAGTGACTGAACGCGGAACTGAGGTCTGATTCTGAGCCCCCACTGGGCTCGGGGATTTACACGTTATCCCATCCAACTCCACAGGCCCATCAGGAGGGGCCCTGACTCCCTGCTTTACAGCTGGGGAAAGGGGAATGGGCAGGTCAGGGGTGGGGATCCCCACCAGGAGCATTTTCCCTCTCTGGCCGAGGAGGCAGGAAGGGAGCCAGGAACTGCACAGCAGAGCCCAGGACACCTGTGGGGTCCAGAGTCCGGAAGGGAACTGGGAGGGGGTGGCAGAGGCACGGGGTGCGGGGAGATGGGCGTTGAGGCCTGGGCCCTACCACTTGTTCTGTGATCTCCAGCAGGGCCCCTGACCTCCCTGAAGCGGCGTCTACTCATCCATAAGACGGGATTCATGTTGGCACCAGCCACATAGGGTGGGAGGTTCGAACGAGAAGCCGGGAGACGCAGCCACCGCCGTGTCTGCCTTTCCTCCTGTCTCCCTCGGAGGCCGGGTGGGTGCCTGGAGAAGGGAAGCTGGGAGAGCATCCGGCCCTGGCTCCCCGACCTCCAGGAGCATCTCCCAGAGGACAGGGCAAGCCAGCTCCTGTCCCACTGCAACGTGGTGGTGGCTGCGCCCACGGCGAGCGCTGGCCTGGAAACCCCGGCCCGAGGCTGGTTCCCTTCCCTGGAGCAGCGGTTCCTGCCAGGCCAGTTCCCCTGCAGAAGCCGGGAAAATAAAGCTCTCAGTGGACACCCAAAGGCTCTGCCACGCCCCTCAGTCACAGCCCCGAGACCCCGTAGTTCTGGCTCTGAGCTGGGCGGGTGCCGCCGGAGTGCAGACCTGGGCCCTGGTGCAGAAGAAGCGCGGTGTAGGTGAGCGACCAGCGGTGTCCGCAGCAGCAGAAGGCGTTACCCAGAAAAGCAAACCAAGGCAGGGCGTGGTGGCAGCAGAGCTCAAATCCAGGCTTTCACCCCAAGTCGAGAATTCTTCTGATTTGCAGCAGGGGGAGCAGGAGAG
>NW_016107824.1:381904-398621 GCF_001604975.1 Cebus imitator | reverse complement strand
GGTGGCGGTGGGGGGTGAGGGCTGCTGTGGGAGTGAGGGTGGGGGGGTGAAGGGGGCAGTGAGGGTGGCGGTGGAGGTGAGGGCAGTGGGGGCTGAGGGTAGCGGGCAGTTAGGGTGATGCTGGGTGAGGGAGGTGGCAGTAGGGGGTGAGGCCGGTCCCCCTTGCTGCACCAAGGGCCCTGGCACACCTTGGAAGGCTCCCCTCCCACCAGCCAGCAGTGCCCCTAGGGTGCCTGGCTATCCCTGCTCAGCCTGGGGCATGGACTCATGGTAGACAGGGCAGGAGTCTGGGCAAAGAGGCCCCCAAACTGCCTGCCCTGGGGAGAGAACCTAGCTGCTGGCAGGATGTGTGGCTGGCAGATGGGGTCTGCAGGGAGGTCCCACTGCTTCATCTGGAGCTCGGGCCCCCCAGGGCCAGACTCCAGTTGGTGGGAGTCGAGCTCTGAGACCTTGCTCCATTCCCGGGCAGACCCTCCCACTCTGACCCACTTACAGGTGTCCTTCAAGGCACGGCTGAAATCTCACCTCCTGCCTCAGACAGGTGGGGCCGCTGTAAGAAAGGACCATGGGCTTGGTGGCTTTTACACAACAGACCTCTCCATCTCACAGTTCTGGAGGCTGCAGTCCAAGATCAAGGTGCTGGCGTGGCTGGGTTCTGCTGAGGGCCTGTTTCCAAGCTGACTTCTCATGTGTCCTCATATAAGAAAAGAGGGCTGGCAGCTCTCTGGGTTCCCGTTCACGAGGGGCACAGTCTCATTCTCGAGGGTCCACCCTCATACTGAATTACCTGCTGAAGGCCCCACCTAATACCATCACAGTTGGGAAAAGGTTTTCAATATCTGAATCTGGGAGGACAGAACCATGGAGCCCACTGCGCCTCCAGTGTCATCCAGCTCCTCCAGAGGGGCTGCGCCCTGTGCTCTGAACTCAGTCCCTTTCCCCAGGTTTGTGAGAAACTTCATGAGAGCAGCGCGGCTTCACAGGGCAGGATGGGGCAGAGGCTGCGGACACGGGCTGCGGACACGGGCTCTGACCAGTGTGTGCAGCCCTGAGCCCCTGCTCTGCCACTTACTGGCTGTGTGGTCTGGAGCAAGCCACTCTCTCTCTGCTTCACTGTCCTCACTTGCAAATGGATATGGTCATTGGCGTACCGTGATAATTAAATGAATTAATATATATATAAACTGCTAAGAACAATGCTACCATCACCGTCACCTGTTAAGAAATGTTGTGTTTATGAATATTGATCTTGAGAAATGTTGTTTTTGAATATTGATGAATGCTGAGTGTGGGACAGAATATATTGTTTGCTAGGATAATGATGGCAAGGAAAACCCAGCCACCCCCACCAAGTGGAGAACTACCTGGGGCATTCCAAAGCGGCAGGACAACATGTAAATATAAGACACCTGTAAAAACACTTCTCAAGCTGGCTGACCCTGCCCCCGTGGCTCCCTCATGGAGAATACTTTTTAGATCGTTTGTGATCAGTGGTAAGCAGGCACCAGCTGCCTGCTTGGTGTGTTTTGTGTTATGAGAAAATACTGAACAGCTGTTTGTTAATAATGATCACCTGTTCAGAGAGAATAAATGCGTGGGTCAGGGTCGACTCGGGGTCTTCATCCTGGAATGCTGACAGCCCTTGAGGCTCTCAGTTCAGAAGGCCGCTGGCCCCCCCCCCCCCCCAGATAGACCCACTTTGCTGTTCGATCTGGGTATCTGCCTCTTATTTCCTTCAGCGCCGCCTGGGTGGGGGCCTCTACAGCTGAGCTGCTACTCACCTGTGATCACCCCCATCACCTTGACCCCCACCATCACCTTTACCCCCACCATCACCTTGACCCCCACCATCACCACCAACATCACTACCACCTTTGCCATCACCATCATCATCACCATCCTGGTTGAATTTCCAGCTCCTTCTCCACTAGCTGCATGGCTTCAGGGGGGCCACTGAAACTTTGAGTGCCTTAGTTTCCTCCTCCGTAGGTGAAGGTGACAGTGCTTCCATTCCCAGGAAACTTTGAGGATTACAGTGGCTAACCTGTGCCCATGATGTGACGGTGCACATGGGTCGTCACTTTGTTGTGCCAGGAATATGCACAGAATGCCACCTCATTTGGCCTTCTCTAGGACCCGGGGGTGGAAGCGTTCCTATCCCTAGTGTACAGATGGAGAAACAGGCTTGGGTAATGCAGAGCGGTCAGTGGAGGAGCTGGGAGAATGGAACTACCTGTGGCTGGGCTCTGCCTCTTCCTGACTCTGTTTTTGGGGCACTCACCCTCCCCATCAGCAGTTTTCACTGCCAAGCACACAGCTGTGCTGCTGGGACAGGTGTGGCTGGCACTTGGCTCTAGAACTTCCCCAGCTGAGAGTCCCTGAGCAGGCTGAGTTGGGACAGAGGCCACTGACGCACTGGGGAACTGTCCTGGTCAGCCAGAACCTGGGCCGGTGGTTCCTGTGTGGGAAAGTGGGTAACTCCAGCCTCCAGCCCTGGAGAGGGGGTGACTCCCTCAGGAGCCCCCCACAGGGAGATTAGGGGCAGGACGGCTGCCACCGGGCCCAGCTGCTCTGGGCAACACAGAGGTGGCACACCTGGATGGGTACCTGGGCAGCTGTGGAGCAGGCTGTGGTGCTGCTGTGGTGTCTGCCACAGGTGTGGCCCAGCCAGCCCCAGGGGACCCTGCAGTGGCTCTTCCCTCCCTCACATCTTGTTTTAGCCACAACACTCACCGGGTGACCTCCCTGCAATAAAACTAGAAATAATTCTCAGTGAATGTTACCCTCCCTGGGCCACTCTTTCTCCATGTCCTCACTGGCTGTGTTACCTCCACTCTACAGAAGGGGACACCGAGGCTCAGAGAGGTCCGGCAGCTTGCCCAGGCCCCACAGCAAGCCCTCAGCGAGACAGGGCCAGCCTCTGCTCCCGGAGTGTGTGTCCAGAACTTGGGCAGCCACGGAACACGGCTCTGCCAATGTTTCTGAAAGGCGGAGATGAGGCAGCAGGAGAGCCACAGGTCTTGGAGCCAGGCTGGCCTGCACCCACTCCCGAGTGTGAACCCACCCTGGCCTCCCCTCCCTGATTCGCGGTGAATTCTGCAAACATTTCCTGTTCATCTGTGTGATGAGCACCTCAAGAGAAAATGACCAGACGCTTAGGTGGGTGGGGACAGCAATCCGCAGTCGTCTGTAGAGGCAGAAGCCAGGTGCATGGGCTGCCGTTGGCAGGGGGCGGAGAGGCCATTCTGGAGGAATGTCCAGCTGGCAGGGAAGCCCCGGCCTGTCTGGAGCGGCTCACAGCCCGTCCAGCCAGGGTCACAGGGACCAGGAGAGGGACCTGGATTCCAGGCTCAGGCCCACCATGTTCAAGAGGTCACCCTGCTCTCAGGCCTCTGATCACTTATGCTGAAATGTCGTGGTCGGGCGTGGCGGCTCACGCCTGTAATCCCAGCACTTTGGGAGGCCGAGGCAGATAGATCATGAGGTCAGGAGTTCAAGACCAGCCTGGCCAACCTAGTGAAACCCCGTCTCTACTAAAACAATACAAAAATTAGCCGGGCCTGGTGGTGGGCGCCTGTAACCCCAGCTACGCAGGAGACTGAGGAAGGAGAATTGCTTGAACCCCAGAGGTGGAGGCTGCAGGGAGTGGAGATCACGCCACCGCACAGCAGCCCGGGCGACAATGTCAGACCCCGTACCCCCAAAAAAAGAAAGAAAAGTGGGGTTGGATGAAATTTGCCCTTTACGTTTTTAAACACACGTGTCACACGCATCTCTAACCATCCCTCCTCCCTGCTGCCAAACTTTTTTTTAAGGTGGAAGTTCAGTATTCAATTATTCCAAACAGCACTGGCCAGGAATACGTCCACGGAGCAGGCGGAGTTGGGGGAATCTGGGGAAAGGGGTTTTTCTCAGCCACCTGCCACGGCAGCCAGGGAGCGGCCCACGGAACCACGATTCTCTAGGGAACCCAGCTTGAGAGCGTAGGGGCTGGGCAGGAGCCGGGAGGCCTGTGCCCTGAGGCCGGAGTCCCGCCTTGCCACTCAATGCTGAGCACGCTGGAGCACTCTCGGAGAGCGGCGTGGGGCGCTGGTTCATGAGCGTCTGGAGGGCCTTCCCGGCTCTCAGGCGGGACGCTACGGCGCTGAGCCCCTAACTGTGCTGGGGCCGAGGCCTCAACGCCCCTTCCCAACCTGCGTTTCACAGATTGCCAGCCTGGGGGAGGTCCCGAGAAAGGAGCGTTCTGTGTCCAACCGTTTGGGGATCGCGGAACACTGCAGCCTCCTCTCCCCACTCCTTGGGGTCCATCGTGTGTGTGGGCAGGTGCGTCGTGTGTGTGGGCGGGTGCGTCATGTGTGTGGGTGGGTGTCGTGTGTGGGCGTGTCTGTCCTGTGTGTGGGCGGGTGCATCGTGTGTGTGGGCGTGTCTGTCGTGTGTGTGGGTCTGTCTGTCATGTGTGTGGGCGGGTGCATCGTGTGTGTGGGCGCGTCTGTCGTGTGTGTGGGGTGGGTGTCATGTGTGTGGGCGTGTCTGTCATGTGTGTGGGTGGACGCGTCGTGTGTGGGTGTGTCCATTGTGTGTGTGGGTCCGTCATGTGTGTGGGCATGTCATGTGTGTGGGCATGTCGTGTGTGCGTGTGGATGCGTCGTGTGTGGGCAGGTTCATCATGTGTGTGGGCGGATGCATCATGTGTGGGTGGGTTCGTCGTGTGTGTGTGTGGGTCCCATGGACAGAAACCCATCACTGTGCTTGAACCAGATTCCTGGACGTGTCTGACTTGAATCCCTTGTGTAGACAATGGGCCGAGGCAGTGGAGGCCACCAAGCTCTCGGCTCGGGGGCCCCCTCACTCCCTCCCCGTCTCGCCTCCACTCCGGCCCCTCTGGACCCGACTCCCTCTCCCTGCAGGCCAGGCGTGCTCACCACCCTCCCGAAACTGCGGGCCGAGGCCCTGCTGAGCTAGGCTCTGCTGCCGCCGTCCACAACGCTTAATACTTCTCAAAGCACGGCCCACATTCCGTCGTCACTCAGGCTGGACTGCAGTGGTGCCGTCTGGGCTCACTGCAACCTCTGACTCAGGTTCAAGCAATTCTCCCGCCTCAGCCTCCCGAGTAGCCGGGTTACAGATGCTCCACCATGCCTGTTTTTTGTGTGTTTTTAGTAGAGTTGGGGTTTCTGTGTTGCCCAGGATGGTCTTGAACTCCTGGGCTCAAGCGATCCTCCCACCTCAGCCTCCCAAAGTGCTAGCGTGACAGGTGTGAGCCACACGACCGCACATTTGCATTTTCCGTAGGCCCTGCAGGTGATAGAGCTGGCCCGTCTCTGTGCCTCAGTTTCCTCTCCTGCAAAGGGGAGAGGTTAGTAGAAAGGACAGCTGCCTCTCAGGGCGCTGAGTGAAGACTCCCTGAGTGCTGAGAACAGAGGCCTTGCCACCAGACCCCACCCAGGGCAGCCCTGCTCCCGAGGGGCCTCATGGGATCAGAGGGGCGGAAGCCACGCGGAAGCCCACCCCTCGTGGCCAGCCCAATGCTCCCTCTGATTAGCGGAAGAACTGCTTCCTCCTGTGGCCGGCAGGCTGTGGGCAGGGTGGAGGTCTCTCCCTCACCCCCAAAGGTCTAGCCCATCTCTCCTCTGAGGAGGGTACCCAATGTCACCCCAGGTGCCTGGACTCCTGGAAGAAGATGGGTTCCCATGCCACCCTGGAAACATTTGCCTGGTGGGCCCACCCGGCCCTCATCTGCCACGCCAGACACAGACCGAGTAATTTCACTTCCCAGTCCCTGGGTGGGTGGCAGCAGGCACGGTGGCGGAATGTTCCGACACCCACACACTGCACACTTCCGCTCGGGGCAGCTGGGCAGGGCGGCCGCTGAGAGCCTGAGCCCCTCGGAGTCTAAGGAGCACGGCCAGGGCCCAGCTCCTGGCATCTGGGGACGGCTGCGGACAGCGCCTCAGTTCTCACGGCCTGGGCTGCCGCTGAACCCCAGGGGGAGGCCCCCAGAGTGAAGGACACTCAGCAGCACTCTGAGCCTCCTCGCCACACACTGTGGGTGGTGGCCGGCCCCGGGAGCTCTCAACCTCCTTGATCCAGGCTGTGGGGGTGGGCCGGGCCTCAGGAGCTCCAGGCCCTGATCTGTGACACTCTCCTTGGGCCACGAGACAGGGAAGGGTTGTGACTCGCAGGGCAAGTGGTGCCTCTGAACACACCTTCCAGGCCATGGTGGGTGGGGAGAGGCAGGACGCTTCCAGAAGTAGGGGCCTGGCCTGAGGCCTCGTACCTTGCAAGACAGCCCTGGTGGTCCCGGCTCTTCTGGCAAGTCCCAGCAGCCTCAAGTCTCCCTGCCGTGCTGGACGGAGGGCCATGCGGGAACGAGGGAAACCCTCCTGTAGGTGCAGGGCCGGGGTCCCTGTGGGATGGCCTTGGATCTGCTGGGGCTGCTCTGTGGGACCCCGAGAGGGAACTTGGAGAGGCAGCTCCGGAGCCACAGCATCGGGACTGGGTTTTGCTCACATTGGAAGGTTTGTGAAGCCTGAAGGTCAGGGGCCAGGCGAGGCCACAGGACATACCTGCGTGGTGAAATCTCTCCTTGAGCCACTGCAGGCCTGGTCAGAGGGAGTTCACTCTTGGTGGAGAGAAAGGAGAAACATCTCCCACACCTGACGGGGAAGGAACAGGAGTGAGCTGCTGTGCCCACCTGGCCCACGAGGAGACTGAGGTTCAGAGAGGAACCCAGGGAGCCGGCAGGCAGCAGTCTGGCCCCAGCGCTGCGATGCTCCCCTTCCTGGGTCCTGGTTAGGGGCCTAGTCTAGTGGGACTCCCTGATAGCCGAGGGGCCACGCTGCCCCACAGGGCACCCTGGACAGCAGCTGCTGGCCACTCCCCACCCCCACCCCTGCGGGAAGCAGAGTCCAGGGCCGAGCCAGGCCGATCTCATGGGGCAGGGGACTGCGTGGAGCTAAGAACACGGCCAAGGCACCCGGCTCCCGCAGCCCAGAGGTGAGACCCAGGCCGAGGCCGGGGAGGCTCCTCTGTGCCCCTCCCACCAGGTCACTCCCTGAGCCCACCATGCCCCTGGGTCAGAGTTGAGGCTCTTGGGCAATCTCCTTTCCTGGAAGCCGAGAGTGCCCCTGGGTTACGTGGCGTAGCCTACCCGGCGGGTGGACCACGGTGGGGATGGTCATGCGCTCAGCAGGCCAGCCCACGTTTCCGGGCCGAGCGGCTGGGAAACCCCCGGGGCCAGGCCCTCCCCGCTCAGTCTCCCTTCCTCCTCTCGGGGCTGGCCTGGCTGGACCACACCTGGGCCGTGGCCATCTGCGCCCCTTTTCTCAGCCTCTTCCTCCTCGGGCCTCCTGGGACACTCTAGCACCCCAAGACATGAGTGAGGGTGCGGTGCGGAAGCCCTCAGAGACATCAGCCCTTCCTCCCGGGGCAGAGGGGAGACAGAACCCCCGTGCCGCGGATGCTTGCTCAGCCCCACAGTCGGGCCAGGTTTTGGCAGCCGGGACGCTGGATAAGGCCAAGGGCACCAGGCCCTTGGGCAGCCCAGTGGGCACAGCCCAGAAGAGGGGGGCACATGGCTGGTCAGGAGCAGGGTGGGGACCCCGCACCAGGCAGGCACCCCACATCCTTCTCAGCCCCTGGGCCTTCCCTTCCCTTCCTTGGCTGGGCTTCCTTGCTGCAATCAAAGAGCTCCCGGCACCTCCAGCCCCTGGGCCAGGGGACCCGGACCCCACCCCATGTATCCCCAGAAACTGAAGGGACGCTGTGGAAGGGGGCTGGACTTAGGCTTCCTGCTCCCAGGCAGGCGTGAGGCTCCTCAGAAGCCTGGCAGGGTTTCCAGGGGCGGGCCGCTCTGAGCTCATCTGCACAGAGCCCCGACTTCTGGCTCTGGGACCAGAGCGGGAGACATTGCCAGGGAAGAAGAGAGAGGGTAGAAAGTGGGGTGCTGGGGGGAGGGTAGAAAGCAGGGGCCGGGGAGCAGTGGGGGTAGAAGGCACCGGGCCAGCGTGGGGGTGCAGGTGGGGCCGGCCCAGGAGGCATGTGCGACCTGTCTCTCCAGGCCAGGGGTGCCGGCTTTGTCCCTGGATCAGCTCACACTCCCGGGAGCGGCCAGGCTGCAGGGGTCAAAGGTGACCGCAGACTCCAGCAGGTTCCCCAAGCCCAGAATCCCCCGTCTGGGACGTGTCTGGAGCATGGCCACCACCCTAAGCCCTCAAACATCCTCATCCAGCCACCCTTGAGGGTGGGGCCCAGGTAGAGAGGGGCTCCCCACTTTCTTGTGGGCCCCGTGTTTCCGTGGGGACACCCAAAACCCAGCAATTTTTCGGCTTCTCTCTAGGCCTTGGTGGGGCGCATGCCTGCAGGAGTGCTGGGCAGCCCTCCTGCCCCGCCTCTCCCCAGCTCCCACAGACTCACTCCCTCCCTCCCACCGCAGCCCTGCAGCCACCATGGCTGCCTGGCTCCGTCACCCTCCTCTGTCAGACCCCATCCTTGTCCACAGCCCGTCCTTCCACCCTCTGTGCTCTGGGACCCTACTTGGTCCGCTCCATGCCCCTTCATCGTGGGGTGTCTCACACGCTTCTGTGGTTCTCACAGCCTCTCTGGGGCTATGTGGTCCCAGATGCCCACCCCCACCAGGACCCTGAAAATCCTCCACCTCCCCTGTCTGTGGGTCCCCATTCCTGTCACCCTGCCCTTCCTCACTCCAGGCTGGACACAGCCACGCCCCAAGGGCTGCCCCGGCTCTGCCTGCCCCACCTGCTGTCTCCCTGGTGATTGAAGCTTTGGAGTGCCACGGCCAAGCCCTGGAGGACTAGGCTGGAGTCGCTGAACAGTCCCTCCCACAAAACCGCCAGATTCCCAGGGGAGCAACAAGGCCCCTGTGTGGGCGCGGATGAGGGGCACAGGGAGGCCATCTTTGCCAGGAATCTCCCATCCGCCCTGGGGCTTCCCGCTCCTCACTATGGAGCTGGAGGCTGGAGGTCAGCGTTCCCACAGAGCCCAGCACCCCTTCGCCCTCTGGGTAACCAGACCTTGAAAATCACCAGGAACCTTCCCGGGTGCAGTGGCCTCGGCTGTTAGTCCAGGGCCCTGGCGAGAGGATGCTGGCCAGTGAGGCCAGGTCTCAGCCACTGGCCCGTGGAGGCCGGGGATTGGCTAAGGGGCCGGCTCCCAGCTGCTACTTCACTTCTTCATATTTTTCTATCATAAAGTGTTTTTCCTCCTCTTAGAACTTCTCCCCAGGTGGCTCCTGTGCTTCATTTGGGGTGTGCGTAGGTGAAGACGGAGTCAGCACTCCTGAGGCAGGAGAGACCAGGGTGGGGAAGGCCACGGGGCAGGCAGGAGCGAGCGCTCGTTGGGTGCCCCCCGGTGAGCACATGGAGGGTGGGTGGCTGCTGGTCATGGGAGCAAGTATGGAGCAGAGCCCACGGGAAAGTGTGGACCCCACTGGGAAAGTGCGGACCCCAGCGGGAAGTCAGGGACACACTCTGGGAAATCAGGGCCGCGCCACGCACTGGGAGGGTCGTCAGGGCCGCGCCACGCACTGGAAGGGTTGTCAGGGCCGCGCCACGAACCGGGAGGGAAGTCAGGGCCGTGCCACGAACCGGGAGGGAAGTCAGGGATGTGCCACGCGCCGGGAGGGTAGTCAGGGATGTGCCACACACCAGTTCAGATGCTTCCAGTGTCCACTGGGCTCCCCGCCCACTCCGGGAGAAGGTGGGAGCTCAGGGGCACCCTCAGCAAGGTGCTGTGTCCACACCCGGGGGCGGTTTCTGATGGAGGAGGGGATTTGCAGGAGGAGGGGAGAACCCCAGGAAGAAGGAAAGGCCCCAAGGCCCATCACGGGGCCACCATGCTGGACTAAGCAACAGCGCAGGGGTGCATGTGGCAGACGTGGGGCTCGGATTTCATCCTGCAGGCCTGCGTGTGCCCAAGAGCCAGCCTGGGATCCCTTGAACGCATGTGTGCCGATGTCCTAAAAGCCCATGAAAGCAGCTGAACCTTTCCTGACATCGCAGAAGGCAGCAGGAGGAGGCCGCACACCGACAGGCTAAGATCCCAAAGCCCCGTCATCACTGTGATGTGGGCAGGGGACAGGGCGCAAGTCCCACCGACAATTCCAAAAGAAAGCTTCACACGCAAACCCAAAGCACGTCAATCCGCTGAGCCTTCATTTTCTTTTTTTGAGACAGGGTCTCACTCGGTCTCCCGGGCTGGGGTGCAGGGGTGTGATCTGGGCTCACTGCAGCCTCGGCCTCCCAGGCTCCAGCGATTCTCACACCTCAGCCTCCCAAGTAGCTGAGACTGGTGGCGTGCAGCACCATGCCTGGGTATTTTTTTGTATTTTTAGTAGACATGGGGTCTCACCATATTGCTCAGGCTGGTCTCAAACTCCTGGGCTCAAGCGATCCACCTGCCTTGGCCTCCTGCAGGCATGTACCGGCATACCCAGTGAGATCCACTTTCTTCACACGCCAACAAAATGAGCAGCCCTGGGAGGCGGCGGTGATGGGGGGTGGGGAGTGGGGGGGTGGGGGGGCAGAGGCAGGCCAAGTCCTCACACATGGGGAGATGGTTCTTAACAGATGCCCTAAGGCAAGCACTAGAAAATTAAAACAGGGTAAATATCTCTCTAGCAACTAGTGAAAAGTGGAGTGAAATGTGGCACAGCCACCGGGAGCTAGAAAACAGCAAACACAGCGAAACAGGACACCCGCCATCCTGAGATGACGGGAGCAAATCCAGCGCTGGTGAGAGCAGAGCGAGGAACGAGCAGATTTGCCCCGGCGCCATTTGCCTATACGTTCTGAGTTAATGTTGGTGTAAGTCATGAGATTTAGGTCAAAGTTCCTTTTTTTTTGCCTCTAGAGGTCCGATTCTTCCAGCACCATTTGTTGAAAAGCTATTTTTCCACTGAATCGTTTTTACACCTGTGTCAAAAATCAGGTGGGCATATTTGTGTGCATCAGTTTCGGGGGGTTTTCTGTTCTGTTCCGTTGGTTGGCAGTCTACCCGGCTGCCCACATGCCACTTTCTCAATATTGTCACTGTGGAGAAGGTTTTAACATCCACGCCAGCTAGAGTGATGACCCCACTCTTTTCTCCCTTGCTTCAGGGGTTTTTTTTTTTTTGAGTCTCACTGTCGCCCAGGTTGGAGTGCAGTGGCGCAATCTCGGCTCACTGCAACCTCCGCCCCCTGTGTTCAAGTGATTCTCCTGCCTCAGCCTCCTGAGTAGCTGGGATTACAGGTGTGCATCACTGCGCCCAGCTAACTTTTGTATTTTTTAGTAAAGATGGGGTTTTACCACGTTGGCCAGGCTGGTCTCGAACTCCTGACCTCCTGATCCGCCCGCCTCAGCTTCCCAAAGTGCTGAGATGGCAGGCATGAGCCTCCATGCTCGGTCAAGATTGTTTTAAGTATTCTAGGTCCTTTGCCTTTCCTCATAAATTTTATTTTTTTCTTTTATCTTCTCAATCCCCACCCTTAACCCAAGCCCCCAGCAACCACCACTCTACTCCCAGCTTCTAAGAGGGGTTGACGTAGCTAGACTTCACGAATACGTGAGATGGGTGGTGTGTGTCTTTCTACACCCATCTGATTTTACTTAGCATGACATCCTCCAGGCTCGCCCACGGTGCTGCTCCTTTTTGAGGGCTGCATAGTACTCCACCGTGTGTGTCCCACATTTTCTTCATCCATCCACTGACAGGCAGAAAGTCAAAGGTGGGGCCTGTCTCCACTGTCCCACCAACACCCTAACAGCCTCCCCTCGGCCACTCTCCCACTGGTCTTCCTGTTGTGGAGGCCAGGCTGCCCAGGGAGGCTGAGGCTGGAGGCAAGATTTGGCCATCTTTGCCAGGGCTCAGGGACGCAGCCTCATCTCAGGCTGGAAGGGCCGGCAGAGGCTGCTAGACCAATGCTCCGAAGCCCCGTGGGCCAGGAGGGGCCAGGGAGGCCACAAGCTGTGGAAGAGGAGGTCTCCAGAGGGTCAAGGGATACGCCCTATGTGCCTGCCCTTGGGGCCCCGACCCCTCTGCCCGTGGCAGGAATCCAGCCTTCCTTCTGACCCTGCATCCCAGGCTTGGGGCCCAACCACCCTGTGAGACAGACACCCCTGGGGACCTGGGTGCCAGGGCAGGGAGAGGCCGCCCCCCATCGACGCATACCTTTGACAGTCCAGGTCATCTACGGGGTGACGCTGGACATGACAGCCTTTCCCTACCCCCAAGTCAGGCAGGGTTCAACTGGGGTTAAGGCTAACCGGTGCTCCTGTCCCTCCCCGCCCCCAGCAGTGGGGGCCCTCCTGCTGGCTGCCCTGAAAGCTTCGGCTTCAGTCCGTCAGCGTTTCTCACAGCAGCGTCTGCGCCGTTCAGGTCACTGTGGCGGGAGCACCTCTGCTGTGTGTGAAGCTGAAAGCAGCTGAGGCTTGGTGGCAGCTTGGGTTGCCAGTGGCCACTGAGCCCGGGCATGAGACTCCAGGCCCTGGTGAAGGAGCCGGGCAGGAAGGGCTGGTGGGGCAGGAGGTCCTAACACAGCCCCCACCATCTCAGACTGGCCTGGGAGGAGGGAAGGAGGGAGGGAGGGAGGGGATCCCTGCATCAGAGGGAAGGAGGGAGGGAGGGAGGGAGGGAGGGGATCCCTGCATCACCTGGGAGGAGGGAAGGAGGGAGGGAGGGAGGGGATCCCTGCATCACTGGGAGGAGGGAAGGAGGGAGGGAGGGAGGGGATCCCCGCATCACTGGGGGGTTAAAGGAAGGCTCTGTGCCTCCAGGGTGCTTGTTAGCTCTGCTGATCCCCGCTGAGTGCCCCCATCTGAGCCTTCCCTTCTCTTCTAGACGAGCTGAGAACGGGAGGAGGGTGCAGAGGGGGACAGTGTGCCGGCCCCTCTCCCGGCTCCTGCACCTCACATCACATGCCACCTGCAGTGGTCACAGTGGGCCCCAGACCTCAGGTCCTGATAGGTGGCCATGGCGAGCCACAGAGCCACCTCCAGGACCCTCAGGAGGTGCGTCCAGGCTGAGGGGACAGCGGGGGCCCCAGCGGAGGAGCTCCCGGAACATTCTGGGGCAGCGAGGGGGTCTGTGTGGTGGAGCAGAGTGAGCCCAGGGAGGCAGCAGGGGCCCCAAGGTCAGCTGAGTAGCCCAGGCTCCTCACCTCCCGTGGGGTTAGGCTGTGCCTTCTAGGACCTCCTCCAGCCCGGGGCCTGGCCGTGCTGATGCAGAGGGAGACCCAGGGGCCTGAGGTCAGAGGCTGTGGCCTAAATGTAACCTGTGAGCAGGCGCTGCCTGGGTGGCCTCGAGGATGGGAGGGTGCAGGCCCAGGGTGGGAGGGTGGGGACCTGTGAGATGGGGGCTGTTGGCAGGGGCGGGGAGGGCCGCAGCCGCAGGGCAGAAGCCACAGGCAGGAGCCACCGCTCACTCCCTCGCTGGTGTTCCTGCAGCAGGGCCCGGGGAAGAGGACGGGACTCTGCTGGGGGTGGGGTGGCCCCAGGAGCCCAGCCACACAATCTGGCTGTGCGGTATCCAGGCATTGAGAGGATCTCAGGGCCGAGTCTCGGGGTCAGCCCTGGAGGGTGTTGGCATCCTGGGCTGAGGCTCCTTGCTTGTCCATTTCGGGGCACTCCAGGGGTTCTGAAGCTCACTAAGGTTGTCTTTAGTGGGTTGGATAAAGATAGTCAACACTCAGAAGAGCAGCGCGGTGCCTGAAAATGCCGGGAAGAGGCGTCTGCCACCAGGCGACCAGCGGCCAGGGTGGCCGCTTTCAGGAGAGCAGGTCTGAGGGGCTGGTGACGCAGATGCAATGTCTCCGCACCAGGACCCCGCGGGGCGAGGGGCCCTCACTCCGCCCTCCAGCACCCGCCCGGCCTTGCTCCTCCCACTGCAGCGCCTGTGAGTCGCAGGGAGACGGGCTTGGGTTGTCTTCTCAGGTGACGAGCTGGCCATCAGGGCAGGGCGGCTGCTCCCTGGGCTCCTCCGGCCTCTTCACCCCCCTTTCGGAGGGAGCCGCCTCCTCCTCAGGGCTCAGACGCCAGCTCCACCTGGAGGTGCCGGTCACCCCACCCAGAAAGAGGGGCTGGATGCTTGGCTCCCGGCTCTCTCCCCAACCCCTGTCCCTGATGCCCAGAAGTTGTCACCTGTGTCTTCAGGGTCAGCACGGATGCACGTAACCAGCCTGGGGTTCAAGCAAGGGAGGTGGCGGAGACGGTGGGGTCTGCACGAAGCAGGCGCCTGGCTGAGGCTCTGTCCCACCCCCTGTCCTCAGCCTGAGGCTGACCTTGACCTTCATGTCCAATTGGGATACCCTAACCCCTCAGACATAGGTCAGGACTCTGGCAAACCCCCCGGTTGTCCCGCCAGACTCTTGGCTGGCCTTGCTGTCTCATCGACCACCGCATTGGCATGGGGCCAGGGTTGGCACTCAAATAAATGCCTTTTAGGAGAAGGAACGTAGGAGGCTGGGTGCGGTCACCAAGGCAGACGGGCAGGGGCGGAGGGAGGCTGGGCAGGTGATAGGGTGGCCGGGCCACAGCGTGCCCCAGGGGGCCTGGCTGGCGAAGGTGAGCCCAATCAGAAGGCAGTATGACGTGACGTGGGTCTGCGTTTTCTCCTCTTCTTCCTGGTGGCTTACATAAGAGGGGGGGCAATGGGGGCGGCAGGGACACGGCTTCAGGCTGAGGTTCCCCCACTCAGCGAAGCCCTTTCTCTTCTCTCTGCCCCCGCCTGCTTGGGGCATTCTTGGCTGGATCTGCTCCTGACAGAAGGGATGCGTGTTGCCAGGGGCGGGGGCTTGGCGTGTGTGCACGCGAGAGTATGTGTGTGTGTTTAAGATACAGAAAAAAGAAGCGTGCCTATACTCTGCCGCGAGGCACTGGCCAGACTCCATCCGTGCCAAGTCCCCTCCGAGCCAGCGCCGGGGACTCCGGAGGCACCAGGAGGAGGAAGGTACGGGCGGCGTGCGGTGAGGATGGACGCATGCCACCGACGTGTGCCAATGGCTGCACGCGCCAAACACCCACCCACAAAACCCCACGATCGCTGGCAGCCGTGGCGGGAGGCGGCCGCCGTTGGCAGAGGAGCCGGGGAGGGCAGGTGGATCCCAGCAGCGGCAGCGCAGGTAAAGGGTTCGGGCTCGAGGGCTGTGGGTACCTGGCACCTTCATTGGGTGCCAGAGGCCGGGGTGGGATCACAGCCTGGCTCTGGGTTGCAGGGCGTGGCAGTGTTGAGGAGGGCTGAGTCCCATGGGGGGTCTGGGCCAGCCTGGTAGGCGACGCCTCCTCCCGGCTCCCCCAGCGCCACCCTGGGGCATGTTTGCCTGGGCGTGCTTGGCCCTTGTCCTCCAGGGAGCTAGGCTGGGCGGGCTGGGTGGGGCCAGCACGGGATGCCCATGGGGGCTGCGTGTTGGGCTTTCCTCTGGGGTCTCACGGCTTTGTCACCTCCGCCTGATGCACTGGGGCTCCCAGGGCCAGCGCCCCAGATGGTCCCTGAATGTTGGGTGCACTCCCCAGGCATGGGCTGGCAGGGTGGGCTGCAGGGCAGCACCTCAGGGTCCAGGGTTCCTGGGGAGCACGCCTGCCCTCCCTCCCATCTTCCCAGAGCCCCCTGCCCCACCTCTTGCAGCCTGGCTGTGCGGAAGGATGGGATGGACGCCAAATGTGCCGTAGCAGGAGTGTGGGTGGCGGTGCCCCGAGCCCGGCCGCTGAGAACGGGAAGGAGCCTGGGGTGAGGGACTCCCCAACAGCTGCAAGGCAAAGTCCTGCTGCCCTTCCCACAATTACAGGCGGGCAGAAAGAGCTGGGGGCCGTGGGAGGGGGGATTTTCACCTTTAGAAAGGTGGGCAGCCCCCAGGTGGGCTGGCGTGGAGCTGGCAGGGCTGGGAGTGTTAGTCCGGGTGTCTGGCTGTGGCCCCTCGGGGTGATCCATGGCAAGCAGCATCAGCTGGCAGAGGCTGGCACAGACCCACGCCCTGGCAGGGGCAAGGCACAGAGGGGCCCTGGCCATGTGGGGGATCCGTGCTGGCCACCATCCCAGCCATTGCTCTGGGCAGCCAGTCCAGTCCCAGAAAGAAGGTTCCAACTGAGGGGTGATGGGAGCACATGGGCAGGGCTGGGGGAGAGGCATCGGGTGACCGGGAGGAGGCTGGGCTCGAGGACTTTAAAAATCCAAGCCTGGAGCCTGGCTGGCCCACAGGAGCCTCCACCCTGAAGGGGCTAGGAGGGGGCTCGGAGGCCAAGGTCAGGATCCTGGGCTGGGCTGAGGGGCAGGGAGGGCTGAGGGAGGTGGAGGAGGGCAGCAGCGGTGTGGTCCAGATGCCCAGGGGTCAGGGCAGAGGCCGGGGACACAGAGTCCTGGGGTCAGGGCAGAGGTTGGGGACACAGAGTCCCGGAGTCTGAGCAGAAGTTGGGGACACAGGGTCCTGGTGTCAGGGCAGAAGTCGGGGACACAGGGTCCTGGGGTCAGGGAAGAGATGGGGGACACAGGGTCCTGGTGTTGGGCAGAGGTTGGGGACACAGGGTCCTGGGGTCAGAGCAGAGGTTGGGGACACAGAGTCCCGGAGTCTGAGCAGAAGTTGGGGACACAGGGTCCTGGCGTTGGGCAGAGGTCGGGGACACAGGGTCCTGGCGTTGGGCAGAGGTTGGGGACACAGGGTCCTAGGGTCAGGGAAGAGACGGGGGACACAGGGTCCTGGGATTGGGCAGAGGTTGGGGACACAGGGTCC